>NC_073396.1:22883680-23208055 GCF_028641065.1 Leucoraja erinaceus
TGCGGACATTGCGGAGCGATGGAATACGTTTGTGATGGACTACACTCACTACGTTAATATTGTGCACAGAAACGACCCTGCTGCGGTCCGTGCCTCCCTCCTGCTTAATCTAGCAGGTCCAGATGCCATGAAGAGAGCTCGAGCTTTCGTTTATGATCCAGAGGTCCTGGATGCCAACGGCCAGATCGCCGTGCCCGCTGAGTCTGCCGACGACCCGGTATGTCTTTTACGTAAATTTGATGAGATTTGTGACCTGCCCTCCAACCTATTGGAGCGGTCCAGGTTCTTCAAGCGGAAACAACAGCCTGACAAGCCTGTCGAGTGTTTCATCACTGACCTGCGCTATCTTGCTCAGCGGTGCCATTTTGAAAATATGTGTGATCAGCTCACCAGGGACATTCTAGTTACTGGCATGTTAGACCAGAAGTTACGTGCTGATTTGCTGCAAAGACCCGACCTGACCCTGACTCAGGCAATGCATGCGTGTCGCATCGCTGAGGTGGTAACCCCTACACATGGGGTGAGGGGATCGGACAGCCGCGCTGTCAATCTGACTGGTGTTACGAGGCCACGACGTTCGCAGGACGGTTCCCGCCCTACACCGCGACCCGCCCGTCCATCTCGGGACCCGCGGGCACCTAAGTGTCCGAATTGTAACTATGCACACCCCGTTCAGTCTCAGTGCCCGGCTTTCGGAAAATCCTGCAATTTCTGCAAGAAATTAAATCATTTTGCTGCAGCCTGCCGTTCCCGTGGGAAAGTTCCACCAGCTACCAGGCAAATCCTAAACAACCTTCAGCAAGTTGATAGTGAAATGGACTCTCAATCTACTACAGACACTGCCCACGATTCAGCGCTCGAATATTCCATGGGAGAGTCAAGTGTTTACACTCTCCTTCACAGCCTCTCCAGCCTCCCTGATCCTTCTGTGCTCGTTATGGTGAATAACAAGTCATTCTCTGCTAAGTTGGATACGGGCGCAAAAGTGAATGTTATGTCAACATCATTGTTCAACAAGATAAGAAATAATGAGCTGTTGACTCCCGATCGCTCTGTTTTGCGCGCCTATGGGGGAGAGGAACTAACACCTGTGGGGAGGACCACTTTCCACTGTGTGCTGCAGAAATCATCCTGTGACCTGTCGTTCTTTATTCTGGATTGCGACTGTGTCACCTTGCTGAGCAACCAGACCTGCCAGGATCTCGGTCTGGTGTCTTTCGACCGGACAGTTCACGAAGTTCAGGCCGTGATGGACCCGCTATCCGAGTACCCGGACCTCTTTGACGGTAAGCTGGGGAAGCTACCGCTAGTGTACAAGATTGCAACTGACCCCTCCGTGATGCCTGTCATTCGCCCGCCGCACAGAGTGTCATTCGCCATGAAGGACAAGGTAGAGGCTATGCTAAAGGACATGGTTGATATGGGTGTTCTGGCGTCAGTCAGCGAGCCCACCGAGTGGGTCTCCACGATGGTCGCTACAATGAAGAAAGGAAAGAATGAGATACGGGTGTGCATCAACCCCAAAGACTTAAACTTGGCTATAAAGCGGCCCCACTACCCAATGCAGACCGTTGAAGACGTCGCCGCCCAAGTCGGACAAGCAACGGTGTTTTCTGTCCTCCACGCCAGGAGCTCATTTTGGCAGATACCCTTGGACAAACGCTCCTCTGACTTAACAACCTTCGGTACACCCTTCGGCAGGTTTAAATTCTTGCGGATGCCGTTCGGCATCAACTCCGCCAGCGAGGTATTCCAGCGCTCCATGGAGCAACTGTTTGCAGGTCTGCCTTGTGCGATTATTGTGGATGACATTCAGGTCTACGGCAGAGATGTGGCTGAGCATGACCGCAACCTCCGCAGAATCCTTGACCGCGCCAGGCAGGTAAATCTCAAGCTGAACCCGTCAAAATGCCGTTTCCGCGTACCCGAAGTACAGTACGTTGGCCACATTTTCACGGCCAAAGGGTTGAAGCCCGACCCACAAAAGACGAGCGCCATCTCTGAACTGCCTGCCCCCACTGACATTGCTGGTCTACAGCGATTCCTGGGCATGCTCAACTACCTGGGTAAATTCATTCCCGACCTCAGTGAGTTGAGCGCACCCCTGAGACAGCTGACTAAAAAAGACATTGCCTGGTCCTGGTTCCCACACCACCAGCAGGCCTTCGACCTGTTGAAGAACAAGTTGATCAGCACTCCCACTCTGAGGTTCTTCGATTTAAAGTGTCCGGTGGTGGTGACATGTGATGCCTCACATTTTGGCCTGGGTGCTGCTTGTCTGCAGCCGCATAATGATGGTTCTCTGCAGCCGGTCTCCTATGCCTCTAGGACCATGACGGACACGGAGCAGCGCTACGCGCAGATTGAGAAGGAGCTGCTGGCGGTTGTGTTCGCTTGTTCGAAATTTCGTGACTTCCTTTTTGGCAACCGTTTCACTGTCGAAACGGATCACCAACCTCTGGTAACGATCCTCAACAAACCGATTCACGTTGCTCCCGCAAGGCTGCAGCGGATGATGCTGCAGCTGCAGCGTTTTGACCCCCGAACCTCACGCGACCAGCACCCCTTTGAACAGGATGATCTACAGATGCTGAACGTGAACTTTGTCCCTTCTAAGCAGCTCCAATGCCTGGTTGCGCACACCGCTGACGACCCCGATCTTCAACAGCTTGCCGCTGTCATCAGGCGTGGATGGCCTGTCAGACGCACCTCTTTACCTGCTGCCGTTCACCCCTTCTTCCTGGTTCGTGATGAGCTGGTGCTCATCGATGGCATTATCATCAAAGGCCACAAGGTTGTCGTCCCTGCCTCCCTCTACGACCTGTACTACAATGCTGCCCACATGGGGCATCCGGGGGCCGACGCCACTGTCTCGCATGCCCAGGAACAGTACTATTGGCCTGGCATGGCAAAGTACATCAAGGCCAGAGTGGCCTCCTGCCCGGACTGTAATTCTCTTGCCCCGCATCAGCAGCGTCAGCCGCTGCTACAACAGCCTGCCCCCGACATGCCTTGGTCCTCGCTGGCTGCCGACATTTTTGAATGGCGTGGGAAACAGTACCTCGTTTTGGTGGACTCTTACTCAAACTGGTTCGAGGTGGACCTTCTCCCTGCCATCACCTCGGAGATGGTCATCAGCAAGCTCCACCGCCACTTCGCCACGTTTGGATCCCCTGTCCGGCTACAGACTGACAACGGCCGCCAGTTCACCAGCGCTGAGTTCAAAGCCTTCGCTACAAAGTGGAACTTCGACCACTACACCAGCAGTCCAGAGTACCCGCAGAGCAATGGCCTAGCTGAGCGTGCTGTGCGCAGTGCCAAGCACCTGCTTGAACAGTTCTATCTCTCTAATGGTGATTTCTACCAGGGGTTGCTGAACCTTCGGAACATTTCCAGAGACTGTACTATTAAATCGCCTGCCCAAAGGCTTATGTCCCGTGTTATTCGCCCCCCGATGCCGATTGCACAGCAGGCTCTGGTGCCCAGGGTCCTGCAGCCTTCTGCCGTCCAGCAGCGCATCGCTCAGAAGCACGAGATTCAACGCCGCTCGCAGGACAAGTCCAGCAGTCCTCTCTCCCCACTACTTCCTAAGAATATGTGTGTTATGATTGTGTTTATAATTTGTTTGGTTGTTTTGTTGTTAGTCTTTTGCACAAAAGTCCGCGAGCATTGCCACTTTCATTTCACTGCACATCTCGTATGTGTATGTGACAAATAAACTTGACTTGACTTGACTTTCCTGGCCAGGTCGTCCGTTTGCAGACGTCCACCGGTTTCTCCAAGCTCGCTACCGTGGTGGGGGTCGGCGATTCGCCGCGTTCCTACTTGGTGGACTATGAGGGCACTGTATACCGGCGCAGCCGTCAGCACCTGTTGGCGGTCAGGGAGCCGAAACCTCCTCCTGCTGCCCCTTACTCGCCTCCGCCTGTGGTGCCCCCCGCCCGTAACGTGCCCCCTGCCCGTAACATGCCTGTAACACCTCCAGTTCTCCGTTCTCCGATCCGCTCTCCTCCTGCGCGCGTCTCTCTCTCTCCGCCTGCTGCCCGTTCCTCCCCTCCCCTCTCTCCTGGTTCTCCCGTTCCTGCCGGGTCCCCCTTGCTGCCGGGGTCCCCGCTGCCCTTCTCTTTCTCCCCTGCTCCTGTTTCCGGTCTGCCCTCTCTGCTTTCGGGTGGGGAGGGTGAGGGTGCTGTGCGCACCCGCTCGGGTCGGATCGTTAGACCTCCGGATCGCTACGGAGACTTTGCCTAGTTTTGCAGGTCCTGTATAATCAACCTGCTGTTCTTATAACTTTGTTTAAATTGTATGGGAAAGGATGTAGATGGTTTATGCATGCAACCTATAATGTAGCTACCTCATCACCATTAACACGCCCTCTCACATCAGTATAACTGTGATCTCCTCCCTTCTCCTCCTCCCATTTTGTCCTGGTACGTCTGAAGGCTGGGTGCAGCCAGTACTAGGACGTGTGTGCCATGTGCTATATTAAAGACTATAGTAAAGGTTATAGTGTGTCAGACTAGACTCCTTTACAGACTCCTTCCTCACAGTCTGTGGAACCCAATCAATGAGGTCATCACATCGCGGGCATTGCATGTGTATCCGATTTATTTTCGTCAATATTGCCACAACCCCTTCACTTGTTTTACTCTGATAACAAAAAAATATTCCGCTTGCACAAGTTAAACCGTGAGGGAAACTCTCACACCTATTGCGTAAGCAGCACAGTGGTTGATGAAATAAAATTATTCTCCCTTTTCTAACAGCAATTCTGAAAACAACAGCATGAAAAGGGCAAGGACAGAGGGTGCAAGAAGAGCGATAACACGTCCAAATTTCTCTCCATAGTTTGATGTGAATGTGCATCCAAACATCGTCATTGTCAGCAGTTAATGAATCACCATCCCTAAGGACAGCAATTCAGGAATGCAGTTCAGTGTCATGATCTGATAGCATCACAGAGTGCCGCCACAGGCCCTTCAGCCCATTGTATCTAGACTGACCATCGTGTACCTATCTATACTCATCCTATTTAACACCATTTGTTCTGCAGCCTTCAGGACTACGATGGTTGGGCAATAAATAATAATGAATGGCCCAGATAGGATGGAGGTGGAAAGGAAGTTTCCAGTAATGGGAGAGTCAAGGACCAGCGGGCACAGCCTCAGGATACAAGGACATATCTTTAGAATGGAGATGAGGAGGATTTTTTTTAACCAGAGGGAGGTGAATTTGCTGATTCCATTGCCACAGATGGTTGTGGCATCCAAGACATTGGGATTTTTTAAAGTGGAAATGATAGGTTCTAGATTAGTAACGACATCAAAGATTAGGGAAGAAGGCAAGAGAATGGGGCTAGGAGGGAAAAAATAGAGCAACCATGATCCAATGGCAGAGTAGACTCGATGAGCCAAACGGCCTAATTCTACTCATATGTTTTATAGCAAAATTTCCTTATAACCCTGTGACTTCCGGTGGCTGCTATGAAGCAGTGAAGGCAGCTGCACTGAGCTCTCCTCCAGACAAATCGCGTTTAAAGTCGACTCCCATGCCAGGATCGAGTTAAAAATTCTTATCAGGTTTGCTACACGTCAAGGGTACTGACTCCATCAAACGGTACTGGTGGTTTTGGGATTTAAAACGATCTTATCGTAAAAACTGGATGAGAAAGAGAAGAGGTCAGAGAGGACCCAAGAAAACTACAATCAGTCTCCAGCTCCAAAAAGCTCTGGATGAGCTTGAAACTACCCCTGAACTCACGTTTGAAAGTTTGGAAGAGGAGCTGGAACCTCAACAACCTACAAGCGATATGGCTGCGAGAAGTGATACAAAGGAGAAAGAAATGAAAAGCTGGGAAGAAACGGTAAGAGCTAATATTCTTAAAGACATTAGTAAAGATCTTCAGAAGCAACTTGCCAAAATGAATTCTACAATTCAGAATAACTTCTCCACTATGGAGGGCAATCTTTCTAAGAAAATTGATAATAGCTGCGGCGAAGTAAAAGAGCTTTATGTAGCCCTGAATCAGCAGTTTAAAGATTTGGAGTCCAGGACAGCGAAGGAAATGGAAAGTATGCGGAGAGATTATAACAACAAACATGACATCCTGCTGAAGCAATTAACAGACACGGAAAAATTGATGGAAGAAATGGAGGGTGAGATGGAACAGATGAGCCAAGAGATAACAGGTCTGAAAAAACAACACGATACGAATTGGGAGTTAACGAATAAACTGAATGAGAAATGTCAAGATTTAGAGGCCAGGTCTAGGAGGCAAAATCTGAGATTAGTAGGAGTCAAAGAGGGTGCTGAACACGGCCTTCAAATGCGTGATTTTATTACTAATCTACTTAAAGATGTTTTCAAACTTCCTGAAAAACCAAAGATAGATCTGGCTCATCGAGTGGGTCGCCTCCAAAAACACGATAATGCTAAACCAAGGCAAATTATTGTAAAGTTTCTAGATATTTCAACTGTGGAAACTGTATTAAAGAAGATAAACTATGGAGAAAATCTTACATTCGCTGATAATATCGTAAGATTCTACAGGGATTACCCTCGGGAAATTCTGGCAAAAAGACGCGAGTTTAAAAGGGCAAGCAGTGTTTTATATGGACATTCTGAAGTTCGTTATGGCGTGATCTATCCAGCAAAAATGCTAATTACGTTTAAGGGCAAGCCACGCTCATTTACGGACCTGGACACTGCTTGCAAATACGCCGAGGAGATTTTAAACAAAATTCAACCAGGATCAGATTAATTGTCATTTTATCTGGAAACTGTTTTTTCTGTTCAAATTAAAACACTTGAACGCTTCAGACAGTTACCAGACAGTCTTATCTGGCAAGAATGTGCTGTTTAATAACTTAGGCCGAACTAATCTTCTGAACTGAAAGCACATATGAAAGCTCAAGGTTGCAAGCACGTCACCAAAATCTGCAGCACGGAGAACTATGAGACTGTCTCCTTTTGAAATGGCCATGATAAGAGGCATCTGTTTCACACTATATGACCTATTATTTACACATATAACTAACTAACTAATTAACCAATTACGCACAATATACTCAACCAACGTTAAAGGCGTAATGTCCTATACTAACACGATTAACTATATAGCAGGAAGGGTGGGGGAGGTTAGACATATATTTTAATAGTAAGATTAAACGAGTACTTACCAGTATGAAGTTTGATCTGTATTTTATGAGGAGTTACGGTGAGGTATTACGTGAAGATCCCAGCCCAGTGCGCATGTGCGGCATACTTCGAAGCAGCGGTGTGAAATCACAGGATAGACACAATATTTGAAGTAAGATAGTAAAGATCATGAGACATCAGTTTATTAGTTTGATCTATATATTGAGGGTGGGAGCGGAGGGCACGTAATACCTCACCGTAACTCCTCATAAAATACAGATCAAACTTCATACTGGTAAGTACTCGTTTAATCTTACTATTTTACTTCGGAGTCACGTGAGTGATTCCGTGAAGACTTCAAAGGTCTGTGATTTCAAACCGTGTAACAGTTTTTATTTCACTCACTGCCGAAGTTTTTGAGGGAGGAAGTGTTATCGTAATCAACCAGTGGATCTGCTTTCACAAGAAACAGAAAGGTATTTGTTAACAATAACAACATAAAAAGCTCCCCTGAGCTTTAAATTAATATTGCAGTTTGTAATATTCTTTCTGCAATTAAATCAGGTTTATCAACGGTTTACAATAAAAAATGTTCTGAACGTCGTTCCCTTGACCATTCTGCCGTATTGAGAATGTGGTCAACCGGGATGTCCATTCGTTCAGCCGCTGATATCAATGCTGCCCTAGTGGAATGGGATTAAAATGTATTATTATCTATTCCGGCAGCTTTCAGTACCTGTTTGAGCCACCTTGGAGTGGTTTGGCTCGTACCCCGTCTTGGGGTTTCTGTGGTTGACCCATAGGCTTTCCTCTCCCTCTAAGATTGTGAGTTGTGTCTATATATTGTAGTAGATGGGTCACCACACTCAACCTGGACTCTGGTGGGTAGGCCCGGAATCCCACCAGTGAATTGGGCGTTCCTGGTCCATATAACCATATAACGATTACAGCACGGAAAACACAGGCCATCTCGACCCTACTAGTCCGTGCCGAACTCATAATCTCGCCTAGTCCCATATACCTGCGAGTAGGTTTTTACCAGACCTAGAATATGAACGTGATGCGTCTGGGGTAATCACCATGTTATCCAGTCTAGTTTTATGGAGTGACTGGACTCTGTGAGCGTATACGAGAGCCATAAGCATGAGCGTTTTTATAATAATAATAATAATAATAATTTTATTTATAGAGCACTTTAAAAACAAACATAGCTGCAACAAAGTGCTGTACATCACTAATCATTGACAAAAAAGTTAATACACACCAAAAATAACAATCAAAAGAAATAG
Organism: Leucoraja erinaceus; assembly: GCF_028641065.1. Taxonomy (NCBI): domain Eukaryota; kingdom Metazoa; phylum Chordata; class Chondrichthyes; order Rajiformes; family Rajidae; genus Leucoraja; species Leucoraja erinaceus. Next base: position 22,892,104 of record NC_073396.1, read on the forward strand.
TAGGAAAAGACATGTAAAATAAAGAAACATCAAAAACACCACAAACAGAAGCAAAGCCTCAGGCATGGTCAAATGCCAGGGAGTACAAATGCGTTTTAACACTGGATTTGAAGATGGACAGTGAGGGGGCCTGTCTGATGTGCAGCGGCAGGGTGTTCCAGAGTGCCGGAGCAGCAACAGAGAAGGCTCTATCCCCTCTGAGCCTCCGACTAGACCTCGGTACCTCCAGGAGCAGCTGACCAGCTGACCTGAGGGACCGGGCAGGAGTGTATGGGTGGAGCAGCTCAGAGAGGTAAGGCGGGGCGAGCCCATTCAGAGATTTTAACATAGATTGAGCAAGCTGAGGGATCTGGCTGGTGCCATTCTCTGAGATATGTCAATATCACACCGATATCCCATACATGGGTATACCTCCATGCTCTGCTGTCCTGCTGTTTTAGATAAGCAGACAAGGTGCTCCATTCTGTATTTACGGCACTGTAACTCACCTTTTAGTCATGGTGTGGATGTTCCAGGAACTCCAATACGTCAGTGGTTGAATAGTTTGGTATGTTGTCCCTGCGTCGTGGCAGTATTTTACCCATGTTAGCTCATGGTGACTGTTCGCAGGGATGCCGACATGGTGGTAATGGTTCCTTTGGATAATCCCAGTCCCTGGTAAGGTCTATTCAAACCCTGCACCCAGGAGTTTGATGTTTTTCTGGCATGGGTGGCTTATGCCTGATACTGGGTTGAGTCAGCAACCATGGTCCACTAGGGAAATCCATAGGTGACTCGCCCACCATGTCGTGATGAACTGGGAACCATGGCTGTGTAGGCCGGTCGGGCACGTTCAATATCTCGGAGACAGATTCCATCTGTATTGCGAAGTGCCCGACTGATGAGGCAGAAGGGAGGAAGGCAAAGCAGAAATTCCCCCTTCCAGCGTGTAGGCATCTATCGCTGCTGCCTCTGATCTGGTTCCTAAGTCACATACATAGGTTACTGGTGATTCCGTCTTGTGCAACCAAATTGATATCTGGCTTTCAAACTGCTTAATACCTTTAGCAGATATTTTGGGTTTGACATCTATTCAATGTTGTCATAAATTTTTACCCGTGACTCGGTGTCTCCCACTGTGTTCTAGCTTCCTAGGACATAGGCAGCTGATAGTTAAAATGTCTTTTGACACACCATTGCCAGATCTGTTTGACCAATTTGTTGCACAATAATGATTTTTATGCTCCCCATATGGTTGATATAAGCCACCACCATAGTATTATCAATCCGTAACCACATATGTACGTGCTGCATTTGAAATGCATATGCTTTTTAGCCCAATAGGCGATCACCAATCCCAAGTAGTTGATGCCCGGTGTGTGTAGTAACGATGTTTGTGAATTGGTCCATCTGTTACCTGTGCTGGATATGGAGTTTAGTTGCTCCCCAGCCTAAAGTACTGGCATCGGTTTTTAATAACCAAGTTGGGATTGGTGATGATAATAGGGCTGAAAACTATGCCAAATATATGTCTGCCCACCACTGTAATTGTGATATAGCTTCAGTGGGTACATTCATGATTTGATTATAGTGACCCAAGTACCTTGGCAAAGTAACAGTCATATGGACGGAATTGTTATTGAAGCCCAGATAATCCATGGTAGTTAACGCTTCAATTCTGGTTTATCTGGGCGTGGGATGAACCTCAGAGCTTTAGGGAGCTGTTTTGTAGCTAGAACTGCTGCCACAGCTAATTCCTTTGTTTCCCCTAATATGAGGATATCATCCAATATATGCCATGATTATGCTTGTTTTCTTAATATTTTCATGGCCATTTTTTAATATTTATAATAGTTTAGGGCTGAGGTTAGACCATAGGGAATGCTCTATGCTCCCATAGTTGCCCTCACCGGGATATCCATTATCTAGGTAAAAGTTTTTAGGTATCTATAATGATCCTAGTGTATGGGTATAAGATAGTTAGCATCTTCCATATCAATGCTCCCCATAGGTATCCTTTGGAGATCAGATGTCTGGCAGTGACAAAAACCCGTCTCCATCTTAAAGTGTATATACTCAACAGATTTATTTAGTGATATTAGATCAATGATGATGCTACATTCACCATCTTTTGTAGTTTTGGTGAATATATTCGATACAAATTCCAATGGTTCATGTTTACTCCCATGATCCGTTTAGTAATGAGCCTTTCTAGTTCAGCTTGACCTTCTCACTTCTCTTTCTTAGAGGGAGAAAATGCCCTTTGGGCGCATTGCTGAACTGGCGGTAATATGCCCAATTTGAATTCGTTTTTATCCACTAATACTGTTGAGTATATTTTAGTTATTTGTGACAGCATCCCATGCTTTATCAACAAGTGTAAATGCCCCCCCCCCAGTTAGTAGAACACCCTTATTTAGTGTAAACTGGGAGGAACCAGACTACCTACCTCCATGTTTATTGTTTTTTCATGAAGGCCTAGTTTGCTGGTATGCTGGTGCTGTCGGTGGGGCGGCGCATTTTCCCACGGCTCCGCTCTGGGCCCCTGTCTAAAAAGAACTTTGGGGGTAATGTGAAGCGGTCGCCAGGCTTTCACCAGCCCTTGTTTGATATTGCTGGTGGATGCCGAGGGGTGCTGCCAGCTGGGTGTTGGATGCGATGTCCTGCTCGTTCCATGGCCTGCCCTCATGAGGCGCACAGGTTTAGCTGCCTCTCTTCCCGCAGCAGCGGTTTGTATAGCCCCGTATATTTGGGGTTGCGGGCAGGTCTTATATGCACCATTGTTCAGTCGAGTATCCCAAATTTGGGAACATCTTAGGCGTCAGCACCCTGGTAGTGCAACGGGATAGTCTCATCCTGGGAGAACCACCTTGGTGATCATGGCGTCTCGCCTGCCAGGTGAGTATGATCCGTGGAAAAACGAGCAAAGGCGGTAACATCTTGACCCTTCTGTTAGGAGCTTCAGAATTCGCTGCTTTTAGCTCTTGTCTGCGAGTCTGCTGACCCAGCTGCCTGCGGATTTGCCTCTAGAAAGGCCTGCTCCTGCAGGGCTTTGTTGGGAAGATGGTCGCATGGAGGAGCCATGTAGTGGCCCACGACACCCAGTAGCTCTTCCTGATCCTGCTCCCCTGGCATACTGCTGTTCTCGTCCGCCTGCCCAGCGTTTAAGCCAGCCCAGCCCTGGCCTCCTTAGCTAGCCTCAAAAGAGGGAGCAAAAGGGTGTGCTATAAATTGGAGGAGGCATAGCTCAAACTCCGCTGTTGCATCAATCCCTCGTCAAGGGAGATGGCTAGTGCAATAGCACTGGGGTAGGAGTGTCAGCTCCCTTGGCATTCAGCCAGTGCCCCTTTTTTCCTGGAGGTTTTGAACTCCATGACCTCCTCTGGCTTGGGGAGACAGACATACTTATTTTTGCTGTCTCCAGCCTGTTCCAGTTTTGGAGGAAGTTGGCTCCTGTAGAACCTGTTAAATTGGTAAGATTTTTGTCTTACCTGTATGTAGAGGCTGCCTGCCGTTTTTCAGGCGGCATTGTAGCGGTTCCCGGGCGGCGATTCTCCTTGTCAGGAGTCTGCAGGGCTGCCGGTCGGGTTTTTAAACTTCCCGCCGGTCCGCTGCTGTTCACCAAACAGCTGTTCAGCGGACCGGCATCAGCGCAGCTCTCTGCAGCGGTCCGCAGCCTGTGCGGTCCCGTTAGAGCCTTTCCCCCTCCACTGTCGGCTCCTTCGCTGGAGTCGAACGGGGGCCGCTTCCTCTGCTGTTTTGCTCCCCCTGGAGCAAAAAACCACAAGGCCCGATTAAGGTAAGTACTTGCCTCACGTCCTTGGTTGCGGGAGCGCCCGACTCCCGCTGGCCGCAGTTTGCACAGCTGTGCGATAATGCCGCACATGCGCACTGGGCTGGGATCTTCACGGAATCACTCACGTGACTCCGAAGTAAAATTACTAAATACTAATAATGAATTAACTAACATACAGGTAAATGAAAAGTGTAATTTTTGATGAGGTATTTTAACCCATAATTATTTTTATTTTAATCCAAATCTTCTACCTTCCCTTTTATTTTATTCTATTTTAAACTGTTCAGCGATGACCTGATATGATAACTTTGGTAACAATTAGAGGGAACCGACTAACGTTGGGTCAAATTCTAACAGGGGGATAAGGCCCAGTGCATAATCTCATCGACGGAGGTCAAATTAAAAACAAATCTAGCTACCTTAGGTGGCTTTTTTGTAATTTATCGCTTTTTTGATAAATTACATTCACTTTTTTTGTTTATTCACAATTATGTGTTGTATGACTCAATCATTTTTATGTACACTTTATTTTATGTTTTTCTCTTTCCTTTAATTATGTTTAATAGTGTCAGGAGATGTAGAACTACTGTAGAAATTATGAAGGACAACTCTGGATTCGGGATTCTGAGGTACCTGGCTGCATCACAGGAATCATACAGTCTGGTAATAATAGCTAGTGCAAGATAATAGTCGAATAAATATCGGAGGTCTCACCTTCTGTAGTTGGAACATCAGAGGTGCGAATGAGCCAATTAAAAGAGGTAAAATTCTGGCACAATTAAAATCATTAAATATGGATATTGCGTTCCTACAAGAGACACATTTGAAACAACAAACTCAGATCAGATTAAGGGCAAATTGGATAGGTCAAACCTATTACTCCTCATTCACCTCTAAAGCAAGAGGCACGGCCATTATAATCCGGAAGGGCATACCTTTTAAATTAAAGAATTCCATATCTGATAAAGAGGGAAGATATGTTATAGTCACAGGAGAAATTTACAATACACCATTAACTATGATAAATATTTACGCGCCTAATTTTGATAACCCACAATTTTTTAGGAAAATAATAGATTTAATCGCAGAGCATAATTTTCAAAATATAATAATGGGGGGAGATTTCAATTGTGTTATAGATCCATACTTAGATAAATCAATAAAGCTAGGGAAGCGTCTTGTTAAAACCAAGACCCGTGAATATTTTAATACTTATATAAAAAATAATAATAACATAGCTGATGTTTGGAGAATAGCAAATCCAAGTGGTAGGGAATACTCATTTTATTCATCAGTTCACAAAACTTATTCGCGAATTGACTATTTCTTACTGGACACAAAATTGATCCCGTATACGAATAAACCATCATATCATAATAGTATTATTTCTGATCACTCACCATTGACTTTTATACTTAAAATTGAGGGAATGCCGAGTATAAAGCCTTTTTGGAGGTTCAATGCACACATATTAAATAACCCGCAGGGTTATGAGTATATAAAAGAACAAACAAAACTTTTTTTCGAAATAAATGACACACCGGGTATTTCTGCACCGCTATTATGGGAAACCTTCAAGGCATATATTCGCGGTGTCATAATCTCTTACCAAAGTTTTCAAAATAAGGAAAATAAAAGAGAACTTCAGCGGATAGAACAGAAAATAAAATTACTAGAACTGGACAATGCAACCGACCCAACCATAAATAAACATAATAAGATAACTTTATTGAAATATAAAGTCAATAGAATACTATCGGCTAGAGTAATAAGATTATTCCAAATTACAAAACAAGCACACTTCGAATTTGGGGATAAGCCACATAAACTACTTGCGAGGCAACTGAAGCAACGAGAAAAGGAAAAATCTATTACAAAATTTAAATCGGACAATGGTGAGTTTCTAACATTGCCTAAGGATATTAATAAGAGGTTTGCCCAATTTTATCATAATTTATACACATCCAAAATAAAGACAGATGTAAGTAAAATTACAAATTTTTTAGATAATTGCAAGCTCTCAAAATTGGATAGTTTAGAACAAGAGCAATTAGGAGCACGGATTACTAGTGAAGAAATAAAACAAATAATAAACTCACTGAAAAAAGGGAAGACCCCAGGACCAGATGGCTTTAGTAATGAATTTTATAAAAGATTTCAGGAGTCAATTGTACCAAGATTATTTAATTTATACACGCAGGCTTATACTGAAAATAAACTACCAGAAACCCTGGCAGAAGCAACAATAACGCTTATACCAAAAAAAGATAAAGATTTAGATGAGCCTGGTTCTTATAGAGCTATATCACTTCTAAATACGGATCAGAAAATTTTAGCAAAGATTCTAGCTAGGAGGCTAAATAATTATATTAACAATTTAATAAATACGGATCAAACGGGATTTATACCCAAAAGACAATCATTTAATAATTTGAGAAGGCTTTTTAATATAATGTACTCTCATAATGAGGACAATGAAGATATCTCAGTGGTCACGTTGGATGCAGAGAAGGCATTTGATCAAGTAGAATGGCAGTATTTATACAAGGTACTCCAAAAATTTAATATGGGAGAGAATTTTATTAGATGGATTAAACTACTTTATGATAGACCTACGGCAAGAATATTAACTAACAATACGCTATCTCCAAAATTTTACTTATCAAGGGGTAATAGGCAAGGGTGTGCCTTATCACCATTGCTATTTGCCCTTATGATAGAACCGCTGGCCGAAAGGATTAGAAATCACCCGAATATTCACGGATATAACAGCAAGGACTCAAAGAATAAAATTTCATTATACGCTGATGATATCCTTTTATATATTACTAATACACAAACGAGTATACCCACCTTATTAACACTAATTGAGGAATTCGGCTCTTTTTCAGGATATAGAATAAATTGGAATAAAAGCGAAATTATGTCTTTAAAACCACAGGATTCGAGACACTTACTAAAATTCCCCTTCAAAATTGCAACAGAAAAATTCAAGTACCTGGGTATTCAAATTACGAGAAGACACAAATCATTATTTAGTGCCAATTTTATACCACTATTAAATAAACTGAATGATACGATTAAATTTTGGAAAACGCTTCCACTCTCATTGATAGGTAGAATTAACGCTATAAAAATGACTTTCTTACCACAATATATATTTGTTTCAAGCGATCCCAATATATATTCCAAAATATTTTTTTTCAAAAAACTAGATTCCACTATCACTAATTTTATATGGGACTACAGAACACATAGAATTCAACGAAAGCATTTGTGCAAATCTAAAGAAGTTGGGGGTTTATCATTACCTAACTTTATATATTACTACTGGGCAGTGCATATTAAGAACATAATATACTGGCTGGATAGTTCCACTCAGCAGTTGGAGTGGATAAGAATGGAGAAAGAGGAGTGCTATCCGCACGATATAGGAACGATCCTGCTCTCACCGATAAAATTGAATAGTATAATATATAAGAAGAACCCAATTATTCACAATATAATAAGAATTTGGAAACAAATAAAAGTATCCTTGAAATTAAATAATTTATCAGTACTAACCCCACTATTGAACAACCCCGCATTCAAACCTTCTCTCATCGACAACACATATCAACAATGGGATAGACTGGGGATTAGGAAAGTAGGGGATATGTATGAAGTGGGCAAACTGTTATCATTTCAACAATTAAAATTTAAATTTAAATTGAAGGATAATCAATATTTTAAATATATACAGGTATGTGACTTTATGAAGAAATATACACATAGATTTCAAACTATATTTTTAGATCCTTTAGAAGAAGCAATGAATATTAAGGCTGATTCACAAAAATTAATATCATACTTTTATAATAATATATTAAATAGAGAATCACCCTCAATAGAAGCATTAAGGGAAGATTGGGAACATGAGCTGATAAAGATCTCGAAGGATAGATGGGAAAAGTATTTGATGAATACACATAACTGTTCTATTAATGCAAGACATAATTTAATTCAATTCAAATTATTACATAGACTATATTATTCAAAAACGAGGTTGAATAAATTTTATCCAAACGTCTCTCCCAGATGCGATAAATGTTTGTTTCAAAACGCTAATATAACACATTCATTTGTAGGATGTACAAAGTTGAATAAATTTTGGAGTGATATATTTGATATATTTACAAAGCTTTTCAAGTCAAGAATAGAACCCAAAACGGAATGGATTATATTTGGAATAATAGGAGAAGATACCAATTTAAATAAAGATCAAAATGTTTTTTTTAAATTATGGGTTAATAATTGGAAAGAAATTGATACTTAAATTTTGGAAAAATACAACCACACCAACTGTTAAAATGTGGATTAGGAATATGATGGACATAGCACGCCTTGAAGAAATGAGACTCCGACTAATAGATAAATATGACCAATTCTTAAGGAGTTGGTCTCCTTTCATCGACTTTTTGGAATCATGTGATGCAGCGGTACCGTAAGGATTGCTGATTTCAGTTCATGACGCGGATAGATCTACATCTCCGAATACAGATTTGAAAAATTCTCTTTTAAGGGGCCTTCTCTTCTATTTCTACTTTCCACTTTCTCTCTTCCTTTTTTTTATTTTTTATTTACACACTTCACGTTTTTCTACTCTCTGCCATCTATTTTTCCACTTTTTCCCCTTTCTATTGTTTTCTTTTTCTTGTCCTGCTTACTTCCTTCTTATAACATAAAACTAGAGGTTGTACATAGAATGGATTACGGTATTACATAGTTGGCACCTAAAATTAGGTTCCACGGTACTGTTTTATGCTGTATTAACTTCTAATAAAATAAACAAAAAAAAAACCAAAAAAAAAAACCCAGTGAATCTCGCATTATAAATTTCTGTATTCTTTTTTCGAAAGAGAGATACAGCACGGAAATAGGCCCTTTGGCCCATCGAGTCCACGCTGACCATCAAAACCCCATTTACACTAATATTGCACTAACCTAATCCAGCTTTAAACTCTCCATATTCTCATCAATCGCTCCCAGATTCTACCAGTCTCCGACACACTAGGGACAATATACCGAGACCAATTTAACTATAAACCTGCTGGATGGAACCCGGGTCTCTGGCTCTGTGAGGCAGCGGCTCCACCAGCTGCCCCAATGTGGCCGCCCAGTATTTGAAAAGAGATGGCTCACGTTAGCCTGGGCGTTTCTCGCGGGATGTTCAGCGAGTCTACTCTGGAGTTAACTATATCAGCAGCAGACAGTGGATCAGGGTCTTGGAGAAGAAAAGCGGAAGAACCAAAGATCTTATAGCAAAGCTTTGCTATAAGATCTTTGGGAATAACTGCAGACGCTTGTTTATATCAAAGAGAAACACAAAGAGCTGAGTAACTCAGCGGGCCAGGCAGCATCTCCGAAGAAAGCAGCCTGAATAAGGGTGCCGACCCGAAATGGCACCTATTCTTTTTCTCCAGAAATACTGCCTGGCCCGCTCAGTTACTCCAGCACTTTGTGCCCGCATGAAGTGGACATCCTGCCGGGTTTATCTGAGCGGGTAACATCTGATTACAAGCGGTGAATGATGGAAGTTGTGAAACTGAACTCAGGTGTGCTGAGATTTCTGGGGCGATGAATCTAAGCGGCAGCAACATAGAGACAGCGATGCTTCTCTCAAGCGCTGGGTGCAAGTGGCGAACACAACGGGCCCCCATTGCTGCCTCCTCCCGCTCCCTCTTACCTCCATGAGACTCTCGTGGGGTTTCTTCAGATCCAGCAGGTGCAGGTGACCGATGATGGGCAGACAAGGGGGTCCCGGGGGCAGGTTGAGCGCTCCATGGCACTTAGAGCCGCGGCGAAAGTAAAGGAGGAGCAAGAGGGAGAGGTAGCCGAGGATCAGTAAAGTGGCTGCGTCCAGCGGGAAGGCGCTGCCCAACGCCATCACTGGGCTCCCCTTGACTTCTCACTCCTGTCAGCGCCCCAGAGCAGGGTCCCGGGCCGCAGTGTCTCTCACCTTCAGCCCCACTCGCCTCTGTTTAAACCCTCCTCCTGAAACCTGGAAATTAAAGGTGTCAGCGAGGGCGGCGGCGACGAGTGAGGAGCCACCTCTTGGCTGCGGATTCAGTAAAGTGGCGCCAGGGCAACTAACGTTGGTGGCAAGTGGGAGGGAGCCGCAGCTCTAAGGACGAAGGGAGCCAATTCCCACCAGACCATTGCAGGAACAAATTCAGCTATAGATGTAGTAGTTTTTTCTGGGGGGGGTTTGGCGGTTGGCAAACAACTTTTTAGTGCATTACCGCCACCAACTAGTATGGAGTGTGGATCAAATAACATTATAACTTATATACTAATAACCTATATCTTTCCGAACAAATTGGTTACCCTGAGAAAAAGCAATAGGATTTGATAGCACTTATATTAATTCTTTTGTAAAATATCTATTAAATCAAATTGTACTTTTTCTTTTCTGAATCGTTCACTCATTTGTCTTCTTTCTTCCTCATACCTCTCACAATGTGCAATGACATGCTCTATTGTCTCTTCTTGCCCACAGTATTCACATCTGCCTGTATTATGCTTGCCTATTATAAAAAGTGTACTGTTCAGACCAGTGTGTCCAAATCTGATTCTTGAAATTACTGTCTCCTCTTTTCTGTTTTTTTCCTGCACATCTCATTTCTCCCACTTTCCTCTGGACTCTGTAGAACCACCGTCCTTTCCGCTCTTCCTCCCATTGCTTTTGCCATCTTTCCTTCAGTCTTTGCTTAATAATGTCTTTGATTTCAGTTTTACCTATGTTAATACTTAAATCAATCTTACTTCTTTTTGTTACCTCTTTTGCTACCTTATCTGCCATTTCCTTTCCTCTAATGCCAATGTGTGCTGGTACCCATAAAAATATGACTGTAAGCCCCATCATTTGAATTCTGAATAGTATTTGTTGTATTTCAATCAAAATGTCTGGTCTACTGTCTGAATGGCTGTGCTGTAAACTCTTTATTGCTAAACTTGAATCTGAACAAATAACTGTCCTTAAAGGCCTAGTATCCTCGACCCACTGTACCGCTAACAATATTGCAATCATTTCACCTGTGTATACTGAGCTCATTATTGATCCTCTTCCCTACTTTGATGTGAAATTCTGGTACAATAAATGCTACTCCTACTTTATCTACTGAATCTTTTGATGCATCTGTATAAATCTGGACAAAACTGTAGTATCTGTCAATGTATTCCTGTATGATGAATGAATTATACATACATTGTTTATCCTTGTTTTTCTGTTCTAATATTGTAAAGTCTACTGTTGCATCTGGAAGTATCCAAGGTGGAATTGAAGGTAATGGAACCGTTGGAACCACATTTAATTGTGCTATGCTGACTTGTAATGCTCTCTGGATCACTGTCCATCCAAAACTTTTTGTTTCCCTTCTCTCCTTTTCCCAGCATGGTTTGACAGTAACTTGTGCTGGGTGATCTTGACTGTGGCCCTGTAGGTTAATCCAGTAATTCAATGAAAGCTGTATCCTTCTCATCTCTAGAGGCATCTCCCCCATTTCAACCTGTAATGCTGCTGTTGGAGTTGTTTTTATTGCACCTGTACATATTCTCAATGCCTGATATTGAATGTTGTCTATTTTCTTAAGAGAAGTACTTGATGCGGACCCATACACCACACAACCATAATCTAACACAGATCTAATTAACCCAGTGTATATAGCCTTCAAAGCTACTCTATGTGCTCCCCAATCACATCCAACTAAACATCTCATTACATTAAGTATCTTCTTACATCTGTCCACTACTTTCTGAATATGAACCATCCATGCAATCCTCTCATCAAACCATAAACCTAAAAATGTATAGTATTTTACTCTCTCCAATTCCTGGTTATATAATTTTAGTTTAACCTCACTACCAATTTTCTTCCTAGTAAAAAACATTATCTTTGTCTTTTCCACATAAAATTTGAATCCCCATTTATATGACCACACTTGTACCTTTATTATAGCCCTCTGTAGTTTATGCACAATAAACTTCACATTTCTCCCCCTTTTCCAGATTGCCCCATCATCCGCAAACAGTGAAACTCCCATTCATTTACAATTTCTTCATATACATCATTTATCATTACTAAAAATAGTAAAGGACTTATTATGCTCCCTTGAGGTGTTCCATTTTCAATATCTAATGTTCCAGAGTATTGATTTCCAACTCGTACTTGTATTGACCTCCCAAATAAAAAATCCTTAATCCATTTAAGTATACGACCTTTAATCCCCAACTTACCTAGTTTCACTAATAACCCTTCTCCCCACATCATATCATATGCTTTCTCAATATCAAAAAATACAGCTACTACACTTTCTCTGTTAATTTGTGCTCTCCTAATTTCATGTTCTAAACATATAGCTGGATCCATGGTGTTTCTCCCCTTCCTAAAACCACTCTGGTAATTGGATCTTCGTCTTCTTTCGTGTGGCGCGCACAGCCTAAAGTTGTTGGACAACTTGTTATATTTGATCTTCCGTGTGTGCAAGTCGAGTTGATTGCATTAGTCAAAACAGGGCGGACCACGTGAAGGTTGCAATCTTCCACCCCGGTAATTGGATAAATATCCTTTATTTTCTACATAATATGTTAACCTTTCATTTACCATTTTTTCCATTACTTTACATATGTTGGATGTTAACGCAATAGGCCTATAATTCCCTGGGTTTGTCAGATCTTTACCTGGCTTTCCTATTGGGATTACTACTGCCTCCTTCCAGCTTTGCGGTAATTTCCCACCCTCCCACACTTTATTATAAAATTCTAACAAAAGATCCTTGGATGTTTCACTGAGATGGTTTAACATGGTGTAACAAATCTGATCTTTACCTGGTGCTGATATCTTGGTTTTTCTAAGAACTCGGTTGAATTTTGTCTTTGTGAATGGTTTGTTAAGAACATCGTTAGTGTCTTCCTCATGTCGTATTAACTGTATATTCTCTGCTATGGTATTTTCTTTTCCTTTTCTTCCTTCTTCACTAACATTGTCTGAACTGTGAATTTTAGCAAAAGATTTTTCCAACATCTCTGCTTTCTCTTCATCTTTCACTGCTGTAATTTCACCGTCAGTTAGGATTGGATATCTGTATTCTCTTTTAATTCCTTTCATTCTCCTTATCATTCCCCAAACTTGACTTACTTTTGTCTCCCTTCCCACTGAGTTACAAAATGTCCTCCAAAATTCCCTCTTTGCATTTTTTATTACTCTTCTTACACTTGCTTGCAACCTTTTGTATTCAATAAGATTCTGAAAATTGTGATTTATTTTCAAAATTTTAAAAGCTTTATTTCGACACTTAATTGCTTTGTCACACTCCTTAGTCCACCATGGTACATTCTTCTTGTTGTGCTTACCTCCTTTCTTCTTAATGGACTTCGTTGCTGCCTCTAAAATGGCTTCACAAACAGAAATATTTAAATTATCCACATCTTCATAAATATCAATTTTCTCAATTTCTTGATCACTAATAATCTTAAACTTCTCCCAATCAGCACCACTAAAAGACCATTCTCTCTGTATTATACTCCTCTAAACTCACTCCTACTACTATTTCTATCGGGTAGTGGTCACTTCCTACCGTTGTTCTTCGAATTACTTCCCATGAACAAACACCCGCCAATGAGTCTGACACTAGTGTGAGGTCTATGGCTGATTCTGACCCTGTTCTGATGTTGATTCTCGTCCCACTTCCATCATTAAGACACACAAGGTTTTTATTCTCCATTAAATCCTCAATCACCATCCCGTTTTCATCATTAGAATCATCCCATAACGTTCAGCTACAGATGAAGGCCCCGTTTACTTAAAATCTGTGAAATCCATTGCTGACGGCGAGTCTTCAAGCTGAAACTCTGACTCTGCCACAGACACCGCGTCGCCTGTTGAACGTTGCCGGGGTTGAGTGCTTTGGTTTCACGGTCACACTGAGTAAGTGTCCGGGGACAGCTGAGTGCGGCTCCCTCCCACTTGCCACCAACGTTAGTTGCCCTGACGCCACTTTACTGAATCCGCAGCAAAGAGGTGGCTCCTCACTCGTCGCCGCCGCACTCGCTGACACCTTTAACTTCCAGGTTTCAGGAGGAGGGTTTAAACAGAGGCGAGTGGGGCTGAAGGTGAGAGACACTGCGGCCCGGGGACCCTGCTCTGGGGCGCTGACAGGAGCGAGAAGTCAAGGGGAGCCCAGAGATGATGTTCGGCAGCGCCTTCCCGCTGGACGCAGCCACTTTACTGATCCTCGGCGCCCTCTCCCTCTTGCTCCTCCTTTACTTTCGCCGCGGCTCTAAGTGCCATGGAGCGCTCAACCTGCCCCCGGGACCCCCTTGTCTGCCCATCATCGGTCACCTGCACCTGATGGATCTGAAGAAGCCCCACGAGAGTCTCATGGAGGTAAGAGGGAGCGGGAGGAGGCAGCAATGGGGGCCCGTTCTGTTCCCCACTTGCACCCAGCGCTTGAGAGAAGCATCGCTGTCTCTATGTTGCTGCCGCTTAGATTCATCGCCCCAGAAATCTCAGCACTCCCGAGTTCAGTTTCACAACTTCCATCATTCACCGCTTGTAATCAGATGTTACCCGCTCGAGATTAATCCAGTAGGATGTCCACTTCACACGGGCACAAAGTGCTGGAGTAACTGAGCGGGCCAGGCAGTGTCTCTGTAGTAAAAGGATAGGTGACATTTCGGGTCGGCACCCTTCTTCAGACTGCTTTCTTCGGAGATGTTGCCTGGCCCGCTGAGTTATTCAGCTCTTTGTGTTTCTCTTTGATATAAACCAGCATCTGCAGTTCTTCAGTTTTTCTTCTCCAAGACCCTGATCCACTGTCTGCTGCTGATATAGTTAACTCCAGAGTTGACTCCCTGAACATCCCGCGAGAAACGCCCAGGCTAACGCGAGCCATCTCTTTTCAATATATTGGGCGTCCACATTGGGGCAGCTGGTGGAGCCGCTGCCTCACAGAGCCAGAGACCCGGGTTCCATCCAACAGGTTTATAGTTAAATTGGTCTCGGTATATTGTCCCTAGTGTGTCGGAGACTGGTAGAATCTGGGAGCGATTGATGAGAATATGGAGAGATTAAAATTGGATTAGGTTAGTGCAGTATTAGTGTAAATGGGGGTTTGATCGTCAGGGTGGACTCGATGGGCCAAAGGGCCCATTTCCGTGCTGTATCTCTCTTTCGAAAAAAAATACAGAAATGTATAATGCGAGGTTCACAGGGTTATAAGGAAATTTTGCTATAAAACATACGAGTAGAATTAGGCCATTTGGCTCATCGAGTCTACTCTGCCATTGGATCATGGCTGCTCTATTTTTCCCTCCTGGCCCCATTCTCTTGCCTTCTTCCCTAATCTTTGATGCCGTTACTAATCTAGAACCTATCATTTCCACTATAAAAAAAAAACCCAATGTCTTGGATGCCACAACCATCTGTGTCAATGAAATCAGCAAATTCACTGGTTAAAAAAAATCTTCCTCATCTCCATTCTAAAGATACGTATCCTGAGGCTGTGCCCTCCGGTCCTTGACTCTCCCATTACTGGAAACTTCCTTTCCACCTCCATCCTATCTGGGCCATTCATTATTATTTATTGCCCAACCATCGTAGTCCTGAAGGCTGCAGAACAAATGGTGATAAATAGGATGAGTATAGATAGGTGCACGATGGTCAGTCTAGATACAATGGGCTGAAGGGCCTGTGCCTGCGCTCTGTGTTGCTATCAGGTCATGACACTGAACTGCATTCCTGAATTGCTGTCCTTAGGGATGGTGATCCATTAACTGCTGACAATGACGATGTTCGGATGCACATTCACATCAAACTATGGAGAGAAATTTGGACGTGTTATCGCTCTTCTTGCACCCTCTGTCCTTGCCCTTTTCATGCTGTTGTTTTCAGAATTGCTGTTAGAAAAGGGAGAATAATTTTATTTCATCAACCACTGTGCTGCTTACGCAATAGGTGTGAGAGTTTCCCTCACGGTTTAACTTGTGCAAGCGGAATATTTTTTTGTTATCAGAGTAAAACAAGTGAAGGGGTTGTGGCAATATTGACGAAAATAAATCGGCTACGCATGCAATGACCGCGATGTGATTACCTTACTGATTAGTTCCACAGATTGTGAGGAAGGAGCTCCATTTGCATCTTGAGCTCCTTTCTCTATGCCAGAAAATGTGTCTCACAGTTTTCTGATACAAAAGTCTTTGCTCGCAACAAAAAAGGTGCAATCGTATTGGTTTATGGAATGAGTGACAGTGGGTTGCAAGGTAATGTGAAACCACATCATCAGGTGACCATTTACTGCTTGGTTATTACAGTGTAATTGGTATCACAGCAAGGTTATAGCACAGGAGGTCATTCAGCCCTTCCGTGTCAATGCTGTTGTTCTACCAGAGTAATAGAAAATCAATCCACTGGCTCTTGAGTTTAGCTTTATTTGGTTTATTGTCGCCTGTACTGAGGTAGAAGCCATACACTAGTTTTTATTTTAGTAATTTAGTTTAGTTTAGAGATACAGCACGGAAACAGGCCCTTCGGTCCACCGAGTCCAAGCCGATCTGTGATCCCCGCAACGGTAACACCATCCTACATACACTAGGGACAATTTAACCAGGCCAATTAGCCTACAAACCTGTACATCTTTGTAGTATAGGAGGAAACCAAAGCACCGGGGAAAGCCCACGCAGGTCATGTGGAGAATGTACAAACTCTGTACAGACAGCACCCATAACAGGATCAAATCCGGGTCGCAGGCACTGTAAGGCTGCAACTCTACCACTGCGCCACCATGCTGCCCGATTTGCACAGCAGTGGATCAGCCTTACAGTGCCATATCCAGTAAACTAATAATATAATAAAATGAAAATGTTATTAATTGTTCATGGAATCTTGTTCCTCCTGTTTAAGCTGTCTGAGAAGTACGGTCCTATCTTCAGCATCAAGCTTGGAACTATGAAGGCTGTGGTCCTGACCGGGTACGAGACCGTGAAGGATGCTCTCATCAATCATCCCGATGAGTTTGGAGGAAGAGGTCACATCCCAATATTTGAGATCACATCAAAGGGTCATGGTAACTCTCGTCTTCATTGTTGTTGAACCCTTGATGATATTTGGTTGCATCCTCATTTGGTTCCGTTAAGTGGAGTCTTCCTGGAGGCTTGTTTTTCTAAGCTGTAAAACTTTAAATGACTTTGGACAACACATGATTCTTTTAAGTGAGATTGGCACCCAATCCTTTGCAAATTGTGCTTAATTTAACTACATAATACATGAAACCATTTACTTCGTGATTTAATGTAAGATTGTTTCACAAACTAATAAATCTTTTCCACTATTTTGACAAATACCTATTTTCTCACTTTGATTATATTTGTCACACTTTCCAGGTGTTGTATAGTCTGAGGAGCTATAGAAACGTACATATTTTAACATACGAGACCATTCAGCATGGTCTTGTCTAGGCTGGCTCTTAGCACAGTCCTGAACATCCCATTATTTACTTGTAATTTATTCTCATTCTTATCCAAGCAAAGAAAAAGGAAGTAGAAATCAGACAGAGTATATAGCGAGCAGAAAAAATGACAAAATGGCCAAAATGGAGTCTTGAAATGTTTTTGGCAGGTATGGTTAAGGAAAATCAAATGGCATTTTATGCTAATATTAAGAACAAGTTGGTAGGTAGGGAGAGAGTAGGACCATGCAAGGACAAAGGAGGACATTTGTTCTGGAGACAGGAGAAATGGGTGAGGTACAACATGAACACTTTGCATTGGTATTCACCAAGGACAACAACATGGAGGATTGTGAGATCAGTGTAGTCAATGCTAATATTTGAGGACATGTTGATATCAAGAACGAGGAGGTGTTGGGTCTATTAAAGAACGTTAAGGTGAGATAAGTCCCCTGGTTCTGATGGGATTGATCCCAGGTTATGGAGAGAGGCAAGAGAGATCGATGGGGCCTCAACAAACATCTTTGTATCCTCTCTAGCCAAAGGCGAGGTCTTAGAGAACTAGTGAGTAGCCAATAATGTCCCTCAGATTAAAAAGGGAAATAAGAATAATCTTCCAAATTACAGGCAGGTGAGCCTTGAGTCAGTGGTGGGGGAGGTACTGGTGAGGATTCTTAGTGACAGATATATTCATATTTCAAAAAACATGGGCTAATTAGGGATAGTCAGCATGGATTTCTGCCGTTCAGGACATGTATTATGAACTTGATTGATATTTTTGAGATGGTGGCAAAGATGATTGAGAGTAAGGCAGTGGATTTTAAATACATGGATTTAAGTAAGGCCTTTGCCAAGGTCTGTCATAGTGAGCTAATCATGTGATCCACGGTGACACCCTCATCTTTGACTCTCCTACTCTGGGGAAAAGATTAAGGCTATTCATCTAATCTATACCATGCATGATTTTATATGCAGCTATAAGATCACCCCTTCTACAATCCAGTGAAAGAAAGTCTATTCAGCTCTCCTCATAGCTCAAATACTCCAGTCCTGTTAACATTCTTGCAAATCTTTCTTGCACCCTTTCTAGTTTAATTACATCATTCCTATAGTGGAAAGATCATTGATACAAATACATCGATAGATGCTCCTGAACACACCATCAGTGATGTAACCTGGGGTCATTGGGTGTTTCGGATCTTTCAACATCAGACACCCTCACCCAGGCGACCCAGCCGTGGTTGATCAGACCACGACTTGTGTTCAGGTGGCATTCGCTCCTCCCCATGGACCTCCTCTCCTGATCCAGAGCCATCTCGAGGCCTTCTCCGCTGCCTTTGTGGTGTTCTTGATGGCCTTTCTCCTCGCCACTCCGTTGATGCCCAGTCACTCAAGGCTTTGTAGAACGATTGCACTGCAAAACCTCTGCAGCCAACCTCGATGGGCATACACCTTGCCTTCCAGCCCTGCTTGTGGCAGTCTATGACCAGCTCTTCATACTTGTCCATCTTCCTCTCGTGGGCCTCCTCCAGACGGTCCTCCCACGGCACAGTCAGTTCCAACAAGACGATGTGTTTGGTCGCCTCTGAGACCAGGAGGATATCTGGCCTCAGGGTGGTCGTGGCAATGTGCTGTGGGAACTTCAGCTGTTTCACCAGGTCTACGGAAAGCTGCCTGTCCTGCGCAGTCGCCAGGATTCCTGACTGATTCCTGGCTGCTGTGGTTCTTGGCAGCTGCACTCCGGCCTTCACGAAGGTGATCATCTGGGTGGTGGGGCGTTCTCGTCTACAGCTGCTGATTACCATGCTAATGGCTTCTGCAATGGGTTTGAGAACCTGGTCGTGACGCCATGTGTACCGGCCCTGCCCATGAGTCTTTGGGCAACACCTCAGGATGTGCTCCAACGTCCCCTTGCCTGAGCATTGCGGGCTATCTGGAGATTCCGCTTTGCCCCAGATGAAGAGGTTCGATGGGTTGGGCAGGACATCATACACTGCCTGGACCAAGAACTTGATGTGCTGTGATTCAGCCTGCCAGAGCTCAGTCCATGTGACTTTTCGGTCCATGGCCTGCTACCATCTTGTCTAGGCTCCCTGCTGCCTCAATCCAACTGCTCTGGTGCACCTCTCCTCCTCAACCACTGCCCTCACTTCCTCCTGGACCAGCCTGCGCCTCTCCTGCCCCTTGGCCTTGTCAAACTGGGGAGATGGGAAGATTCCCAGGCTAGCTCCTCCCGGAGTTACTGCTCCCACCAGGACTCTGTGGCGTATCCGGGACTCTGCTTGCAGCGCGGCTTCGCCGGCTCTCCACTTCCTCCCAGTTTTCACCGCCACCCCTGCTTGAGCCGCCTTGGGGTCACTGGAGTCCCTGTACAGCATCACCTCTCTGGCCCGAGTCACCTTAAACTCTTCCTCCAGGGACTTCAGGGGCAGCTGGAGCTTGGTGTTATTTCCGTAAAGGGCGATGCTGCTATGGCTCCTGGGCAGTCCCAGCCACCTTCTGAGAAAGCTGCTGACTTTCCTCTCCAATCTCTCTACGATGGATATTGGGACTTTGTAGACAAGCAGTGGCCAGAGTATCCTTGGCAGGATACCATGCTGGTAAATCCATGCCTTGAACTTGCCGGGAAGCCCCGACCGATCCACTGCTCTCAACCAACTCTCCAGCTCCTGACAGGTTGCCTGGACAGATGCTGTATCCTTCAGGCTGCTGTTAAACACCTTGACAAGACTCTTCACTGGCCTTTCGGAGACAGTTGGGATTGGTGTCCCTTCGATGTTGAAGCGGAACCTGTCCATGACTTTGCCCTTCTTCAGCACCAGTGACCTTGATTTTCCTGGCTTAAACCTCATCCTTGCCCATCCAATCAGCTTCTCCAGGTGGATCCCTGCAGTATCCACCTGCCTCCTGGCACTGACTCAGTGGTGACAATCAGGTCGTCCATGAAGGCTCTGATTGGTGGTTGGCGCATTCCTGACTTGGCCCGAGGGCCCCGGCACTCTGGCTCAGCAGATTTGACGATCATGTTCATCACCAAATAAAAAAGGATCACATAGGTGGTACAGCCTGTGATGATCCCAACCTCCAGTCTGTGCCACTCTGATGTTAATGACCCTGATGAGACTCTCATGCTGAACTGGTTGTAATAGTCCAGGATGAGATCTGCCACTTGGCCCAGCATATGATGCTTGGCCATGACTGTCTGGATCAGCTTGTGCGGGATGGAGCCGTAGGCGTTGGCCAGGTCAAGCCAGAGCACTGTCAGGTCACCCTTGTTCTCCATGGCTTCTCTGATGAGCTGGGTCACCACTCCCATGTGCTCTAGACACCCCGGCACTCCAGATACGCCTCCCTTTTGCACTGAGCTGTCGATGTAACCATTGCTGGAGAGGAAGTTGGTCAGCCGCCTCGCCACTATGCTGAAGAAAATCTTGCCTTCAACACTTAGCAAGGAGATGATTCTGAACTGATCGATCTTCTTGGAATCTTCCTCCTTTGGGATCCAGACTTCTTCAGCGAATCGCCACTGCTGCGCCACTTTCCCTCTCCTCCAGATGACTTTCAGGATCTTCCACAGCCATTTCAGTAACAAGGGGCAGTTCTTGTAGATCCTGTAGGGGACTCCGCTCGGGCCAGGGGCTGAGCCAGATCTTGCTCTCTTCACAACGTCATGGACCTCTTTCAGGAGTGGCTCTCTACTATCAAACTCCTTGATGGGTGGAGGTGGTTTGATCAGGATGTTGCACTGGCCCAGCTCCTGCTGCCTGACGGGGTCACTGTAGGTCGTTTGGATGTGCCGGTCGATCTCCTCCTCAGAGCAAGCCAAACTCCCACTGTGCTTCTGCCCGAGTAGTTATTTGGTGAAGCCGAAGGGGTTGGCGATGAAGGATGCTCACTTCCTGGCTCTTTCCTTCCGGCGTCTTCGGTGCCACTCAGCTCTACGGAGGTTCATCAGCTTCTACCTCAGGATGGTTCGCAGCTCAGCCAGGGGGGGACGTTGCTCTTCGCTGGCCTCTTTATACTGCTTCTTGAGGGACTTAAGCTCCTGCTGGATCTTGTGGATCTTTGTTGCTCGTTGGTTCATGGTGAAAGGTGTTCTGGCCGGCTTCTTCTCCATTGCTCCACACCTGTCCACAGCTAGGCCGATGATGATTGTCGTCATTGACCGCAGACTTTGGTCCACGTCTCCCTTCGCAGTTGCTTCTAATTGTATGAAGTGCTTCATATGTGGACTTATCAATGAATTGCATAGCTGCATCGTGGCATTCCAACTCGTGTACTCAGTACTGTGCTTGATCAAGCATGGTCATAAGGTCATAAGGAATAGGAGTAGGATTAGGCCATTCGGCTCATCGTCTACTCCGCCATTCAATCATGGTTGATCTATCCCTCTCTCCTAACTCCATTCTCCTGCCTTCTCCCCATAACATCTGATACTTGTACTAATCAAGAATTTATCTATCTCTGCCTTAAAAATATCCACTGACCTGGCTTCCAAAGAATTCCACAGATTCACCATTGTGAATGCATACTTCACCACATTGTCCACCTGTGTCATTACATTTATGGAACTCTGTATCTGCATTCCTAGGTGGCTTTGTTGTACAACAGTAAGCCCTACCCTGGTTTGTCCAACTGAAGTGCAATACCTCACATTTATCTGAATAAAATGGAATCTGCCATTGCTCGGTCCATTTATCTCTGATCCCGTTGTATTCATAGATAAAGTTCCTCACTGACAACGGTACCACAAATTCTAGTGTCGCCTGCAAACTCATGAACCATGTTGCCTACACTCACATCCAAACCGTTACTATAAATAATGAACAACTGTGGACCCAGCAACGAGTCTTGTGGTACACCACTTGTTACAGGGCTCTGGTCTTAAAAACAAATCTCTACCACCACCCTCTGTTTCTTACCATCAAGCTAATTTTTAATCCAGTATGAGGTGTTGCATGGAAGGTCAAATATAAGGGGTAAGTATGCAATAAATGGCAGGTGCTTCGAGAAGCATTGATGCACAGATGGATCTTGGGCTGCAAATCCGTAGCTCCCTGAAAGTGGCACTGTATAAAAGTGTGGAAGTTATGTTGCAGGTTATGGGGAGAAGGCAAGCGAAAGGGGTGGAGACGAAAAATAGATTGGCCGATAGTGGAGCATTTATTGCCACAGAAGGCTGTGGAGGCCAAGTCATTGGATATTTTTAAGGCGCAGACTGATAGATTCTTGATTGGCGAGGGTGTCAGTGGTTCTGGGGAGAAGGCAGAAGAATGGGGTTGAGAAGGAAAGATAGATCAGCTATGATTGAACGACAGGATAGACTTGATGGGCCAAATGGCTTAATTCTGCTCCTATGTCTTATGGATGATGTGCTGTACTGTTCTATGTTGTGTGTTCTCTGCCTCACTAAAACAAATCTTTCTCTCTTGTGCCATTGTTTTCCATTTAGATTTTGCCATTTAAAAGTGAAGCTCACCTTTGACTTGGTTGTAAGTTGCTTTAACAAGTTGTCACATTGACGGTTTTAATTACAGGCATCATCTTTGGTCATGGGGAATCGTGGAAGCAGATGCGAAGATTCACCATGTCCACTCTGCGGGACTTTGGAATGGGCAAGAAATCTATCGAAGATAAAATCATTGAAGAAACCAATTTCCTCATAAAAATGTTTGAATCATACGAAGGTGAGTCTAAAAGAAGAAGCAAAATGATCAACTCTCCTCTGCCTACTTCTAATAATTTATAATGTAAGATGTGGATTAAAGAATCCGAGAAATCCTATTCAAGGTAACAGCCATTCAATTCATAGAAGTTTGACACAAAATGCTGCCGTAACTCAGCAGGACAGGCAGCATGTATTTTCTCCAGAGATGCTGCCTGACCCGCTGAATTCCTTCGATATTTTAGAAACATAGAAAATAGGTGCAGGAATAGGTCATTCGGCCCTTCGAGCCAGCATCACCATTCAATATGATCATATCTGATCACCCAACATCAGTACCCATTCTGGCTTTCTCCCAATGTCCCTTGATTCCATTAGCCCAAAGAGTTATATCTAACTCTCTCTTGAATACATCCAGTGAATTGGCCTTCACTGCCTTCTTTGGCAGAGAATTCCACAGATTCACAACTCTGGGAGAAAAAGTATTTCCTTATCTCAGTCCAATATGGCCTACACCTTATTCTTAAACTATGGCCCCTAGTTCTGAACTTCCCAAAAATTGGGAACATTTTCCCTGCATCCAGCCTGTCCAATCCCTTGAGAATTTTGTATATTTCTCTAAGATCCCCTCTCTTCCTTCTAAATTCGTGAATATAAGCTCAGTCGATCCATTCTTTCATCAAGTAAGTCCCGCCATCGCAGGAATTAACCTGGTGAACCAACGCTGCACTACCTCAATAGCAATAATGTCCTTCCTCAAATTAGGGGACCAATTGCACACAACACTCCAGGTGCAGTTTCATCAGGGCCCTGTACAACTGCAGTTGGTCCTCCTTGCTCCTAAACACAAATCGTCTTGCAATGAAGGTCAACATGACATTAGCTTTCTCCACTGCCTGTTGTACCTACATGCTTACTTTCAGTGACTGATGTACAAGCACATCCAGGTCTTTTTGCACCCCTTTTCCTAACCTGACACCATTCAGATAATAATCTGCCTTCCTGTTCTTGCCACCAAAGTGGATAAACTCATATTTATCCACATTATACTGCATCTGCCATGCATCTGGCCACTCACCCAACCTATCCAAGTCACCCTGCGCCCTCACAGCATCCTCAAGGCAGCTCACTGCCACCCAGCTTAGTGTTATCTGCAAACTTGGAGATGTTACATTGAATTCCTTTGTCTAAATCGTTAATCTATATTACTAAAAGTCTGTTCTTGACCGGTTTTGGCCATCTGTGCTGCGATTTCCGAGAGAACGCCACCACCTACAGCCGTCATTTTTGGCCACCTTGCTCAGAGCCCCCCTCCTCCGCATGTGTGCCGAGGATTTTCCCAGTCGATTAAAAATGACAGAGATATTAATGTTTTTACAAAATTCCCCATTCTCTTTGCTACCCCCGCTTGGGGGGGGGGGGGGGGGGGGGGGGGGGGGGGGGGGGGGGGGGGGGGGGACGACTATAAAACCAGGAAGTGGTGCACCTCACTCACTCTTCAAGATGGTGGAAGGCAGAGGGTCACGTTTCTCTGAGCTGTGAATAACACTGAACACATGTCTACTCAAATGTAAGTGCCCTTAGTGGTTCTAAAATGCTTGCAGAATGTGTCTATTGGTTCTAAAGCTTGCAAAAAAAATGTATATTGGTTCTAAAGCTTGCATAAAAATGTCTATTGGTTCTAAAGCTTGCGAAAAAATGTCTATTGGTTCTAAAGCTTTCAAAACATGTCTATTGGTTCTAAAGCTTGCAAAAAATGTCTCTATTGGTTCTAAAAAAAGCTTGCAAAAAATGTCTATTGGTTCTAAAGCTTGCAAAAAATGTCTATTGGTTCTAAAGCTTGCAAAAAAATGTCTATTGGTTCTAAAGCTTGCAAAAAATGTCTATTGGTTCTAAAGCTTGCAAAAAAATGTCTATTGGTTCTAAAGCTTTCAAAACATGTCTATTGGTTCTAAAGCTTGCAAAAAGTGTCTATTGGTTCTAAAGCTTGCAAAAAAATGTCTATGTTCTATTGGTTTCTAAAGCTTGCAAAAAAAATGTCTATTGGTTCTAAAGCTTGCAAAAAATGTCTATTGGTTCTAAAGCTTTCAAAACATGTCTATTGGTTCTAAAGCTTGCAAAAAAATCTCTATTGGTTCTAAAGCTTGCAAAAAATGTCTATTGGTTTTAAGCTTGCAAAAAATGTCTCTATTGGTTCTAAAGCTTGCAAAAAAGTCTCTATTGGTTCTAAAGCTTGCAAAAAAATGTCTATTGGTTTTAAAGCTTGCAAAAAAGTGTCTATTGGTTCTAAAGCTTGCTAAAAAATGTCTATTGGTCCTAAAGCTTGCAAAAAATGTCTATTGGTTCTAAAGCTTGCAAAAAAAAAAAGTCTTTTGGTTCTAAAGCTAGCAAAAAGTGCAAATGGTGGCTTCGGTGCTTTGGCTTGAAGTTGAAAGGCACTATTACTGCAAATGGTGGCGGGTGCTTTGGCTTGAAGTTGAAAGGCACCACTTACTGCAAATGATGGCTTGGGTGTGGTTTGGATGTGGCTTGAAGTTGAAAGACACCACTTACTGCAAATGGCGGCTTGGGAGCTTTGAAGTTGAAAGGCACTACTTACTGCAAATGATGGCTTGGGTGTGGCTTGAAGTTGAAAGACACCACTTACTGCAAATGATGGCTCGGGTGTGGCTTAAAGTTGAAAGACACCACTTACTGCAAATGGTGGCATGAAGTTGAAAAGTACTACTTACTGCAAATGGTGGCTTGGGAGCTTTGACTTGAAGTTGAAAGGCACTACTTACTGCAAATGGAGGCTTGGGAGCTTTGGCTTGAAGTTGAATGGCACTATTACGACGAATGGTGGCTCGGTTGTTTTGGCTTGAAGTTGAAAGGCACTATTACTGCAAATGGTGGCTTGGGTGTGGCTTGAAGTTGAAAGGCACTAATTACTGCAGATGGTGGCTTGGGTGCAATGGCTTGAAGTTAAAATGCATTACTTACTGCAAATGGGGACGTGGGTGCATTGGCTTGAAGTTGAAAGGCACTGCAAATGGTGGCATGAAGTTGAAAGGCACTACTTACTGCAAATGGTGGCATGAGGTTGACAGGCACTACTTACTGCAAATGGTGGCTTGGGTGCATTGGCTTGAAGTTGAAAGGCACTATTTACTGCTAATGGTAGCATGAAGTTGAAAGGCACTACTTACTGCAAATGGCGGCTTGGGTGTGGCTTGGATGTGGCATGAAGTTGAAAGCCACTACTTACTGCAAATGGTGGCTTGGATGCTTTGGCTTGAAGTTAAAAGGCACTACTGTAAATGTACTTAATTCCTGTTTGCACTGTATATTGATTTTAGATAAAACGCTATCACTTACGGCTGTGATTTTTGGCCATCTTACTCAGTCCCCCTCCGCTGAGCAGATGCAGAGAATTCTTCCCATTAATTAAAAATAAGTGTTATTAGTTTTTTTTTAAATGTTGAGAATCTCTCTCCTGTCAATCACTCCATGAAAGCCACACCTTTTCCAGTAGGGGTGGTTATAAAACCCGGAAATGTGGGTGTGGCTCAGTATCTGCAAGATGGAGGAGGGAGAGGTCACGACTCGCTGCCTTTAATGGCTTTGCACCCTACTTCAAATGGTATGAAACTGCACTTGAATTTGGTGGCCTTGCACCCTGCTAGAAGTGGTAAGAAACTGCACTTGAATTTGGTGGCCTTGCACCCTGCTAGAAGTGGTAAGAGACTGCAATTGAATTTGGTGGCCTTATACCCTGCTTGAAATAGAACTTCAAGGATTAGCCGTGAGTCAACAACCAGCCCACCAGCCGTCAGTGAGTGAGTTGCCAGCACAACAGGCTTGATTGACAGACGCCAACCCAAGAATCCATTTGGCGCACAATTTCCATACTAGCCCTCTGGAAACCAGTCCCTTCAGCCCATAACACCCATACTAGCACTCCAGAAAGCCCCCCCCCCCCCCCTGCCAACTGGCCACCAACATTAGAATTGTTGGAGAGGTGGAATATTGCGTTGGATGACAAGCCCTCCCGTGTGATGCTGGGACCCAACGGGTCCCACTTAGTCTAGTATATATTATAAACTAGACCAATTGCAGACCCGTTGGGTCTGTTCCCCCAATGTGCGGTTGTGGGGGGGTGGGGGAGGCGGCATGCAGCGTCACACACTAACTACCCCCCCCCCCACCAGCACTCACGCTAATTGCCCCCCTTGAATATTAATATTATTAATTTGCTCCTTTTACCCCATAACCCCCCTGTCTACGGGCGCATAGCCCCCAACTTGCAGTCACAGCTAGAGGGGAGGGGGGGGGGGCAGAGAGAGAAGGGGCAGAGACACAGAGAGAAACAGAGACACAGAAATAGGGGCAAGAGGGATAAGGGGTGGAGAGAGACATAGAAACAGAGAGAGAGAGAAACGAGACCGGAGAGACCGAGAAACAGTGAATCAGAGCCAGAGCAACATTTAAAAACAGTGAAACAGGAAACAGTGAAACAGAGAGGAAGGGGTGGAGAGGGGAGAGCAGGAAGGGGGGGAGAGGGGGGGGGAGGAGAGCGCTGGGAGGGTGGGGGGGGGACCCCAGAGAAGACAGAGAGCCAGAGGACCAGGGAGGGGGCGAGACGAGGGAGAGGGGGGGACAGGGGGGGGAGGGGGGGGGGGAGAGAGAGGGGAGAGGAGAGAACAGAAGGGGGAGAGACATAGAAACGAGGGGGGGGGGGGGGATAGACGGGGATGAGAGGGGGGGAGAGGAAAAGGGGGGGGGGGGGGGGAGTCAGCCAGTCAGCCACAATGAGAAGGGGGGGGAGAAACCCTGGAGAGAGGGGGGGGGGAGTAGACAGGCCCAGCCGCTGGGGGGGGGGAACACAGGGGGGGAGAATGACAGGGGGGAGGATCCATTCGTGGGGGGGAGGGGGGGGGATTAGGGGGGGGTGGGGAGGAAGAGGGGGGGGGGAAAGAGGAGGGAGGAACGGGGGGGATGTGAGAGGGGGGGCCATAAGAGAGAGGGGGGGGAGGAGAGAGGGGGGGGGGGCTGGACAGCCCCAACATTGTGAACATTTTTCTTTTTCCGCAGGGGAGGGGGGTGGGGGGAGAGCGGGGGGGGGGACACAGGGGGGGGGGGGGGGGGGGGTGGGGGGGGGGATACAGAGGGGGGATCAATCTCAATACAGAAAACACATAGGGGGGGGCTGTGCGCAGAATTCATCACAATGGATGTCCCTTTCCTCAAATTATGAGACCAAAACTGGCACAAAACACAAAACATACATGGGTCATCACCATAGCCCAATACAATTGCTAGAACCGTTGTTGTGGGGGGGTGAAGTGCCACATTCCATTGCTTTCTTCCACTGGGGGCTGACAATGCACCCAGTGTACAAGGACACACAGGTGGGAGGGGGGGGAGCAGAACAAGCGGAATTTTGTAGGCAGGGATGGGAACAGGAGGGGTGAGGGGGAACCATAGATATATAGACATTTTCAAAAGGCATTTAGCAATCGGTGGGGGGAGGGGGGGGGCCCCTTCGACCATTCATTGGCTGTCAGGCTGATCAGCTCCACTATCGTTACGGAGGGGGGGGTTCCTGGGGGGGGGGGGGGGGGGGGGGGGGGGCAATCTTTAAGTGCGGGTAGCGGAGGGAGGGGGGGGTCGCAGGGGGTGGGGGGGGGGGAGGGAGGGCTGGGGAGAGCTATTCCGTGGTCATCCTTCCGCTCCAGACCACCGCTCATCTGGCCAGCATATGACAGATCGTCCGCGCCGGCCAACCTGGGGGTCACAGGGTGACCTACACTGCGGGGTGGGGGGGGCGAGGGGAGGGGGGGGGGTCAGAGGGGGGGGGGGCCAGAGACACAGGAGAACGGGGGGGGAGGGTGTGTTCTCACCAAGGCCTGTGCAACTGCAAAATAGCCTCAAGAGCAACTTACAGTCACCTCCTGCCGTGACCACATTTATGCCCATTCGCTTTCTTCACTGCCTGTTGTAGGGGCGTTGAGAGGAGAAGAGGGAGGGTGGGGGGGGGGGGGGGCCCGCACCGGAGGGGAGGGGACAGTGGGTGTAGTCAGAGAGGAGAGGAGAGGGGGGCAGGAGAGGGAGAGGGGGGGGAGGAGGGGGGTAGAGTTTTTTTGGTACGTGTGTGAACTGAGGAGGGGGGGGGGGTTTTTTAGTTGAGGCAGGAGAGTTCCAGGTGGCTGTGGAGAAGAGATGAGGGGGGGAGAGAGAGAGGAGTGGGCGCGGGAGAGAGAGGGCAGAGGGAGAGGAGGGGGGGAGGAGAGAGGGAGAGAAGAGAGAGAGAGGAGGGGGGGAGAGCGAGGGGGTGGAGAAGAGAGAGAGGGGGGGGAAAGAGAGAAGAGAGAGGGGGAGACGGAGGAGAGAGAGGGGGGGAGAGAGGGGGGGGGAGAGAGCAGAGAGAAGGGGGGATGAGAGAGGAGGGGAAAGAGAGAGAAGGGGCGGAGAGAAAGAGAGGTGGTGGAGGGAGAGAGGGCGGAGGGAGAGCGAGGGGAAGGAGGAGAGAGGAGACGGAGGAGAGAGATGAGGGGGGGGGCGAGAGAGGGGAGGGGGAGGAGAGAGAGGGGCGGGGGGGCGGGAGGGAGGATGAGAGAGAGACGGAGGGAGGAGATTGGGGAGAGAGAGTGCCTTTTTTACTTCAACCCAAACCCAAAACAACCATTTGCAGGCAGAGCTTTTTTACTTGAAACTAACTATATTTTCATTTTCAAACCAAATTAAGGGTACTCACAATGCTGTAGACATTTGTTCAGTGTCATTCAGAGTTCAGAGTGACAGAGACTAATTGACAGAGCTCCATCTTGCAGACTATTTGAGTTGACATGTGTTCAGTGTTATTCACAGCTCAGACAAACGTGACCCTCTGCCTTCCTCCAGCTTGCAGACACTGATTGAGGCACACCATTTCCTGGTTTTATAGTCCCTCCCTCCCCCCTGCTGCCAGCGGGGGCAGCAGAGAGAATGGGGAATTTTGTAAAAACATTAATATCTCTGTAATTTCTCATCGACTGGAAAAATCCTCGGCACACATGCGGTGGAGGGGGGCTCTGAGCAAGGTGGCCAAAAAAAAAGGCCGTAGATGGCGGCGTTCTCACGGAAATCGCAGCACAGATCGCCAAAACCGGTCAAGAAACAGACTTTTAGTAATATAGAT
This sequence comes from Leucoraja erinaceus, assembly GCF_028641065.1. Classification (NCBI taxonomy): domain Eukaryota; kingdom Metazoa; phylum Chordata; class Chondrichthyes; order Rajiformes; family Rajidae; genus Leucoraja; species Leucoraja erinaceus. Next base: position 22,922,184 of record NC_073396.1, read on the forward strand.
AGCTGGGGTCCCAGCATTGAGCCTTGCAGCAACACACTATCACTGCCTGCCATTCTGAAAAGGACCCGTTAATTCCTAATCTTTGCTTCCTGTCTGCCAACCAGTTCTCTATCCATGCCAATACCCTACCCCCAACACCATGTGCTCTAATTTTGCACACTAAGATCTTGTGTGGGACCTTGCCAAAGGCATTTTGAAAGTCCAGATGAACCACATCCACTGGCTCTTCTGTATCCATTCTATTTGTTACATCCTCAAAAAATTCCAGAAGATTAGTCAAGCATGATTTCCCCTTCATAAATCCATGCTGACTTTTACCAATCCCGTCATTGCTTTCCAAATGCGCTGCTATGTCATCTTTAATAATCGACTCAATCATCTTCCCCACTACCGATGTCAGGCTAACTGGTCTATAATTCCCTGTTTTTTCTCTCTCTCTCCTTTCTTAGAAATTGGGGTTACATTAGCTACCCTCCAGTCCACAGGAACTGATCCAGAGTCGAGAGAACATTGGGAAATGATCACCATTGCATCCACGATTTCTAGAGCCACCTCCTTGGGTTGTAGACTATCAGGCCCTGGAGATTTATCTGCCTTCAGTCCCAACAGGTTATTGAACACCATTTCCTGACTAATGTGGATTTCCTTCAGTTCCTCCCTCCCACTAGATCCTCGGTTCCCTGGTATTTCTGGGAGACTGTTTGTGTCTTCCTTAGTGAAGACAGAACCAAAATACTTCTTTAACTGGTCTGCCATATCCTTGTTTCCTGTTATAAATTCACCCGTTTCTGACTAAGGGACCTACATTCGTCTTTGCTAATCTTTTCCTCTTCACATATCTATAGAAAATTTTACCCTCAGTTTTTATATTCTCCGCAAGCTTTTTCTAATGTTCTAATTTCCCCCCTCTTAATTAACCCCTTAGCTCTTCTCTGTTGAATTCTAAATTTTCCCAGTCCCCCGATTTTTATTAGTTATTTATGTTATGACATCGGATGGAAGCTGCATACCAAATCTCGCTGCGCTTATGTGCAATGACAATACAATACAATTTATTTGTTATCATTTGAAACGTATCATATCAAACGAAATTTGGTTTCTGCAGTCATACACACAAGAAAAAGAACCAAGCCACAACACAATTTACACAAACATCCATCACAGTGAATCTCCTCCCCACAGTGATGGAAGGCAAAGTCTTATCTCTTAATATATATCAATAAAATATATTATAAATTGCTGCTCCCTCTGGCCAATGTACAGTATATGCTTCTCCCTTGATTTTAACACTATTCCTAATTTTCCTCATTAGCCATGGTTGAGCCGCCTTCCCTGTTTTATTTATACATCAGACAGGGATGAACAATTGTTGTAATTCATCCTTGCAATCTTAAAATCCATATTTATCATCAACCCACTTTTTTGTTGCTCCTCAACTGAGGAAAGAGTTAAATGTTTACTACATTCAAGAGTGTGGAGTTGTACATCAACTGGACTGGGAATGGATGGCAAATTTCTTCTTTGAAGGGCATCAGTGACCAGATTAACAACAATCGCCATTCCAGGAAAAAAAACAACATAGCCAAACAAAGTGAGTTTTGTGGTTGGATAAGATTTTGCTGTTAATCTTTGCACAATTCGGCAGCAAAGCCCACGTTGACTCAACCTCCCACTTTAGTCTGACTGTTTGCGGAACTAGCTGATTGCTTCATTAACAATATCATGTAAAACTTGCCACTGAAGTAAAGAGCCAGACCTCAATAAAAAGAGACTGATCAGGGTATCACGTAAATATCAATTGGAGTACACTGTTGACACTAACTTGTGAACGATATGTATTTCTGCAGGCCAAGAATTTAATCCAACCATCAAGTTAAACATTGCTGTGGCCAATATAATCTGCGCAATAATTTTTGGTGACAGATTTGATTATGATGATGAAAAGTTCATTAGTTTGGTGAAGAGAGTGAATGAAAGTGTGCAACTTGGTGGATCTCTGATGGTGCAGGTAAATCTCATTTTACTCTGAGATTGCAAATACAGGCTGATTTACGCAATAAGTGACTTACGTAAACTCGCACTTACGTAAGCAATTCTTTAAGCTCTTAGCTTTATTTCCGAGTTCTGTGTCTCGGTAGCAGTGCACTAAGCACTAATGCCGTCGCATGTGGCTGTTTCTGCCAGCCAGCCAGCCAGCTGTTCTCCTGGATGCTCCCTCGTGATCTCCACCCCAGAGCTCCCCCCGCCCCCCCCCCCCCCCCCCCCCCCCCCTCCCCCCTCCCCCCCCCCCCCCCCGTGGTCTGCAGCTTGGAGCTGCCATCGGGACTCCTCGTCGGAGCTCTACCTGTGGTCTCTGCGGAAGAGCTCCACCCGTGGCCTCCCCGTTGGAGGTCCACATGTGGTCTCCGCCTCGGAGCTCTCCACATGGGGTCTGCGTCGGAGCTCTCAGATGGTCTCATTATTGAATAGTAAATTTACCCATGCTCAGTAGCTCTTGTTTCCGACTTAAGTAACATCTGAACTGTACGAGAGTCCCCGCAATGTACAAATATTGATTTCTCTCATTTCAAGTAATCCTTGCATTCCTCTCTCCATCCCTCCCCCATCCTGATCATCCTGCTAGTTTTATTGTTCATATATCCTCGTTATCACCTCATCCTTAGCCCGCAATGGACCATTGTGGCCATCAGTGCCGACTCTGATCTTTTCTGTTCCTTTTCATAACTCTAGTTTCCCTCTCAGCCTGAAGAAGGGTCTCGACCCGAAGCGTCACCTATTACTATTCTCTAGAGATGCTGCCGGACCCACTGAGTTACTCCAGCCTTTTGTGTCTATCTTTGGTGTTCAGTATTGCCTAGCAATTGCTTGTTGTGCTGTTAATACTAATAATTGTATTTTATAGCTTTACAATGCATTTCCCATTCTGGGATTTCTTCCTGGTTCTCACAAGAAAATGTTCCAACATGAAGGATTAATTACTGGATTCATCAAAAAGATTATGAATGAAAATGATCAGAAACTAGATGCAAATGACCCAAGGAGCTTTATTGATGCCTTCTTGTTAAAACAGCGGCAGGTATGCACTGTATGCCTCCCCTTGCATGAGCCCAGCTTCAAATAAACTGTGACTATTCAACTATGCTTAACTGTGATGCTACTACAGTCAAACACACACTGCAACTGGCTTAGTCGAACATAAAACATATTGGTAGTGGATGTAGCTCAAGTGCATGCTTTGCATGGATGAGGCCATAGGTTCAATCCCTGGCATCTCCACACAATGGCACAGTTGGTAGAGCCGCTGTCTCACAATGCCAGGGAACCTGGTTTTCTGACCTTGAGTGCTGTCTGTGTGGACCTTGCACGTTCTCCCACTGACCACATGGATTTCCTCCGGGTGCTCCAGTTTCCTCCCACATCTTAAAATGCCTGGCTTTATAGGTTAATTGGCCTCTGTAAAATTGCTTCCCCTGTGTAGAGAGTGGATGGGAAATTGAGGTAAAATAAGCAGGGGAATCGAGAACCAGAGGCACAGGTTTATGGTGAGTGGAGAAAGATTTAATTGGAACCAGAGAGGAAACTTTTTTACACAAAATGTCGCGGGTGTATGGAAGGAGCTGCCGGAGGAGGTAGTCGAGGAAGGTACCGTCCCAAATTTTAAGAAGCATTTTGACAGGTGCATGGATAGGAAAGGTTCAGAGGCATATGGACCAAACCCAGGCACGTGGATCCAGTGTAGATGGGACATGTTGGTCGGTGTGACCATGTTGGATTGAGGGGCCAGTTTCCATGCCGTATGACTTTACAACTTTATAACTAGTGTGAGGTCAGTTTCAAGGAGATGTGTGGACAAGTTTTTTACACGGGGGGCGGTGGGGACCTGGACCCTGCTGCCTTGGATGATGGTGAAGGAGCATACAAGAGAGGGAATCAAGAGGCTTTTAGATAGGCACATGGATATGTAAGGAATGGAGGGATATGCATCACATGCAGGGAGAGGAAATTTGTTTAACTTGGCATCATGTTCGACATAGGACCAGTTTCTGTGCTGTAGTGTAAACTAAATATCCAAACCAATTATGAATTTTAATAAATACTAGACCAAGTGCAGACCCGTTGGGTCTGTTCCCCCAACGTGTGGTTGTGGGGGGGGGGGGGGGGGGGGGGGGGGGGGGGGAGGCGGCACGCAGCGTCACACACACTAACTATCCCCCCCCCCCCTCGCACACGCTAATTACGCCCTTGATATATTAATATTAATTTGCTCCTTTTACCCCATAATCACCATATCTACTGACGCATAGCCCCCAACTTGCAGTCACATCTAGGGGGGGGGGGGGGAGAGGGAGGGCAGGGGTAGAGAGTAGAGAGTGAGGGCAGAGAGAGAAGGGGAGAGACAGAGAGAGAAACAGAGACACAGAGAGAGGGGCAAGCGGGATAGGGGGTGGAGAGGATAAGAGGGAGGGTGGGAGAGGGGGGAAAGGGGGGGGGAGGAGGAGAGAGAGGGGGAGAGAGAGGGGGCGCCTGAGAGGGGGGGTGAGGAGGGGAGCAGGGAGGGAGGGTGGAGGGAAGAGGGTGGGGGTTGTGGAGGGGAGGGGGTTTAGGGGAGGGAGGGAGGAGGGGGGTGGAGGGGAGGAGGGGAGTGAGGAGGGAAAGAGAGGGTGTGCTGAGAGGGGAAGGGGGGTAGAGGAGAGGAGGGGGGAGGAGAGCGGGGGGAGAAAGGAGGGGGGGAGAAAGGAGAGGGGGGGGAGAGGAGGAGGGGGGGAAGAGGAGGGGGGGAGAGGAGAAAGGGGTAGGGAGAGGAAAGAGGGGGAGAACCTAAAAAACATTTTAGAACCAAAAAAAGACACATTCTGCAAGCATTGTAGAACCAAAATAAACACTTTTTGCAAACATTTTAGAACCAATAAATACTTTTTGCAAACATTTTAGAACCAATAGACACATTCTGCAAGCGTTTTAAAACCACTAAGGACACTTACATTTGAGTAGACATGTGTTCAGTGTTATTCACAGCTCAAAGAAACGTGACACTCTGCCTTCCTCCAGCTTGCAGACACTGATTGAGGCACACCACTTCCTGGTTTATAGTCTCTCCCCCCTGCCGCCAGCAGGGGCAGCAGAGAGAATGGGGAATTTTAAAAATCATTAATCTGTCATTTTTCATCGACGGGAAACCTCCTCGGCACATATATGGCGGAGGGGGGCTCTGAGCAAGATGGCCAAAAATGACGGTCGTAGGTGGCGGCGTTCTCTCGGAAATCGCAGCACAGGTGTCCAAAACCGGTCAAGAACAGACTTTTAGTAATATAGACCATAAATCTATATACATCGGTACATTTATTTACTTGTAAAATTAAAGATAATAAAATAACATTTAAAAATTATACTTGACACAAAACATTTTTTAATATTTAAGCTTTGACGAAGATCGGTTTCTACAATCCAAAATAGTCTGCAATCAGAATCTTGCCGTATCCCAAACAGTTGGGCGAGAGGGCTTCTGGTGTGTCCTCCTCGTTCTAACCCAATTTCTGGGTCTTTGTTCTGTTAATCTATTGCAGGAGTCGGGTAATCCAAACACATATTTCCATGAAAACAACCTGTTATTCACGGCATCCAACCTGTTTGGTGCTGGGATGGAGACGACTTCAACCACACTTCGTTGGGCCATGCTGCTGATGATGAAGTACCCCTACATACAGGGTAAGGAGCGGTCTGATTGATTACTGTGCGTCCCGTGTGTGAATCCCAACTCTAGCCCTGCTGCCCAGTGCTTTAACGATGCCCTTGGTTTCCAGAGAAAGTTCACGAGGAAATCATCAGTATCATTGGGTCAGAACGGTCGCCCAGAGCTGAAGATCGGACGAATTTGCCCTACACCAATGCGGTGATCCATGAAGTCCAGAGATTTGGCAACATTGCACCAATGAACCTCCTGCATTCAACAACAGCGGATGTAAACTTTAAAGGATATTTCATCCCAAAGGTAAATAAGGGAAGTGGGTGGCTCATTGGTTCCTGATATTTGGAAATTTACTTCAGGGAGGGAGCAAGTGGGTTGTTGATGTCTTATGCTCATAAATTTATTTGTGCAATTTTAGATAACATAGCTTCTGGTATATTGTGTGCTTTTGGAAGGGAATTGGTGGAGTGGCATTGAGAGGGTGGCCACCGTGCTGCCCTAGTTGCTGTAATGTTATGTGTTATATGATTCAAAGGGTTGGATCATGAGGAGTTATTCCCAACTACCATGTGCATTGCCACACAGCGGTTAATGTACAGGATTAATAGCAGCAGTGTGTGTTGTCTCCTGTGACATTGGTACAATCTGCAACGGAGCTGAAGAATAATTAAAAATAAGTGATTACATTGGAATAAAAGATAGTTCAGGGAATGTGGACGCTGAGATACTGGGTCACTTAAAGACACACCTAGTTCACTGATGCCCATAATTAATTTACTTTAGAGATACAGCATGGAGAGAGGCCCTTCGGCCCATCAAGTCCATACCAACCATTGATCACCCGTTCACACAAGTTCTATGTTATCTCACTTTCACGTGCACTCCCGACACACTGGGAGTCTTCTTCTTCTTCGTCTTCTTCTTCTTCTTCTTCTTCTTCTTGCGAATGAAAGATAAACCAAAGGAATAGTTAGATCTCAAGCCGGGTGTTGAGCAGCCAAGAAGAAGAAACTGTGCCTTTCCAAGGGAAATAAATTGTATTGTATTGTATTGTATTGTATTGTATTGTATTGTATTCAAATTTATTGTCATTGTCTCAATTTGAGACAACAAAATGAATTTCCCTTACAGGCAGTATCATAAAAAAAATCATAAAAAATAAATAAATAATAAATAAATAATAAAACATATTAAAAATAAAATTGAAATTGAATTTAAAAAAAAGCACAAACACAGAAAGTCCACGACACAACATAACATAAATGGCACCAAGGTGAGGATGGCACCATAGTCCAGCCAGCCTCCCCTCCGTGTTCATCCGTGGCCGGGGCCTTCCGAGCACCCGCAGTCGCCGCCTCGGGTGGCCCGATGTTCAGCCCTCACGCCGGTGGCTGGTGGAACGCCGACGCCGAACCCCGACGGTGAGCATCCTCCTCCTCAGCGGCCCGGACCTCCTGATCAGCCGCCTCCCGCTGCCGGAGTCTGCAGCTCCTAAGTCCACAGGCCGAGCCGGGCAGAGTCACAGGACCCCGCGCTCTCCATCAGCGCCGCCCGCGTTGGGAGCTCCGCAAACCGCAGCTCCAGGATGTCGGTGCAGCAGGTCCAGCACTCCGGGCTCCAGACGGCGACCCCCGGTAAGGCATCGCCAGCCCCGCGATGTTCCAGCGCTGTCCCGCCGCTGCTGGAGTTCCTGGTCGATCCCAGCACGATCCCGGCAGTAAAGGCCGCGCCAATCCAGGTAGGTAGGCCGCCCTGGTGGGGATGGGGGGGGGGGGGGAGGGGGCGAGGACGCGACTCGAATAATAGTCGCGTCCTCACCAGGAAGCGGCTGAAGGACGGTATCCCCCGCACCGTGCCCTCTTCCCCCACATAAAAACACAAAAAAAACACAAAAAAACACTTTTTCGTAACTAAATAAACAAAAAAACAAAAAGATACCACACCAGCGCCACCGGAAGTACAATACGACCTGAAACATCACTTATCCATGTTTCCATAGATGCTGCCTGACCTGCTAAGTTACTCCTGTACTTTGTATTTTTATCTACTAGTGTGTTGATCTGGTCTTACCCTGGATAAACGGGATAAATTGCTGTTTATCCCGGGTACGACCAGATCAACGCAATAGTAGATAAAAATACAAAGTACACACAATAGTGGTTGACTCCTCACTACCTCCTTAGGTCAGGGGCATGGGCAATACCACCTGATCCTGCTGCAATGCCCACGTCCTGGAACAAATAAATGGAAAATAAATGTGGTTAAAAATTCCTAGGTGTGTCTCTGGAACTTTACCTGCCAAAGTTAGACACTGAGCCACTTCATGAGATATTCGTGCAAGCTCGAACAAAGACATAAGTTTGAAGAACCATCTTTAAAATGAGTGATGGGAAGAGAGACAGAGGTTTTAGGATATAATTCCAGAGGTTAATGTCACTGAGGGTGAAGATGCTGGCAGAGTGATGGAAATTGGAGATGTGTAAGGGGTAGAAGAGTGGAAATGCTGCCAAGATTGTTAATTCCCCTTCAGTGGACGTATTTTCAGCAATGCATTTCAAACAGAATAACAACAGCGATTGTAAATTATATTTTCAGGACACTCCCGTGATCCCCTTACTGACCTCGGTGCTTTTCGATAAAACTCAGTGGGAAAACCCGAGAGCCTTTAACCCTTCCAACTTTCTGGATGCTGATGGGAAGTTTGTGAAGAGAGATGCTTTTGCTCCTTTCTCCATGGGTAAGATGTTTCTCCATTCTTGGACATCTTTGGTTTTATTGTCATTCCTCCCAGGCAGAACAATTACATTTCTACTCGTAGCAGCACAACTGAATATTTAAACACAGCATTCTGCAAGTGATATAATTTAAAAAAAGTTTGGTATATATATACATGTGTGTGTGTGTGTGTGTGTGTGTGTGTGTGTGTGTTTTGTATATATATCCACCCACACATACATGTACCTGTCCAAGTGTCTTTTCAATGTTGTAATAGTACTTGCTTCAACTACCTCCTCTGGTAGCTTGTTCCATCTACCCACCACCCTCTGAGTGAAAACGTTGCAAGGGCAGAAAGGTGTGTATGGGACTGAGAAGGGGAGTTAAAATGGCTCTTATTGGTCTTGCTTTACCATGAAAAAAATATTACTGTTAATTATTTTGGAGTGAATGTTATTCGAGGGCAGCACGGTGTCTCCACTTGTAGAGCTGCTGCCTCCCAGCGCCAGAGAGCCGGGTTCAATCCTCACTTTGGTTGCCGTCTGCGTGGAGTTTACATGTTCTCTCTTTGACTGCTTGTGATTTTTACGGGTGCTCTGGTTTCCTCCCACATCCCAAAGACATGTGGGTTTGTACATTAATTTCCCCTAGTGTGTAATGGAGTGGTTGTGATAACATAAAGCTGGTGTGAACATGCGATTTATGGTCAGCGTAGACTCGGTGGGCCTAAGGGCCTATTTCATGCTGAATATTGGGTTGACTGGGCTTGGATTCACTGGAATTTAGAAGGATGAGAGGGGATCTTATAGAGACATATAACATTCTTAAAGGATCGGACAGGCTAAATGCAGGAAAAATGTACCCGATGGAGGTGTCCAGAAATATGGGTCACAGTTTAAGAATAAGGGGTAGGCCATTTAAGACAAAGATGAAGAAAAACTCTTTCACCCAGAAAGTTGTGAATCTGTGGCATTCTCTGCCACAGAAGGCAGTGGAGGCCAATTCACTTGATGTGTTCAAGGGAGAGTAAGATCTAGCTCTTAGGGCTAATGGAATCCGGGGATATGGAGCAAAAGCATGAATGGGGTACTGATTTTAGATGATCAGCCATGATCCTATTGAATGGCAGTCCTGGCTCGAAGGGCCGAATGGCCTACTCCTGCACCTATTTTTCTATGTTTCTATATTTTGATGGATGAATTAATCAAACTTTGGATCTAGTGGAGCAACGTTGACATGTTTGTGCCTTTGCAGGACGCAGGGCCTGTGCTGGAGAAGCCCTGGCCAGGGTGGAGCTCTTCCTGTTCTTTACCATTCTGATACAGAAGTTCCGGTTTCAAGTCCCCCCGAATGTGAACAATCTGGAGCTTGTGTCCGGTGTGGGCTTCACATCATCCCCAAAATACCAAAACGTGTGTGCTGTGCGTCGCTGATGTCACACATCCTTTGACAGAATAAACATTTTTGGCAAGAGAAATCTGTGAGAAAACATCTTTATGTGGCAATTGTTTTTCTTTGGAATATGGTACCGTATATCCATCTGTCTTCAAATGCATCTTACAGCGCCCTCCATAATCTTTCGGACAAAGACCCATTATTCATTTATTTGCCTCTGTACTCCACAATTTGAGATTTGTAATAGAAAAAAATCACATGTGGTTAAAGTGCACATTGTCAGATTTTAATAAAGGCCATTTTTATACATTTTGGTTTCACTATTTAGAAATTACATCAGTGTTTATACATAGTCTCCCCATTTCAGGGCATCATTATGTTTGGGACACAGCAATGTGATGCAAATGAAAGGAGTCGTGTTTAGTACTTTGTTGCATATCCTTTGCATGCAATGACTGCTTGATGTCTGCAATTCATGGACATCATCAACTGCTGGGTGCCTTCTCTGGTGATGCTCTGACAGGCCTCAATTACAGCCACCTTTAGCTTATGCTTGTTTTGGGGGCTAGTCCCCTTCAGTTTTCTCGTCAGCATATAAAAGGTATGCTCAATTGGGTTCAGATCAGGTGATTGACTTGGCCACTCAAGAATTGACCATTTTTAGCTTTGAAAAACTCATTTGTTGCTTTAGCGGTATGTTTAGGATCATTGTCTTGCTGGAAAATGAACCGCCGGCCAATTAGTATTGTTGCATTTGAACTTGAGCAGATGGGATGTATCTGTACACTTCAGAATTCATTATGGTACTATCATCAGCTGTAGTATCATCAATGAAGATCAGTGAGCCAGTACCTTCAGCATCCAAACATGCCCAGGCCATAACACCCCCACAAAGTGTTTCACAGGTGAGGTGGTATGCTTTGGACTTTGGGGAGTTCCTTCTCTCCTCCATACTTTGAACTTGCCATCACTCCGATATGTTAATCTTTGTCTCATCTGTCCACAAGACGCTTTTAAAGAACTCCATTTGCTATTTTAAGTACTTCTTGGTAAACTAACCTGGCCATCCTATTTTTCTGGCTAACCAGTGGTTTGCATCTCGCAGTGTAGCCTCTGTATTTCTGTTCATTAAGTGTTCTGTGGACAGTAGTCATTGACAAACCCACACCTGACTCCTGAAGAGTGTTTCTGAGGTGTTGGACAGGTTTTTGGGGAATTTCTTTGTTATAGAAAGAATTCTTCTGACATCAGCTGTGGAGGTCTTCCTTGGCCTGCCAGTCCCTTTGCGATTAGTAAGCTCACGAGTGCCCTCTTTCTTCTTAATGATGTTCCAGTTGATTTTGGTAAGCCTAAGGTTTGGCTGATGTCTCTTAACAGTTTTATTCTTGTTTGTCAGTCTCATAATGGCTTATTTGACTTTCATTGGCACACCTTTGGTTCTCATGTTGATAAACAGCAATAAAGGTTTCCAAAGGTGATAGAAAGACTGGAGGAAAGACTAGGTGCTGAGAGCTCTCTTATACTTGCATTAAGGACGCATTTAAACACTCCTGAAGAATTCCAAATACCTGTGAAGCCATATGTCCCAATCATTATGATCCCCTGAAATGGGGGGGGGGGGGGGGGGGGGGGGGGACACAATGTATAAAAACAGCTGTAATTTCTACATGGTGAAACCAAAATGTATAAAAATACCCCTTAATAAAATCTGACAATGTGCACTTTAACCACATGTGATTTTTTTCTATTACAAATCTCAAATTGTGGTGCACAGAGGGAAATAAATATATGATGGGTCTTTGTCCGAAACATTATGGAGGGCACCGTAAATACCACCATTATATCTGATAAACTTCATAATTTATAGAAGCAGAATTATGCCATTCGGCCCATCACTTCTACTCCGCCATTCAATCATAGCTGATGTGCTCCACCAGCATCACTGTCAACTTCCTTGAGTTTCCTGGCATCATGTCATCATGGTAAATACAGATGAGAAATGGTAATTTAATACCTCAATATAAATGGGTCAATATAATACTTCAATATAAAAGGGAGAGGGGGTAGAGAGGGTTCTTCCCACCACCTCACCCTCCCCTTTTGCAAAACTAAATCGTATCTGAATTAGTTTAGTTTGGAGATGCAGCGTGGAAACAGGCCCTTCAGCCCACTGAGGCTGCCGTGACCAGCAACCCCCAAACACTCGCTCTATCCTACACACAAGTGACAATTTAGAATGTTTACCAAAGTCAATTAATCTACAAACCTGCATGTCATTGGAATTGGGGAGGAAGAAAGTGTAGAAAGAAACTGCAGATGCTGGTTTACATCGAAGATAGACACAAAATGTTGGAGTAACTCAGCGGGTCAGGTAGCATCTCTGAAGAAAATAAATCTGGAGAATAGAAATGCTGCCTAACCTGCTGAGTTACACCAGCACTTTGTGTCTTTTTTTGTAAACCACCACCTGCAGTTGTTAACATTGTTTTTAAATTGTGTCCAGTGTTTTATGTTTGTATATTATGCACCAATGGAGTGGCAATAACAATTTTGTTTTATGCAGTGCTTACAATGACAAATAAAGGCATTTCATTTCATTTCAGTTCCTTGTTCTATACGAGGAGATGTTTCTCCCTTCCTTGCCTTTGCATATGAATTCCCTTTACTATATCTCTCCCTCTCCCATCCTCTCTGTAAGCTGAAATTAACCAGTTCTCTCTTCTTCCCCAGCTGTGGAGAAGGAGTTAGAATCCTGCTCGCCACTCCACATATGATGCCTGACCTGTGGAGCATTTCCAGCATTTTCTACATTTACTTAATGACCAAAGATCCTCTGAAAGACTTAGGATTCAAAGATTTCCTGGATATTCAATCCGTAAAGGTAGTTGTGAGGGTAGGCAGTGAGAAACAGTCAGAACACTTTTCCCAAGGTGGAATTGTTAAGAACCAGAACGCATAGTTTTAGGTGAGATAGGCAAAGTTTAACGGATAATATGTGGAGAAAGTTGTTTACACAGAGAATGGTGGGTGCCTGGAACGTGCTGGACAGGGTCATTGTGGGCCGATGGCCCTGATCCTAAGCTCCACTGCTTTAGAAAGGAACTGCAGATGTTCGTTTATATAGATAGACACAAAGTGCTGTAGTAGCTCAGCGGGTCAGGCAGCATCACTGGAGAAAATGTGTGGGCGGTGAACGGGGAAGGACCCTTCTGTACTGTTCTACATTATAAGCCAGGGGCCTCCAATATTTTCAACATGAGGCCCACATTATATATTTGCACATTTTTGTGGGCCATAGGAAAAAATAAAGACAATAGACAATAGATGCAGGAGTTGGCCCTTCAGCCCTTCGAGCCAGCTCCGCCATTCATTGTGATCATGGCTGATTATCCGCAATCAGTACCCCCTTCCTGCCTTCTGCCCATATCCCTTGACTCTGCTATCTTTTAGAGCTCTACCGAAAGCATCCAGAGAATTGACCTCTACTGCCTTCTGAGGCAGAGAATTCCACAGATTCCCAACCCTCTGTGTAAAAAAGTTTTTCCTCATCTCTGTTCTAATAGCTTACTTCTTATTCTTAAACTGTGACTCTTGGTTCTGGACTCCCAAACATCGGGAACATGTTTCCTGCCTCTGGCGTGTCCAAACCGTTAATAATCTTATATGTTTCAACAAGATATCCTCTCATCCTAAATTCCATAGTATACAAGCCCAGCAGCTCCATTCTATCAACATATGACAGTCCCGCCATCTCGGGAATTAACCTTGTGAACCTACGCTGCATTCCCTCAATAGCAAGTATGTCCTTCCTCAAATTTGGAGACCAAAACTGCACACTATAGGGTGATTTCACGAAAGGTCACTGGAGCGTAGATCCGCACCCACGTGACCAAAAATCTCAAGTGGAGGACATGCTAGACATCCAGTACATGTTAGTGGATGGGAAAACACGCACTTTCCCACCCGTTAAAAGCATAGAAAACGGCCAGGTTTTGATCTGCAATTTATCGTGCCAGTCGGGGTGACCATGAGGCACAGCGACCTAGATTTACAGTGAAAAAAAAAGATAGAAACTAAGGTAAATTAAAGAGGGAGCTGAAGCTGCCAATCCAGCGGAAGTGAACAGTGGACATTTGCCGTGGAGATTTAAAGGTCCAAAATATCGGGAATTATCGCGTTTGCTCGCTGAATTTCATCAAAAGTAAGGCATTATTGACTAAAATGCTAAAGCTGTGTTGTCTTTGGTTTGGAAATGCTAAAGCTGTGTTGCCTAATTAAAGTTGCCTTGCCTAATTAAAGTTGCCTTGCCTAATTGAAAAGTTGGTTTGAGAATGCTAAAGTTGCCTTGCCTATTTGAAAAGTTGGTTTGAGAATGCTAATATTGCCTTGCCATCTATATAATTAAAAGTCTAATCTTGACCACTTCCTGTTTGCGCTCTATATTGATTTTAGGAAAAGTACTACCACGGACGGCTGTGATGTTTGGCCATCTTACTCAGCGTCCCCCTCCGCTCACCAGGCGCCAAGGATTTTTTCCCATCAATGAAAAATAAAAGAGTTATTAGTGTTTCAAAAAATGTTGAGATACTCTCTCCTGTCAATCATGCCATGAAGGCCACGCCCCTTCTGGTGGGAGGGGGGAGGGACTATAAAACCCAGAAGTTTGGGCGTGCCTCAGTCTCTGCAAGTTGGAGGAGGGAACGGTCATGACTTGCTGTCTTTAGTGGCCTTGCACCCTGCTTGAAATGGTATGAAACCGCACTTGAATTTGGTGGCTTTGCACCCTGTTTGAAGTGGTAAGAAACGGTGGCCTTGCACCCTGCTTGAAATGGAATTTCAAGGAATAGCCGTGTCAACTGCCAACCCACCAGCCGTGAGTGAGTGAGCTGCCAGCACAACAGGCTTGAATGACTGAGCTGCCAATCCAAGAATGCATTCGGCCCACAATATCCATACTAGCCCTCTGGAAACCAGTCCTTTCAGCCCACAACATCCAGAAAGCGCCCGCCCCAACTTAGTCTAGTATATTACTAAAACTCTAATTTTGTTTTTTGGATGTCTGCGTGTGAGTGAGATCCTGAAATTACGCCAAAATGGTACAAGATAGCACAACAATATTTCCACCACATTACTCACAATTGTTCTGTGGTGTGTTTTCATTAGGTTTCGTTCAGATTGATGTTGTATTTAACAAGTTATTCACATTTTTAACTTTCCAAAATCCAGTTTGAGAAAGAATGCCGAACACTGCAGTGGCAGTTACGGCTATGACACTTTACTCACAACGGACTTTACTCACAATTGTCCTGTGGTCTGGTGTATCAACTTTCGTTCAGATTGATGTTATATTTTACAAGTTATTCACATTTTCAACATTACAAAACCCACTTTGAGAAAAATGTCTTGAAGTTGCAGTGGCAGTTACAGCTATGACGTCACAATCTCATTTACATAAACTGCTCCACTGTTACAATGTTAACAATGACAGGACTGCCAGTGCAATGAGAGATTTGTTACATTATTGTAAAGAGATGGAGGTAGTGGGGGAGGTGATGAGGAGAGGATTGTTGTTTAATGTACTTTATACAGTTAGAGTGAGAGGAGGGGGGGTAGGGTCCGGAGAGGGGTTATGGAAGGAGGGAGTGACTGAGGATAGGGGAAAGGAGAGGGAGGGAGAGATGAGGGTGGGATTGGGGAAAGGACAAGAGGGGAAAGAGGATGGAGGGTGAAGAGGAGGGGGTGGAGTGCTGGGGGTGAGGGGAAATGAGCCATGCCTGCGCAGTTGGGGATTCTGGGTGAATGATCGAATTTTGCTTTGGGGAATGGGTTGCGTTGGGGGAACTGGTGAGTGGTGCAAACGGGTTGCATTGGGGTAACGGGTGAGTGGTGGAATATTGCGTTTGGGGGAATGGGGCCCAATGGGTCCCACTTGGTCCAGTCAATAATCTCCTATCCTCCTCCCTTCCCCGTCATCCCCCAGCACTTCCTACCCCTTCTCTTCACCCTCCCTCTCCTCTCCCCCTATCCCATCCCTCACTCTCCCTCCTCACCTCCGCACTGCTCACCTCTCCCTCTATCCCCCACTCCCTGCCTCCCCCACTACCCCCCCCCCCTCCCACCCCCCCCCCCCCCCCCCCCCCCCCCCCCCACCACTCCCTCCCTCCCTACCCCCTCCCCAGGATCTCGATATAAACCACCACCGGCCCCGGTTTCACCAACAAGTCGGTGATGAAGTTGTACTTGAGATGGGGGCTGTCGGGGGGGACAGGCTCAGCGGTCAGGGGGAGGGGAGTGGAAGGCAGAGGCTGCGGCCTAATCCTTGCCCCGGGTCCCGCTCCTCTCCCTCCCTGTGGGCCCGGAGCAGCGGCGCTGCCCCCAGACCAAGCCCCAGCAACGCGGTCATTTCAAATCCTGCACGCGTGGATACCGGGTTCACCGTATCACCTTCACTGAACATTTTATGCTTTATTTCTCGAATTATTATTGATAAATTACCTTGAATATCAAACCGACCAGCTTCAAATGATGAGGTCTTTGAATTTCAAACCGATGAGCTTCAAATGATGACGTCGCAATGGATCGACTTGCAGGCGGAGGGCAAATTGCTATTGCAACACGCAGGGCAAGTGCAATTGGATTTGAGGAAGGCAAGGGGAGTGCTGGAAATTTACGTTCAGGAATGGCTTGAGTTGGTGGACCACGCCTCCCGTGGGTGCCACGGGTAGGGAACGGGTGCGTTGGGATAGGGGGAGGTGAGGAGGGGAGATGGGTTATGGAGGGAGGGAGTGACTGACGGTAGGGGAAAAGGGAGGGAGTTGGAGAGGGGAAAGAAGAGGGAGGGTGAAGACGAGGGGGAGGGAGTAGCATGGTGGCGCAGTGATAGAGTTGCTGCGCCAGAGAACCGGGTAAAATCCCGACTATGGGTGCTGTCTGCACGGAGTTTGTGGCCCATGACGGCCTGGGTTTTCTTCGAGATCTTTGGTTTCCTCCTACACTCCAAAGATTTTTTGGTACTTGGTCTATGTATACCTACCAATATACATACCCTAATATGTGTAGGCTCGTGTTAATGTGCGGGGATCGCTAGTCGATGCAGACTCGCTGATAGGCCTAGTTTGTGGCACATTGTCAAAAGCTTTCTAGCAAGCTATGTACACCATTTGCACTGCATTATCCTCATCAAATCTATGTTTAGTTTGTTTAATTTGGAGATATTGCGTGGAACAGGCCCAACGGCCTACCATGAGGGGCGGGGGTCGTCACTCATTGTGTATGCTAGTTCTATCCTGCACACTAAGGACAATTTATGGAAGCCTACACATCTGCACGTCTTTGGATCGCAGGAGGAAAGTGGAACACCCAGAGGAAACCCACGTGGTTAATATTAATATTATTAATTCCCTCCCTTTACCCCATCCCCCGACCTATCAACTCACCCATAGCCCCCAACTCGCAGGTGTGTGTGGGAGTGGTTAGTGTGTATGTGTGGCGCAGCAGGCCGCCCCCCCCCCCCCCCCTTCCTGCCCCCACAACCGCGCGTTGATTAGAAGGGTTTGGGTCCCACTGGTCTAGGCTTGGGCACATCATATTGCCACAATCCAATGGTCACAGTAGTGAGGGTGTCAGGGGTTATCGGGACTAGGCAGGTGAATGGGGTTGAAAGGGAAAGATAGATCAGCCATGGTTGAATGGCAGAGTAAACTTGATTGGCCAAATGGCCTAATTCTGCTCCTAGAACATGAATTTATGAGTGAACTAATAATTAAAAAAAAATAAAGGAAGGAATTAATTGTTTGTGGAATCTTGTTCCTCCTATTTAAGCTGTCTGAGAAGTATGGCCCAATCTTCAGCATCAAGCTTGGAACCATGAAGGCTGTGGTCCTGACCGGCTACGAGACCGTGAAGGATGCTCTCATCAACCATCCTGATGTGTTTGCAGGAAGAGCTCATATCCCAATATTTGATGACCTTGCCAAGAAGTATGGTAACTCTCATCTTCATTTACTCTCAAACCTTTGGTAATATTTGGTTGCATAGCTCTATGTCCACTGTTTTCCATCTAGATTTTGCCATTTAAAAGTGAGGTTCACCTTTAACATGGTTGTAATATTAGGTGTTAACTGCATTCAAGAGTGTGAAACAACGTCCTGCAGTAACTCAGTGGGCCAGGCAGCATCTCTGGAGAACATGGATAGGTGATGTTTTAGGGCAGGACAACTTGTCAAGAGTCTTTGATCTGTTAATCTATTGCAGGAGTCAGGTAACCCAAACACATATTTCCATGAAAAGAAAGGGATAAGAACGACATCCAACCTGTTTGCTGCTGGGATGGAATCGACTTCCTCCACACTTCGTTGGGCCATGCTGCTGCTGATGAAGTACCCCCACGTACAGGGTGAGGAGCGGTCTGATTGATTACTGTGTGTCGCGTGTGTGAATCCCAACTCTAGCCCTGCCGCCCAGTGCTTTAACGATGCCCTTGGTTTCCAGAGAAAGTTCACAAGGAATCATCAGTATCATTGGGTCAGAACGGTCGTCCGGAGCTGAAGATCGGAAGAGTTTGCCCTACACTAACGCGGTGATCCATGAAGTCCAGAGGTTTGGCAACGTTGTCCCAATGAACATCATGCATTCAACAACAGCGGACGTAAACTTTAAGGGATATTTCATCCCAAAGGTAGATAAGGGATGTGGGTGGCTCTTTGGCTCCTGATGTTTGGCTATTTGCTCCAGGGAGGGAGCAAGTGGATTGTTGATGTCTTAAACTAATAAGTTTTGTTGTGCAATTTTATATAACATAATAATAATAATAACTGGTGTGTTGTGTGCGTTTGGAAGGGAGTTGATGGTGACATCGAAAGGGTGGACAATTTGTAAGCTGGTGCAGCTTAAAGACTACAGTTCAACTGATAAAATGTAAGTAAGTTTTATTTATATAGCACGTTTTAAGTCAACTCGCATTGACACCAAAGCGCTTTACAAAAATTAAATAGTAAGTTCCATTACAAACCATAGAAAAAGGTTAAAAAAAATGAATAAAATGGACACAACACATTATAGAGTTCAACACAAACGTCCCCCCACAGCAGAATCAAAACTTTCCACTGTGGGGAAAGGCACCAGAAAGTTAAGTCCTCTTCCTCTGTGAAACACCTGAGGTCGGGGCCCATTTGTGGCCGTGCAGCCAGTCCGATGATTTTCAGGGCCCTCTTGCCGTGAAGATGGAACTTCGTCGTCGGGTGAAACATTCCTCAGCGGCTTGGAAAAGTCTGAAGCGGCTGCATCCCTCCCTGGAGACCGGGGCACTCGTAGTCCTCAGGCCGCACCGGCTGGAGCTCCGACCCCGGTGAACTCGATCCCTGGCTCTGCGTTGCACCAAATCCAGCGCCACCCGCGGCCAGACGCCCGCAGCCCCAGCTCCGCGATGTTGGGATCGACGGCCACAACGCTGCACGGCGACCCGGCAAGGCATCGCCGCTCCGTGTTGGTATCCCAGCGCTGCGCCACCACCGCCGAAGCTGTAGTCCCGGCCGGTCCCGACAGGAAACGCCGCTCCATTCTCGATGGTAGGCCGCGAGGACGGGGCGAAGAAGCAGCTTGGAGGGATGCTGCCTCTCCGACCAGGTAGGGGACTAAGAAATAAAGTTTCCCTCTTCCCCACCTCCACCCCCCACATAGAAGACCTCCACTAACATTTTTTAACAGGACGTAAAATAAAAAAAGGTGTAGAGACGGACTGCGGGCAGGCTGCCATACACAGACGGCGCCCACTCCCACACATCCGCCATCTCAGAGACACAGAAACACAGAGCCTACACCAGCATTCAGTCATGGCTGATCAATCTTTCCCTCTCAACCCCATTCTCATTCATTAATTCCCCTTCAGTGGACATATTTTCAGCAATGCTTTTCAAACAGAATAACAACAGCGATTGTAAATTATATTTTCAGGACACTCCCGTGATCCCCTTACTGACCTCGGTGCTTTTTGATAAAACTCAGTGGGAAAACCAGAGAGCCTTTAACCCTTCCAACTTTCTGGATGCTGATTGGAAGTTTGTGAAGAGAGATGCTTTTGCTCCTTTCTCCATGGGTAAGATGTTTCTCCATGTTTGCACTTTATTTCCCCTCTGCCCTTGGCCCAGTGGATGGAAGGAAATGCAATATTAAGGGCTAGTCATTTCGCTGAGTAAAACAAATATCTGTGGATGGTGGAAATAGAGTCATAGAATCATATAGTAATGAAGCCGGCCATGTGGCCCAACGTGTTCATTCTGACCACTGGGTTCCTGTTTGTGATTCAAGTGTTTTCAGCAACTCTGCTTCCACCAATCCCTCCCGCAGTGTCTTCCAACTCCTCACCACTCTTCACGTGAAAAAGGTCCCTCTGAGCTCTCTATCTCTCTTACTCCTTACCCTAAATCAATGCCCGCTCATCCCTTTGATCTTTGATGTAGAAGCATAGAATCAAAGAGCACAGAAACAAGCCATTTGGCCCAATTTGTCAATGCTAACCAAGTTGCCCAATCTAAGCTAATCCCCTTTGCCCACGATTGGCCCATATCCCATTAAACCTTTCCTTCCCAAACTGGAGATTTTGGTACTATAACTGTTGGGTTGTAAGATAATCCAAAACAGAACCCTTCACTTTGTGTGTGGCCTTATTCTGGCACTGGAGGAGGCCAAAGGTTGGTATGGGAATGGGAAGGGGAGTTAAACATTTGTTTAATGTGGCATTACCATAATAAGGATATTATGGCTACGTATTTAAATCCTATCACGATATCTGTGGAAATTGTGGTGCGGCACAGTGGCAAAGTAGTAGAGTTGCTGGTTTACAGCGCCAGAGTCCTGAGTTTGATCCTGACACAGGTACTGTCTGTGGAGCTTGTACGTTCTCTCTGTAACCGAGTAGGTTTCCACTAGGTGCTCCAAAGTGGAAGCTTTGGAGCACCTAGCTTCCCAAGCTAGGTGCTCCAAAGACGTCCCAAAGACGTGCTGTTTTGTAGTTTAATTGGCCCTCTGTAAATTCCCCCTAGTGCGTAGGGAGTGGATGAAAGTGGGATAATGTAGAACTGGTGTGAACAGGTGATCTATGGACGGCGTGGACTCAGTGGGCTGATGGACTTGTTTCCATGCTGCATCTTGCATTCAATCAATCAAACATTTTGCGGAGCAACGTTGACATGTTTGTGCCTTTGCAGGACGCAGGGCCTGTGCTGGAGAAACCCTGGCCAGGGTGGAGCTCTTCCTGTTCTTTACAACTCTGATACGGAAGCAATCAATGGTGTCTCCATGACTACTTCACATTTAATGCATCAAATATCATACTTTCATGATTGAACACTTACAGATGTACTTTTAATAAATTACTGATTGCGAACTATTTTATCTTAGTTCTTTTTTAATCAGAGCTGCTTATTTACTTCTTGTTCAACTTTGTATGCACACTTCCAATACCTTTAGGTGCGTTATGTTGTGTCTAATAATAACAGAAAACTATGGAAACACTTAGGAAGTCAAGCAGCCTCTGTGGAAAGAGAAACAGGATCAATGCTTTGAGTTGGAGACCCTGCAAATAGGACTGATCTTTGGCTTGAAAAGTTAACGGTACTTCTCTTTCCACAGATGCTGATTGACCTGCCGAGCGTGCACAAGGTTACAGGTTTCATTTTACTGCAGATCAAAGAACTTTGGTCCTGCGCTCTAGCATATAGTCAGTTATGTCAATAATTGGATTATTTCAGTAAACAGTTAATAATCAACCTAAAATCCTTGTCATTGAAATTAGGCATAATTGGAAGAACCAAATTGTCTCCTTCCGTGCTGCAGATTGTTCAAAAACCAAAGCTCTGACACCCAACGTGGAAAAGATCCTTTGTATGTTTAGGAAGGAATTGCAGGTGCTGATTTATACCAAAGATAGACACAAAGTGCTGGGAATTTTCGGCCAATGGCGGCCAATTCACAGACGTTTTCAAGAGAGAGTTAGATTTAGCTCTTAGGGCTAATGAAATCCAAGGATATGGGGAAAAAACAGGAACGGGATACGGATTTTGGAAGATCAGCCAGGATCATATTGAATGGTGGTGCTGGCTCGAAGGGCCGAATGGCATACTTCTGTACCTATTTTCTATGTTTCTATGTAACTCTGCAGGTCAAGCAACATCTCTATAGAAACAGGATAGGTGATGTTTCGGGTCAGGACCCCCCGTATATTGGTTGATTTTGACTTGATACTTTTCGTATTAGGGTGTGAGGGTTGTTGGTTTGAGTTCCCTTGGCTTTGTCTGGGAGTTAGCACTATGTAGACACAAGGAACCCATTGGAGACCTTTGAACTATCTTTCATCGGACTTTATCAGACTTTATCTTACGCTAAATGTTGTGCCCTTTTTCCTTTATCCATACACTGTGGTAAGTTTGATTACAATCATATATAGTTTTTTCTTTGACTGGATAGCACGCAACAAAAATATTTTCACTGTACCTCGGTACACATGACAACGATAAACTAAACTAAACCTAAATGTAGATGCTGAACTTGGGCAAAACACAAAGTAGTGGAAGAACTTAGCAGACTTAATTTAGTTTAGAGATACAGCACAGAAACAGGCCCTTCAGCCCACCGAGTTCGCGCTGACCAGCAATCCCCGCACACTAACACTATCCTACACATGAGGGCCAATTAAAAAATTTACCAAGCCAATTAGCCTACAAACCAGGTACACAGAAAAGCTGGAGAAACTCAGCAGGTGCAGCACAAAAAAGCTGGAGACCTACAAACCAGTATGTCTTAGATGGCGCCTGAGCTTGTCATCATCATTCATATCATATCTATCTATCATATCATATCTTCTATCTATCTATCTATTATATATATAAAACTCAAATCCGTCCGTCCGCCTGCAGTACGGATCCCTTCCTGCCTTTCGATTCGTGCCCGATACTCGCAGATGTCCAATCGGAATGGCCGATGCTCGCAGATGTCCAATTGGAATGGATTCATTTGCATGTACGGCTGTCGGCTGCATTTCTTCCTTTGATTCATTGCCACGCCCAATCCAGACGCTCAATCTCCGAGATATTTTCCATTTCGGTAGAGAATTCGCTTTTCTTTCTAAGTATCCGCTCATTTCATTTCGTCATGTTGAAGTACATGTTTTTAATCAAATCCTTCTCCCCCCCCCCCCCCCCCCCCCCCCCCCCCACCCACCCCCAAGTATTTCAAAAATAAACAGGCTTCTCCATTTACATGTCAGCTTCCAACACACTTCGCAACTAAGTTGCAAGAGAGGAACACTGAACTTTTCACTGCTGCAGCAGGCAGGGGAGGGCTGCAATCTTACATTTGGGAACGGGCTCAGTTCCAATGGAGGCGACGGGTGCATGGTGGAATATTGGGTTGGGGGATCACACCATTGGGGGAGCAGACCCAACGGGTCTGCACTTGGTCTAGTAATATATAAAACTCAAATCAGTCCGCCTGCAGTAAGGAGCCCTGCCTGTCTTTCGATTCATTCCCGCCGAGCGATGTCACAATGCCCGATGCTCGCGGATGTCCAATCGGAATGGATCCATTTGCATGTACGGCTCCCGGCCGCGTTTCTTCCTTTGATTCTCCGCAACTCCGAAACCGGACGCAGAATCGCCGACGTCTTTTCCATTTCGGTAGAGATTTCGCTTTTCTTTCTAAGTATCCGCTCCTCATTACATTTCGTCGTGTTTAAGTACACTTTTTTAATCAAATCCTACACCCCCCCCCCCCCCCCCCACCACCTCAATATTTCAAAAAGAAACTGGATTCTCACCCACACAAGCAGCCCCCTGTGAACGTTCCATCGTGTGATGTCACAATGCCCGATGCTCACAGATGGCCAATCGGAATGGATTCATTTACATATGCCTTTGCAGGAGCCACAGCCCCGGTGAACGTTCCATCGTGTGATGTCACAATGCCCAATGTTCAAATACATTGTTGCCATAGAGAACGCTCAGCGATTATTCAAATTCTTCACTAACTGTCATTCTGTCAGAGTTTTGTCCGAGCCAGGCTTAATAGCCTGATGGCTGTGGGGAAGTAGGTATTCCTGAACCTGGTTGTTGCAGTCTTCAGGCTCCTGTACCTTCTACCTGAAGGTAGCAGGGAGATGAATGTGTGGCCAGGATGGTGTGGGTCTTTGATGATAAGGGGGAAATCCTTTAAAACCGAGATGAGAAGAACATTTTTCACACAGAGAGTGGTGAATCTCTGGAACTCTCTGCCACAGAGGGTAGTTGAGGCCAGTTCATTGGCTATATTTAAGAGGGAGTTAGATGTGGCCCTTGTGGCTAAAGGGATCAGGGGGTATGGAGAGAAGGCAGGTACAGGATACTGAGTTGGATGATCAGCCGTGATCATATTGAATGGCGGTGCAGACTTGAAGGGCCGAATGGCCTACTCCTGCACTTAATTTCTATGTTTCCCTCTCCCCACCCCTCTCCCTCTCCCACCCATCTCTCTCTCCACCACCCCCTTCCCCTACCACTCTGTCCCTCTTCCACCAGTCTCTCTACCCCTTCCTCCCCACTCTCCCACTTACCATGTAATTCCCTACCATTTACCATGTAAGAGGAGAGCTCTTACATGGTAAATGGTAGGGAATTACATGGTAAATGGTAGGGAATTGAAGAATGTAGGTGAACAGAGGGATCTGGGAATAACTGTGCACAGTTCCCTGAAAGTGGAATCTCATATAGATAGGGTGGTAAAGAAAGCTTTTGGTGTGCTGGCCTTTATAAATCAGAGCATTGAGTATAGAAGCTGGGATGTAATGTTAAAATTGTACAAGGCATTGTTGAGACCAAATCTGGAGTATGGTGTACAATTTTGGTCGCCTAATTATAGGAAGGATATCAACAAAATAGAAAGAGTACAGAGGAGATTTACTAGAATGTTGCCTGGGTTTCAACAACTAAGTTACAGAGAAAGGTTGAACAAGTTAGGTCTTTATTCTTTGGAGCGCAGAAGGTTAAGGGGGGACTTGATAGAGGTCTTTAAAATGATGAGAGGGATAGACAGAGTTGACGTGGATAAGCTTTTCCCACTGTGAGTAGGGAAGATTCAAACAAGGGGACATGACTTGAGAATTAAGGGACTGAAGTTTAGGTGTAACATGAGGGGGAACTTCTTTACTCAGAGAGTGGTGGCGGTGTGGAATGAGCTTCCAGTGAAGGTGGTGGAGGCAGGTTCGTTTTTATAATTTAAAAATAAATTGGATAGTTATATGGACGGGAAAGGAATGGAAGGTTATGGTCTGAGTGCAGGTATATGGGACTAGGGGAGAATACGTGTTCGGCACGGACTAGAAGGGTCGAGATGGCCTGTTTCCGTGCTGTAATTGTTATATGGTTATATGGTAAGGTTCACCAGACTGATTCCTGGGATGTCAGGACTTTCATATGAAGAAAGACTGGATAGACTCGGCTTGTACTCGCTAGATTTTAGAAGATTGAGGGAGGATCTTATAGAAACTCCTGATTACATTTTGTCGTATTTATGTAGACATTTTTAATCAAATCCTTCTCCCCCCCCCCCAATATTTCAAAAAAAAAACTGGCATCTCACCCATAGAATCAGCAATGTCAGGCAGTGACTAGTGGAGTGCCACAAGGCTCAGTGCTGGGACCCCAGCTATTTACAATATATATTAATGATCTGGATGAGGGAATTGAAGGCAATATCTCCAAGTTTGCGGATGACACTAAGCTGGGGGGCAGTGTTAGCTGTGAGGAGAATGCTAGGAGACTGAAAGGTGACTTGGATAGGCTGGGTGAGTGGGCAAATGTTTGGCAGATGCAGTATAATGTGGATAAATGTGAGGCTATCCATTTTGGTGGCAAAAACGGGAAAGCAGACTATTATCTAAATGGTGGCCGATTGGGAAAGCGGGAGATGCAGCGAGACCTGGGTGTCATGGTACACCAGTCATTGAAGGTAGGCATGCAGGTGCAGCAGGCAGTAAAGTAAAGAAAGCAAATGGTATGTTAGCTTTCATTGCAAAATAATTTGAGTATAGGAGCAGGGAGGTTCTACTGCAGTTGTACAGGGTCTTGGTGAGACCACACCTGGAGTATTGCGTACAGTTTTGGTCTCCAAATCTGAGGAAGGACATTATTGCCATAGAGGGAGTGCACAGACGGTTCACCAGACTGATTCCTGGGATGTCAGGACTGTCTTATGAAGAAAGACTGGATAGACTTGGTTTATACTCTCTCTAGAATTTAGGAGATTGAGAGGGGATCTTATAGAAACTTACAAAATTCTTAAGGGGTTGGACAGGCTAGATGCAGGAAGATTGTTCCCGATGTTAAGGAAGTCCAGGACAAGGGGTCACAGCTTAAGGATAAGGGGGAAATCCTTTAAAACTGAGATGAGAAGAACTTTTTTCACACAGAGAGTGGTGAATCTCTGGAACTCTCTGCCACAGAGGGTAGTTGAGGCCAGTTCATTGGCTATATTTAAGAGGGAATTAGATGTAGCCCTTGTGGCTAAAGGGATCAGGGGGTATGGAGAGAAGGCATGTACAGGATACTGAGTTGGATGATCAGCCATGATCATATTGAATGGCGGTGCAGGCTCGAAGGGCCGAATGGCATACTCCTGCACCTAATTTCTATGTTTCTATCAGCCGTGATCATATTGAATGGAGAATGGTGCAGGCTCGAAGGGCCGAATGGCCTACTACTGCGCTTAATTTCTATGTTTCTATGTGTCCCTCTCCTCACCCCTCTCCCTCTGCCACCCATCTCTCCCTCCCCCCACCCCCTTCCCTCTCCCCCCCCCCCCCACACCCCCGTCCTCTGTCCCTCTTCCATCACTCCCCGCTACCCTCCCTCTCCCCCTCCCTCCCCACTCTTTCCCCTCTTTCCCCCCACCCATCTCCCCATCCCTCCCCATCCCCCCTCCCCCCCAAACTCTCTCCCCATCCCTCACCCCCTACCCCGCTCTCCTTTCCCTCCCAAATCTATCCCGTTTCCTCCTCCTCCCTCCCCTCTTCTCACACCCCCCCCCCGCAAACGCCGTTGGGGAAACAGACCATAGAGGGAGTACAGAGAAGGTTCAACAGACTGATTCCTGGGATGTCAGGACTTTCAAATGAAGAAAGACTGGATATACTTGGCTTGTACTCGCTAGATTTTAGAAGATTGAGGGGGGATCTTATAGAAACTTACAAAATTCTTAAGGGGTTGGACAGGCTAGATGCAGGAAGATTGTTCCAGATGCTGGGGAAGTCCAGAACAGAGGGTCACAGTTTAAGGATAAGGGGGAAATCCTTTATGACTGAGATGAGAAAAACATTTTTCACACAGAGAGTGGTGAATCTCTGGAATTCTCTGCCACAGAAGTTGAGGCAAGTTCATTGGCTATATTTAAGAGGGAGTTAGATGTGGCCCTTGTGGCTAAAGGGATCAGGGGGTATGGAGAGAAGGCAGGTACAGGATACTGAGTTGGATGATCATCCTTGATCATATTGAATGGTGGTGCAGGCTCGAAGGGCCGAATGGCCTACCACTGCACTTAATTTCTATGTTTCCCTCTCCTCACCCCTCTCCCTCTCCTCACCCCTCTCCCTCACCCCTCTCCCTCTCTCCCTCACCCCCTTCCCTCTCTGCCCCACCCCCTTCCCTCTCTCCACCCGCCCCCTTCCCCCTACCCCTCTCTCCTCCTCCCTCGCACCTCCCCCACACTTTCCCTCTCCCCGTCTCTCCCTCCTCCCCTCCCTCCCCATCCCCCTTTCCCCACATCTCTCTCTCCCCCCATCCCCCTCTCTCACCCCCTACCCCCTCTCTCCTTTCCCTCCCAAATCTGTCATGTTTCCTCCTCCTCCTCCTCCCCCTCCCTCCCCTCTTCTCTCCCACCCCCCCCCCCCCCCCCCCCCCACCTGTGAGTTTGGGGGGTGGTTAATTTGAGTGTGATGCCGCAGCCCCTACTCCTCCTCCCCCCCTGCAAACGCTGTTGGGGAAACAGACCCAACGGGTCTGCACTTGGTCTAGTCTTATATATATAAAACTCAAATCAGACCGCCTGCCGCCGTACGGCGTCCGCCGCGTTTCTTCCTTTGACGCTCTGCAACTCCAAAACCGGACGCAGGATCGCCGACGTCTTTTCCATTTCGGTAGAGATTTCGCTTTTCTTTCTAAGTATCCGCTCCTCGTTACATTTCGTCGTGTTTAAGTACGCTTTTTTAATCAAATCCTACCCCCCCCCCCCCCCCCCCCCCACCACCACCTCAATATTTCAAAAAGAAACTGGATTCACACCCACACAAGCAGCCCCCTGTGAACGTTCCATCGTGTGATGTCACAATGCCCGATGCTCACAGATGGCCAATCGGAATGGATTCATTTACATATGCCTTTGCAGGAGCCACAGCCCATGGTGAACATTCCATCGTGTGATGTCACAATGCCCAATGCTCAAATACATTGTTGCCATATTGGGAGTACAGAGAATAGGCTGTGGGCCGAGGAGCTTTATTCAGCAGTTTCGTGACCCAAGTCACCAAACTACATGAAATTGTCACATATTGTGTAAAAATATTTATATAAATCACCGCTGAAACTCGATATGAATAAGACTTGCACATTTTTATTAAATTAGAGAAAACCGGAAAAATGTCGGGAGTACAGAGAAGGTTCTCCAGACTGATTCCTGGGATGTCAGGACTTTCATATGAAGAAAGACTGGATAGACTCGGCTTGTACACGCTAGAATTTAGAAGATTGAGGGGGGATCTTATAGAAAATTCTTAAGGGTTGTACAGGCTAGATGCAGGAAGATTGTTCCCAATGTTGGGGAAGTCCAGAACAAGGGATCACAGTTTAAGGATAAGGGGGAAATCTTTTAGGACCGAGATGAGGAAAACATTTTTCACACAGAGAATGGTGAATCCCTGGAATTCTGTGCCATGGAAGGTAGTTGAGGCCAGTTCATTGGCTACATTTAACAGGGAGTTAGATGTGGCCCGTGTGGCTAAAGGGATCAGGGGGTATGGAGAGAAGGCAGGTACAGGATACTGAGTTGGATGATCAGCCATGATCATATTGAATGGTGGTGCGGGCTCAAAGGTCCGAATGGCCTACTCCTGCACTTAATTTCTATGTTTTCCCTCTCCCCCAACCCCCTCTCCCTCTCCCCCCCATCTCTCTCCCCCACCCCCCCCTTCCCTCGCTACCCACCACCCCCCTTCCCCCTACCCCCACTTCCCTCTTTCACCACTCCCCCTCTCCCCCCTCCCCACCCCACTCTTCCACTTCTATCCCCTTACCCCATGCCTCTCCCACCCCCACCCCCCTCTCTCTTCCCCCCCCCTTCCCCACTCTCCCCCACCCCATCCCCTATCCCTCTGTCCCTCTTCCACCACTCCCCATCCCTCTTCTACCACTCCCGCTACCCCTCTACCCCTCCCTCCCCCCCCCCCCCCTCTCTTTCACTTCTCTCCCCACTCTCTCCTCCCCCTCTCCTCACCCCTCTCCCATCCTTCTCTCTCTCACACCCCCGTTCCCTGTCTACCCCCACCCCCCTTCCCTCTCTCCCCCCCCCCCCCTTCCCCCTATCCCTCTGCCCCTCTTCCATCACTCCCTCCCGCTACCCCTCTCCACCTCCCTCCCCACTCTTCCACTTCTCTCCCCCCCCCCTCCCCTCCCTCTCCCCTCCCGACTCTTTCCCCCCCCACCCTCTCCCCATCCCTCCCTCCTCCCCATCCCCCCTCCGCCACATCTCTCCTCTCCCCATCTCTCACCCCCTACTGCGCCTCTCCTCTCTCCTTTCCCTCCCAAATCTATCCCGTTTCCTCCTCCTCCTCCCTCCCCTCTTCACACCTCACGCCCCCCCCCGCAAACACTGTTGGCGAAACTTGGTCACAGCCCCGGTGAACATTCCATCGTGTGATGTCACAATGCCCAATGCTCAAATACATTGTTGCCATAGAGAACGCTCAGCGATTATTCAAATTCTTCACTAACTGTCATTTCTGATTTGCTTGTGAAGTGAAAAGTCCTGAATTGCATTTGTCTGATGCAGGAAGATTGTTCCAGATGTTGGGGAAGTCCAGGACACGCGGGACACAGTTTAAGGATAAAGGGGAAATCCTTTAGTACTGAGATGAGGGAAACATTTTTCACACAGATAGTGGTGAGTCTCTGGAACTCTGCCACAGAAGGTAGTGGAGGCCAGTTCATTGGCTATATTTAAGAGGGAGTTAGATGTGGCCCTTGTGGAGAGGGGGGGAGATGTGGGGAGGGGGGGAGCTGTGAGGTATGTTAGCGAATGGTATGTTAGCTTTCATTGCAAAAGGAGCAGGGAGGTTCTACTGCAGTTGTACAGGGTCTTGGTGAGACCACACCTGGAGTATTGCGTACAGTTTTGGTCTCCAAATCTGAGGAAGGACATTATTGCCATAGAGGGAGTGCAGAGACGGTTCACCAGACTGATTCCTGGGATGTCAGGACTGTCATATGAAGAAAGACTGGATAGACTTGGTTTATACTCTCTAGAATTTAGGAGACTGAGAGGGGATCTTATGGAAACTTACAAAATTTTTAAGGGGTTGGACAGGCTAGATGTAGGAAGATTGTTCCCGATGTTGGGGAAGTCCAGGACAAGGGGTCACAGCTTAAGGATAAGGGGGAAATCTTTTGTGACCGAGATGAGAAGAACTTTTTTCACACAGAGAGTGGTGAATCTCTGGAACTCTCTGCCACAGAGGGTAGTTGAGGCCAGTTCATTGGCTATATTTAAGAGGGAGTTAGATGTGGCCCTTGTGGCTAAGGAGATCAGGGGGTATGGAGAGAAGGCAAGTACGGGATACTGAGTTGGATGATCAGCCATGATCATATTGAATGGCGGTGCAGGCTCGAAGGGCCGAATGGCCTACTCCTGCACCTAATTTCTATGTTTCTATGTTTCTATCAGCCGTGATCATATTGAATGGAGAATGGTGCAGGCTCGAAGGGCCGAATGGCCTACTACTGCACTTAATTTCTATGTTTCTATGTGTCCCTCTCCTCACCCCTCTCCCTCTGCCACCCATCTCTCTCCCCCACCCCCCTTCCCTCTCTACCACCACCCCCCCCCCTTCCCCCCCTACCCCCCTGTCCCTCTTCTACCACTCCCGCTACCCCCCCTACCCCCCTCCCTCCCTCCCTCGCCACTCTTCCACTTCTCTCCCACTCTCTCCTCCCCCACTCCTCACCCCTCTCTCCCATCCCTCTCTCCCCCCCCACCTTCCCTCTCTACCCCCCCCCCCTACCTTCTCTCCCCCCCCCACACCCTACCCCTATCCCTCTGTCCCACTTCCATCACTCCCGCTACCCCCCTCTCCTCCTCCCTCCCCACTCTTTCCCCTCTCTTCCCCCCCCCCCCCCCCCTTCTCCCCCCATCCCCACCCTCCCCCAAAGCTCTCTCCCCATCCCTCACCCCCTACCCCGCTCTCCTTTCCCTCCCAAATCTATCCCGTTTCCTCCTCCTCCCTCCCCTCTTCTCACCCCCCCGCAAACGCCGTTGGGGAAACAGACCATAGAGGGAGTACAGAGAAGGTTCAACAGACTGATTCCTGGGATGTCAGGACTTTCAAATGAAGAAAGACTG
Source organism: Leucoraja erinaceus (assembly GCF_028641065.1). Classification (NCBI taxonomy): domain Eukaryota; kingdom Metazoa; phylum Chordata; class Chondrichthyes; order Rajiformes; family Rajidae; genus Leucoraja; species Leucoraja erinaceus. The sequence goes on from NC_073396.1 coordinate 22,953,610, forward strand.
GATAGACTTGGCTTGTACTCGCTAGATTTTAGAAGATTGAGGGGGGATCTTATAGAAACTTACAAAATTCTTAAGGGGTTGGACAGGCTAGATGCAGGAAGATTGTTCCAGATGTTGGGGAAGTCCAGAACAGGGGTCACAGTTTAAGGATAAGGGGGAAATCCTTTATGACCGAGATGAGAAAAACATTTTTCACACAGAGAGTTGTGAATCTCTGGAATTCTCTGCCACAGAAGGTAGTTGAGGCAAGTTCATTGGCTATATTTAAGAGGGAGTTAGATGTGGCCCTTGTGGCTAAAGGGATCAGGGGGTATGGAGAGAAGGCAGGTACAGGATACTGAGTTGGATGATCATCCTTGATCATATTGAATGGTGGTGCAGGCTCGAAGGGCCGAATGGCATACTACTGCACTTAATTTCTATGTTTCCCTCTCTTCACCCCTCTCCCTCTCCTCACCCCTCTCCCTCACCCCTCTCCCTCTCTCCCTCACCCCCCTTCCCTCTCTACCCCACCCCCTTCCCTCTCTCCACCCGCCCCATTCCCCCTACCCATCTCCTCCTCCCTCGCACTCCCCACTCTTTCCTGTCTCTCCCTCCTCCCCTCCCTCCCCATCCCACCCTCCCCCACATCTCTCTCTCCCCATCCCCCTCTCTCTCACACCCTACCCCCCGCTGTCCTTTCCCTCCCAAATCTGTCATGTTTCCTTTCCTCCTCCTCTCCTCCTCCTCCTTCCCCTCTTCTCACCCACCCCCACCCCCCTCCCCCCACCTGTGAGTTTGGGGGGTGGTTAATTTGAGTGTGATGCCGCAGCCCCTACTCCCCCCCCCCCCCCCCCCCCCCCCCCCCCCCCCCGCAAACGCTGTTGGGGAAAACAGACCCAACGGGTCTGCACTTGGTCTAGTATATATATCAAACTCAAATCAGTCTGCCTGCTGTCCGGCTGCAGTACGGCTGCATTTCTTCCTTTGATTCATTGCCACGCCCAATCCAGACGCTCAATTTCCGAGATATTTTCCATTTCGGTAGAGATTTCGCTTTTCTTTCTAAGTATCCGCTCCTCATTTCATTTCGTCGTGTTGAAGTACATGTTTTTTTCAAATCCTTCTCCAAATCCCCCCCCCCCCCCCCCCCCCCCCCCCCCCCCCCCCCCACCCCCAGGTATTTCAAAAATAAAACAGGCTTCTCCATTTACATGTCATCTTCCAACACACTTCGAAACAAAGTTGCAAGAGAGGAACACTGAACTTTTCACTGCTGCAGCAGCGAGGGGAGGGCTTCAATCTTACATTTGGGAATGGCTTCAGTTCCATTGGAGGAGACGGGTGCATGGTGGAATATTGGGTTGGCAGATCACACCATTGGGGGAGCAGACCCAACGGGTCTGCACTTGGTCTAGTATATCTCTTATATATATAAAACTCAAATCAGTCCGCCTGCCGCCGTACGGCGTCCGCCGCGTTTCTTCCTTTGACGCTCCGCAACTCCGAAACCGGACGCAGAATCGCCGACGTCTTTTCCATTTCGGTAGAGATTTCGCTTTTCTTTCTAAGTATCCGCTCCTCGTTACATTTCGTCGTGTTTAAGTACGCTTTTTTAATCAAATCCTACACCCCCCCCCCCACCACCTCAATATTTCAAAAAGAAACTGGATTCTCACCCACACAAGCAGCTCCCTGTGAACGTTCCATCGTGTGATGTCACAATGCCCGATGCTCACAGATGGCCAATCGGAATGGATTCATTTACATATGCCTTTGCAGGAGCCACAGCCCATGGTGAACATTCCATTGTGTGATGTCACAATGCCCAATGCTCAAATACATTGTTGCCATATTGGGAGTACAGAGAATAGGCTGTGGGCCGAGGAGCTTTATTCAGCAGTTTCGTGACCCAAGTCACCAAACTACATGAAATTGTCACATATTGTGTAAAAATATTTATATAAATCACTGCTGAAACTCGATATGAATAAGACTTGCACATTTTTATTAAATTAGAGAAAACCGGAAAAATGTCGGGAGTACAGAGAAGGTTCTCCAGACTGATTCCTGGGATGTCAGGACTTTCATATGAAGAAAGACTGGATAGACTCGGCTTGTACACGCTAGAATTTAGAAGATTGAGGGGGGATCTTATAGAAAATTCTTAAGGGTTGTACAGGCTAGATGCAGGAAGATTGTTCCCGATGTTGGGGAAGTCCAGAACAAGGGGTCACAGTTTAAGGATAAGGGGGAAATCCTTTATGACCGAGATGAGAAAAACATTTTTCACACAGAGAGTGGTGAATCTCTGGAATTCTCTGCCACAGAAGGTAGTTGAGGCAAGTTCATTGGCTATATTTAAGAGGGAGTTAGATGTGGCCCTTGTGGCTAAAGGGATCAGGGGGTATGGAGAGAAGGCAGGTACAGGATGCTGAGTTGGATGATCATCCTTGATCATATTGAATGGTGGTGCAGGCTCGAAGGGCCGAATGGCCTACTACTGCACTTAATTTCTATGTTTCCCTCTCTTCACCCCTCTCCCTCTCCTCACCCCTCTCCCTCACCCCTCTCCCTCTCTCCCTCACCCCCCTTCCCTCTCTACCCCCCCCCCCTTCCCTCCCTCCACCCGCCCCCTTCCTCCTACCCCTCTCCTCCTCCCTCGCACTCCCCCACTCTTTCCCTTTCTCTCCCTTCTCCCCTCCCCTCCCCATCCCCCATCCCACCATCTCTCCCCACATCCCCCTCTCCCCCATCCCCTCTCTCACCCCCTACCCCGCTCTCCTTTCCCTCCCAAATCTGTCATGTTTCCTCCTCCTCCTCTCCCCTCCCTCCCCTCTTCTCACCCACCCCCCCCCCTCCCCCCCACCTGTGAGTTTGGGGGGTGGTTAATTTGAGTGTGATGCCGCAGCCCCTACTCCCCCTCCCCCCCCCCCCCCGCAAACGCTGTTGGGGAAACAGACCCAACGGGTCTGCACTTGGTCTAGTAATATATAAAACTCAAATCAGTCCGCCGTCGTCCGGCTGCAGTACGGATCCCTTCCTGCCTTTTGATTCGTTCCCGTCGTGTGATGTCACAATGCCCAATGCTCGCAGATGTCCAATCGGGATGGATCCATTTACATATGCCTTTGCACCAGCCCCAGCCCCTGGTGACCGTGTCATCGTGTGATGTCACAATGCCCAAAGACATTATTGCCATAGAGGGAGTACAGAGACGGTTCACCAGACTGACTCCTGGGATGGCAGGACTTTCATATGAAGAAAGACTGGATAAACTCGGCTTGTACTAGCTAGAATTTAGAAGATTGAGGGGTGATCTTATAGAATCTTATGTTTCTATGTTTCCCTCTCCTCACCCCTCTCCCTCTCCCACCCATCTCTCTCTCCCCCACCCCCTTCACTCTCTACCCCACCCCCCCTCCCTCTCCCACCGCCACCTTCCCCTATCCCTCTGTCGCTCTTCCATCACTCCCGCTGCCCCTCTCCACCTCCCTCCCCACTCTTCCACTTCTCTCCGCCTTCCCCTCCACTCTCCCTCCCGACTCTTTCCCCTCTTTCTAATCTGAATGGAGCTGTGTATTGCATGCTCATCAATTGAAATTATCAACAATAGGATTTAAAGTTTTGGAGTTATGCTGCAAGCAAACAGGGCCTTCGGCTGAACTTGCTTATGGCAACCAAGTTGCCCCGTTTACCCATATCCTACCTACCTGCATCTGGTTCATCTATCTATCTATCTATCTATCTATCTATCTATCTATCTATATAGTTGCAAGCCGGGAACACTGAACTTTTCACTGCTGCAGCAGGCAGGGATTTTTTTTTAAAGAGGCAGGGCAGTGCTGGAATCTTACTTTTCAGTACGGCTTCAGTTCAATTGGAGGAGACGGGTGCATGGTGGAATATTGGGTTGGGGGATCACACCATTGGGGGAGCAGACCCAACGGGTCTGCACTTGGTCTAGTGTCCACTAAACATGAAACTACTGGAGCTATTGTGAATGTATTTCTAGACGCAAAGGGCAGATGCTGGTTGACCAAAAAAGACCCAAAGTGCCGGAGTAACTCAGCGGGCCAGGCAGCATCCCTGGAGAACTTGGACAGGGGACATTTCAGGTCTGGACCTTTCTTCAGACTGATCATCCCTACACTAGCTCTATTCTGCACACACGGGATGATTTACAGATGCCAACTAACCTACAAACATGTATGTCTTTGGAATGTGGGAGGAAACCAGAGCATCCAGAGTAAGCCTATGGGGTTACAGGGAGAATGTGCAAACTCCGTACAGGCAGCACCTGGAGTCAGGATCGAACCTGGGTTTTGGTGCTGTGAGGCAGCAATTCGCACAAATGCCACCCTATGATCAGATGTAGAATAGATGCAGAAATTACCTATTACACTCATGTAATGTAATGCATATTGGGCATTAGCTAACATTAGTACGTGAACTAAAATGACTACAGAATTAGACTTTTGATATCTAGATCTACTGTAAATCTCACATCAGTTTCAAAGTTATTGCAGTTGGATTATTCTGATTTGTGGTTCAATAAACTTACAGGTAAATCTGTCACCTCACAGCGCTAGAGACACGGGTTCAATCCTGACCTCGGGTGCTGTCCGTTTGGAGTTTGCACATCCTCCCTGTGACCAAGTGGGTTTCCTCCCACATCTCACATACGTGTGGGTTTGTAGTTTAATTGGCCTCTGTAACATTTCCCCTAGTGTGTAGGGAGTGGATGTGAAAGTGGAAAAACATAGAACTAGAGTGAATCTGATATTAATGGTTGGACTGATTCCATGTTGTACCTGCAAACTAAATTTAGTTTACTCATTTTTTACTTCATATTTAATTTTATTGATGAACTAGGCTAAGTGGGACCCGTTGGGTCCTAGGTTCACACGCGAGGGCTGGTCCCCCAACGCAACATTCCACCTCTCCACCAATTCCAATATTGGTGGCCAGTGGGGAGGGGGGGAGAGGTTCTGGAGCTAGCATGGGTGTTGTGGGTCAAGTCAATTCAAGCACAGGGAGTGCAGGGCCAACAATTAATTTAAATCCATTTCATGTCAAGACAAGTCAATCCATTTCAAGTCAAGTCAAGTCAAGTCAAGCACAGGGCAGGTAGGGCCAGCCAACAATACAATCCATATGCTTTCATTTCAGGTGAGGGCAAGCAAAGCAAAGGCAAAGCAAAAGCACAGGGCAGGCCAAATAACTAATTTCATTTCATTAAGGGCTAACAAATCATTTATTGCAAGCACATAAAAGGTTAACAAATCATCATTCATTACAAGCACATTGCTGGCTAACAAATCATTTATTGCAATCACATAAAGTTAACCACACAAAGCGCATAACCACATAACCACATAAACCACTTAACCACATAAAGCACATAAAGGGTAAACCCACAGTTCATTAGACTCACAGCAGAATCAGTTGTGGCTTCTCCCTCGCGATCTTCCAAAGTGACTGACTCACGTCCAGGCATTCTGGGTTTTATAGTCCTGCCCCCTCTCCAGAAGGGGTGTTACCTTCGTTGCGGTGATTTACAGGCGAAAGGACCAATCAGCTGATCTCAAGGTTTTTTAAACACTCATTACTGTTTTATTTTTCATCAATGGAAACAATCCTTGGGGCTGACAGTGGAGGAGGACTTGTAAGTAAGATGACCAAAAATCACAGCGATACAGGGTAACATTTTTTCTAAAATCAATATACAGCGCAGACAGGAAGTGGTCAAGATGACACTTTTAATTATATAGATCATGTGCTAAATAGGATTGATACAGATAATTAGATGTTGTGATTCAATTCATTTTTAAAGTTGCAGGTCAGTGATACATGTCCTCACATGTTTCCCAGTCACTTTATTTGTGTTACATCATAGGGCTATGAACAACACTGAATAATGTTCATTTTACTTTAAATTCGTGTTGTTGGCAAGGTGATCATTAATTGTCCCTGCCTATCACCAACTAGAGAGTGGTCCTGACCTGCCATCTACAGTACCTCATTTGAGACCTTTGTACTATCTTTATTCGGACTTTACTGGACTTTATTTTGCACTGAACATTATTCCTTTTATCCTGTAACTGTACACTGTGGATGCCTTGATTGTAGCCATGTGTAGTCTTTCTGCTGACGACATCACGCTACAAAAAAAGCTTTTCACTGTACCTCAGTACACGTAATGAAACTAAACTGAACTAAACTAAACTAAACTAAATCATGGAAATATAGAGTCCACTGGACCACAGAGTCCTAGTTTCTCCCAAGTTTCCCATCACCACAGAGTCTGGGAAGATTTCTGAAGGGTTAATGACGTAAACTCCCACCTCCAACAATTGGTCTATTTCATTGATGATACTTCTATAATTAATAAGTGAAAGTGTTCAAAGAAGCTAAAGGTGAATGCCTCTAAGCTTCTCCGGGAAACTCTGTTCCTGCTGTGTATCCATCCACCTTTCTCTTAGGCGTGTTAGCTAGCGGAGTGCAGCACAAACTAAGTGAGGCTTTGGGCACAAGGTAAGACCAACCAACGGGGTGAGGTCCAAGCAGATTCCCGGCAGAGCTTGGAAGGAGAATTTCTGCATCAACGTCGTGAAAAAGAGGAACAGCTCCATCTTGGCCAGACTTTCCCCAATGCAGATCCGTCGACCTTTAAAACGATTAAAAGCATGTAAAGAAACGAACAAAAAACTATATCCTCTAAATTAAAATTAGCTGAAGCAGTATAAAAAAACATATTTGAACTTTGCAAACATGTCCCGTGCCAGGTTTAACCTAAAACAAGTAGTTCAGGAAGATTCACAACTTAAATGCTTTAAGGTGTCATGTTTGTTTTAATTGTAAGGTGTCCTTGAGTCCTGAAAGGCGCCCTATAAATAAAATGTATTATTATTATTATTATTAATATAATCCAAAGGAACTACAGATGCTGGCTTATACCAGAGATAGACACCATGTGCTGGAGCAACTCAGCAGGTGAGGCAGCATCTCTGGAGAAAATGGACAGGTAATATTTTGTGTCAGGTCTCTTCTTCAGACTTTAAATGCTTTAAATCTTCTTTAAATGCTGGCTGTTTGACATTGAAAACTACTGGAAATATTGAACTTGCTGTAAGGTATACCACTGTCGTCGCTAGGACAACGGGCTTTCTTGGCCAATTTAGGACTCTAACATTTTTTTTTTTTAATTGGGCTTAAAGGGTACAATTTGGTGCTTAAAATGTAGCATCTCTTGTGTACTGACTCAGTGTGGTCTACTATCTAGCATGCTGGTACTTAGTATGATTGTGCCTAATGTATAGGAGGATTGTCACTGACCTGTATCCAGAACAAATATCACTGTACTTAGGTGTACGTGACGATAAAGTACCATTGGACTATTGGGAAATGTTGTTGATTGCATGGCTAATTGCTAATGTTTTGACCAACACGTGTAGAGAAATGATGATGTTGCAACAAGTGTGTTGATCAAACTATTCCACTGAGTCGCTACCTGCAGAGAAAGGCATGAAGGCATCCCTCTTAACAAACCTCCCCTCAGCATCCAGGAAGTGAGAAGGGTTGAAGTCATTTGGTGTTTCCCATTGAGTTTTATCATGGAGGACAGAGGAGAGCAGGGGGATCACTTGCATTCCCTTTGAAACAAAAGAGAAAGTGAATGCCACAGCCACAACTTTAAAGCATGTTCCTATTAATAGTTCATAAATTCATGTTCTAGATTAGGCCATTTGGCCCATTAAGTCTACTCCAACATTCAATCATGGCTGATCTATCTTTCCCTCTCAACCCCATTCTCCTGCCTTCGCCCCATAACCCCTGGCACACTTATGCGATTGCATGATTAAGAAGCATTCCATGGACAACTGGAGAAACAATGCCTTGTAGGGGCCATCACTGTGAGTACAGATGAGATTGTCCACCTGCACAGAACCCACCCGGTAGAAAATATATTTAGAATTTTGTGTTCACAAGAGATAGGAGCAGAATTAGGCCCTTCTGCCCATCGAGATTGCTTTGCCATTCGATCATGGCTGATATTTAGGCTACCAATGGATGTATGCTGTTTGGCCATCTTAGTTCATTCCCTAAGATAAACCCCAAGGTTTTTATACTATAGCGTTGCTTTGCGGGGTCAATAAGTTTAAGGCATTTCCTGGCGAGGACATATTCAAAAGATCTTTATCAAAGGATTATTTTTTTAAGTTTAGAGAGAATCAGCATGGAAACAGGCCCTTCAGCCCACGCCGACCATCGATCACCCGTTCACACTAGTTTATCCCATTTTCTCAACTACTCCCTACACACTAGGGCCAAGTAGGCTACAAACCCACACATCTTTGGGATGTGGGAGGAATTCGGAGCACCCAGAGGTAACCCATGAGGTCACCAGGAGAACGTGCAAACTCCACACAGATAGTACCCAAGGTCAGAATCGAACCAGGGCCTCTGGTGCTGTGAGATAACGTCTCTACAAGCTGCACCACTGTGTCATTTTGGACATTATCTGGTCATTATTACATTGCTGCAATCAGAGTTGCTGTTGTAGATTGACTGTCCTGTGTTCTGCAATACCATAGTGACTCTGCTTAAAAAAAAATACTTCCTTGGTTTTAAAGCATTTGGGAAGTACTGAAAGAAAAGTGCTATACAAATACAAGTCTTTACTGCGCTGAGCTGGGTCTTAGAAATGAGCAATACCAGTCCTAATAGCAGACCTTAACAAGTCCAAATTTGTACTAATCAAGTGAGGGAGAGAGAGACACACACACACACAAGGAACTGGAGATGCTTGCAGCAATGTAATAATGACCAGATAATGTCCAAAAAAGATGCAAAGTGCTGGAGTAACCAGGTAGAAAGATACCAGACTTGATTCCCAGACCTTTGGGTGTTAGGTGGTCAGAGCTAAATGAGTTGGGACCCTTCTTCAGGCTGCATTAATCATCTCGTCCAATTTCCAAAAAGTAAAGAAATATTCCAAATTTACCTCAACTATGTTCCTGCGCTCTCGTCCCTGGCTGTAGTCATTTACTTCTCATCCACTTGCCTTTCTTGATTAAAAACTTAAGATTCTACAAGCTCAAGATCTCACTTCAGTGTCCTGGATCAGTAGTTGAATATCTTTACTATAGACTTTAGTGATATAGCGCGGAAATAGACTCTTCAACTCACCGAGTCCACGCCAACCAGCAATCACCCTGTACACCAATACCGTCCTACGCACTTGGGGCAATATAAATGTTTTATTGAAGCCATTTAGTCTATAAACCTGTACATCTTTGGAATGTGGGAGGAAGCTGGAGAACCCAGAGAAAATCCACGCTGTCATGGGGAGAATTTAAAAACTCTGTACAGACAGCACCCTTAATCAGGATCCAATCTGTATCTTTGGCGCTGTAAGGCACTGTGCTGCCCCAAGACGCTCCTTCCTAGATGTTCAGAATCTCCAGAGAATTCACCCAACCTGTTTGTCATGACTGCGGTAGCCTCCATTGTTGTACCCGATCCTACGCTGATTATAGGTTGTGGCTATACATTAAATTGAACATTCAGTTTTTCAACTTGAATTCTGCATTTAAGATCATTCTTTGAAGGCTTTACCTTTGGAATGAAAAACTCCCTGAAGTGAGTATCCTTGGTTGTTGCATGTGGAATGTTCATTGGGAGGATGTTGGCAAATCTCTGGACCTCATGTATCACGGCATCAGTGTACGGCATTCCCTTCCGATCTACCATTCGGGGCGCTACCTCTGTTCCAATAACTTTATTAATTTCCTCTTGCACATTTCCTAAAGGAAATAACACTTCAGTTTCCACTGCAATCAAGAAATAAATAACTGGAGATGTTGGAAATATGAAATAAAAACAGAAAAATGATAGAAAATTCATAGCAGGTTAGGCAGAGTCTGTGGAGGCAGCAGGATGAGTGTGTATAGGGAGAGGTTACAGTCTCACTGCTCCCTAGGACTGTTCCAGGAAATACACACACCAGCCTCTCTCCACAGCCGTCGACTTCATCCATAACCCACCTCCCACCCCCCACACCCCCCCCCCACTGCGAGTCATCCATACTTCACGCTGCTTCAGAAAAGCAGCCAACAAAATCAAGGACAAAACACAAAGTGCTAAAGGAACTCAGCACGACAAGCAGCATCTGTGGAAGGAATGGACAGACAACGATTCAGATCAGGACTCTTCTTCAGACTCAACCGATGAGTCTGAAGAAGGTCCTGTCCTGAAAGGGTGCCTGTCCATAGATGTAGAAACAAACAACTGCAGATGCTGGTTTACAAAAGAAAACACAAAGTGCTGGAGGAACTCAGCGGGTCAGGCAGCATCTCTGCAGAACGTGGACAGGTGTCGTTGTGTCGGGACCCTTCTACAGACTGCTCTGAAGCTCTCTGACCTGTTGAGTTTAGCTTAGTTTAACTTAAAGATACAGTGTGGAAACAGGCCCTTCGGCCCACTGAGTCCGTGGTGACCATTGGTCACGTGTTCACACAAGTTCTATGTTATCACTCCGTACACTAGTTCTATCCTTCACACTAGGGACAATTTAAAGAAGCCAATTAACCTACAAACTTGCAGGTCTTTGGAATGTGGGAGGAAACTCGAGCACCCGGAGAAACCCATGTAGTTCCAGGGAGAACATACAAACATCGTACAGACAGCACCCGTAGTCAGGGTCTCTGGCGCTGTGAGGCAGACACTTTACTACCGTGCCACTGTGCCACCTTTGCTACTACATTTTGTGCTTTGTAGCTACTTAACATTTATTATTTAATTTTAATTGATTTGGTAAAATCTCAAAATGGTCTCAACACGCATTGAACAGATGAATAAATAAGTTGCCATAAAGCCCCTGTCCTTAATGTAAGACATCGTCTCTCCGCTATGAATTGCTTTACACCATTGAAATGCAGTGCATGAACTTTGCTGATGTTATACGTTATTCAGATGGATTTAAATACTCTCTTACTCTGAATTTCTGGGTACTTCATCATCAGAAGGATAGCCCAGCGCAGTGTGGAAGAGGAGGTGTCAGTTCCTGCAGCAAATAGGTTGGTTACTGAAGTCACCAAATTATTGTCATGGAAATAGGAATCCAAATTATTTGATTCCTTTAAAATTAAAAGAACACAACATGAAATTAGTTTAATTTGGAACCAGTGGTATCAGGCTAGTGTTTACGAAAGTACAACTTAGGGCAACACAGTGTCACAGGCCGTGGAGCTCACAGCCTCACAGTATTAGGGACCTCAGTTCAATCCTGACCTCGGGTGCTGTCTGTGGAGTTTGCACGTTCTCCCGGTGGCTTTTCTCCTGGTGCTCCAGTTTACATATTCTAAAGACGTGCATGTCCACAGGTTAATTGGGTTCTGTAAGTTGTCCCTAGTGTGTAGGATAGAACTAGTATTAGGGTGATCGTTGGTCAGCTGTGCAGGTGAGTAGTAGATTCTGGGGGGAGTTGATCGGAATGTGGGGAGAATAGGAAATTGGATTAGTGTAAGAATAAAGTAAAGGGATGGTTGATTGGTGGTGTGGACTCAATGGGTTGAAGAGCCTGTTTCTCTCCATGACTCCACCACTGAGTAAAACCCATTCAATTAATCTGTGACAGTCACCAATGGTACTAGTAAGATGGTTTAAATATGTCCTCATGAACAATCATACTTGACATAAACATGCATGAATATATACTGTACTTCATATAGACACAATATGATGGAGTAACTCAACGGGTCAGGCAGCATCTCTGGAGAAAATTGATAGGTGTCATTTTGGGTCGGGACCTTTCTTCAGACATATTATTGAATATATACCTTCTTCAATTAATACTCATAATTAAAAAAATTATGAGCATTTAATGCATAGAGTTGGAAGCATAATATAGTTCAAAGAAGGGTGAATGGCCATTCAACCCATCATGCCTCTGCATGTAGGAAGCAGGGTGAATAGGGGGGGGGGGGGGGGGTGAGAGATGGTGAGAGATGGTGGGATAAAATGGGTGGCACAATGGTGCAACAGTAGAGTTGCTGCCTCGCAGCGCCAGAGACCCAGGTTCCATCCATTGAGTCCACGCCGACCAGCGATCACCCATACACTAGTGCTATCCTACACACTAGGGACAAGTTACAAAAGCCAATTAGCCTACAAACCTGCCCATTTTTGGAATGTGGGAGGAAGCTGGAGCACCCAGAGGAAACCCATGTGGTCACAGGGAGAACGTACAAACTCCGTACAGACAGCACCCAAGGTCACAATTTTACCCGGCTCACTGTGCCACCTACTTAGCAGGTCAGGCGGCGTCTGTGGGAGGAGAAACTGTTTAACATTTCAGGTCAACGATATTTCATCAGAACTGGTGAAGGGCTTAGACCTGATACGTTAACACTGTTTCCCCTCCCAAAGATGCTGCCTGACCTGCTAAGCACTTCCAGCATTTTCTGATCTCATTACCGAGGATGCTATGTCATAAGTTCATGAGCTGTAGGAACAGAATTAAGCCATTCTGCCCATCAAGTCTCCTCCGCCATTCAATCATGGCTAATTATCTTTCCTTCTCAACCCCATTCTCCTATCTTCTCCCCATAACCCGTGACTCTCTAAAAATATTTAATAATGTATTTCAGTACCTCTTCGCGTTTTACCAAGAAAGCATCAATCAAGCTCCCGACATCATTCTCATTCAGAGTTTTCTGATGCTCTTCGTAGAAATTCAGGATGAGCTGAACCATTTGTGTTCGATTTTGAAAGATTTTCTTGTGCGTGCCCGGTAGAAAGCCAAGGAAAGGAAACGCATTGTACATCTGAGGAATATAAAGCATATTCAGTGCATCATCTAGTTCACCAGTGTGTCCCTTGCTGGTATCTCCTGCCAAATGGACTAGTTGGGCTGAAGTGCCTGGTTCTGGACTGTATGATTCAATGATTCTAAAATTAAGCTTCACAAATAATTGTCCAAATCTCCAACCTATACAGGAGGGCAGGATATACCAGCAGCAGTTTACAACATGGAGGGCTGTGAATATCTGGAACGAGCTGCCAGATGACATGGTAGAGACAGAAGCAATTATAATATTTAAAAGGCATTTGGGCAGTATTTGGATAGGAATGGAGGAATATGGGTCCAATGGAATGAGCAGAGTCAATGGAATGAGCACCATGGTCAATATGGAAAGATAGGCAGAAAGGCCACATGTCTGTGCTGTAAATTAATATCATGCTACAAATCTATGTTAATAGAGAGCAAGATATTCTTTCAAGTTCTTCCTTGAATCAGCCCTTTGGCAAAACACCAGAGATGTTGTAAATCCAAAATAAATATGAAAAGTACTGGTAGCTCTCAGTAGGTCAAGAAATTGGAGATCCTCAGAACTCTCATGAGTACAGGACCACCACAGATTTTCCAGCACCCTTGCTTCCAAAGCCTTGCCATGTTAACCATTTTGCTGGATCAACAGAGGTAACGGCCTTGGAGGGCCGAGATACCGGCCCACAAAGTCGGCTGTGGAAGTCGGCAATGGGAACGGATCTGCCGGCTTTGGCTGGGCCGGGCCAGAGTTTTAGAAACCTGGCCACAGGCGGCAAATCCGACCTGCCGATTGGCCGCGGAAGTACTGGGGAGACCGAGATCGGTCGCCTTACCCAGCCAGGGCGGCACATTTATGGGGGGGCTTCCAGGAGGGATTTCAAGTGCGCTCTCGTAATTTTGTCTGAATTAAAGGAGGTGCTGGACCACCCATTGCTGGAAAATCGGTGGAGGACCTGCATTACAATTAGGAACAGTATAATGGGCCCTAGTTGCCAGCTGGAGCTGGGACTGTAAGATGGCACCAATATGGCACCTCTTGCATATAGACTCAGTGGGCCGTTCTGTACATTCCCGACTAACCGGGAGATTGTGATCATGTATGGTTATAGTCTTGCTGAGTTGTATGCAAAAAAAGCATTTCACTGTACCTTGGTACACGTGATAATAAAGAAACCATTGAAGCATTGAATACAGATATACCATGTCACAAGGTCAGAATTCTGTTCTAATTCTGAATGTATACCTGGACTCTGGAAGATCCAAGCAGATTAAAATTTTCACGAATCAGTTTTGTTATGGTGAGAAATACTTCATCCCTGTAGTCAAATCGTTCTCCAAAAACTATCGAGCAGATAATGTTGGCCATGGCAGAGGTAACAGGCACGGAGGTATCAAAGGGTTGGTCTGTCAATAAAAGCACATGAATGTACAATTTAATGCAGGACCATAAACAGAATTATAAAACATTGGGGCTGCACAGTGGTAGGGTAGCTGCCTCACAGTGCCAGAGACCTGGGTATGATCCTGACTATGGGTCCTGTCAGTGTGGAGTTTGCATGTTCTCCATGTGACCGCATGTGTGTTTTATCCACGGGTGCTCCGATTTCCTCCCACATTCCAAAGACATGCGGGTTTGTTGGTTCATTGGCTTTTGTTATTTGTCCTTAGTGTGTAGGATACAACTATTGTACAGGTGATCATTGGTTGGCACGGACTCAGTGGGCTGCAGGGGCCGTTTCCACACTGTATCGCTAAACGAAACTAAACCAAACTAAATTCAACCTAATTGAATGAACAGTGGGATAACAGAGAACTAGTGTATGGGTGATCATTGGTCAAGTGCAGACTAAGTGGGCCGAAGGTCAGGATCGAACCCAGTTCTCTGGAACTGTGAGGTAGCAGCTCGACCATCTATGCCCCTGTGTTACCTTTTGTTCAAGACAAGGTACTACTGTGATCAAAATAATGAAATTACGTTTCCAACCTTGGTGAGATTCGATTTCTTGCACCAGATATTTGGCCTCCTCAGTAATCTTATCTTCGATCGTTTTCTTGCCCATGCCAAAATTGCGTAATGTCATTAAAGTAAATCTTCGCATTTGTTTCCATGACTCTCCATGTCCAAAAGAAATTCCTAAAAAACCACATGCAAAATTACATGTAACCACATGAAATTTTTTAAAAAATTAAATTACTTTGTTTCATTTGAGGAGAGATTAAGTCTTGTTTCAATGGTTTTTATAGTTTCCATTTGGTTATCCCGCTGCAGTAATTTACTAAATACTTTGGCATTGGAATTCATCTGCTCTGAAATTGATTTTACATAGCTCTGCACTGATGCTCATTAGTGATAGGGGCAGAATTAGGCCATTCAACCCATCGAGTCTACTTTACCATTCAATCTCGGCTGATCTAACTTTCCTCTCAACCCCATTCTCCTGGCTTCTCCCCGAACCCTTTGACGCTCTTACTAACGTACTTTGACACACACCACGCTACACTGCACACCTGAGGTCGAACTATGGAAAGACAAGTTTGCAGAGACTAAAGGTGTCCTTCAATGATGCCTTGAGAACACTTTTAACGAAACCTAGATGGTGTAGTGCTAGTAGCATGTTTGTGGCTGCAGGAGTCAGTACTTTAGAAGCTATCCTAAGGAATCATATGTATAAATTAATTTGCAGGATAAATGACTCTAAAAATGTAATTAAGGTTTTGCGCTACACGCTACGAATCCCAGTTGTGGAGACACTGGTATCGTTGTCTCGTTGTAGGACATTGATCATTCTTTTTTATTCTGGATTTTAATTCATGTATTGTGGGGTTTTTTAATGTATAATTTATAATTTATATACTTAGATTTTATGTGTATTTTATGATGTTTTTATATGCAATGTTTTTTTATGTAATGTTGTCCCTTGTCTGGACCTTGAGTCTGAAATAAAGTTTATTATTATTATTTTTATTATTATTAATCAAGAACCTGTCAATCTCCGCTTTAAAAAAAATGCCCAATGACAGCCGTCTGTGACAATGAATTCCACGGATTTACCACCCACTGGCTAAGAAAATTCCCCCTTTCTATACTTTTTGCATACTTTGTGTAAAGGAAGCAAAACATAGAATTTCTGTGACGTCACGTGATAATAATTAAAGGAGGAGTTACTTTGTAACTTTGTCAGTGCTGTAGGTGGCTGCTATTTGTACACATTGGGTATGCAAGTAAAGAATTTCACTGTGCCTTGTCACATGTGACAATAACGTATTCCATTCCATTCTATTTCATAATAAAGTATTAAGCAATCGATCAATTAACCAATCGATCAATAATCCTATGACTTATGAATTTATGACCATGAACAGCTTCAATGTTTGGCAATAGTAAAACAACATCAGGGCTTTGTCAGAAAGCACAGGAGGTGGCCATTACCGTAACCGTTTGCCTGCATTTCCAACACTGGGACCTTTGCTCTCTCTGCAAACTCATCCGCCTGATCCACCAGAGCCTCCTTCACTGCTTTGTATCCCGTCAGGACCACCACTTTTTCCAGCCCCAGCTGAATGGTAAAGACAGGTCCATACTGCTCAGATAACTGAAAGGGAATGAGGGGCATCCCATCAATACAATTTTTTAAATAATCAAAATAAACTTTATTCAGGTTAAAAAATATGTACAAAACCATTCACTCTGCAACTCCCACGTCGACTTGTCCATTCCCACTCAAACCACCCCCTCCGCAGGTACTTTCCCCTGCAACTGCAGGAGATGCAACCCCTGTCCCTTTACCTCCCCCCTCAGCTCCGTCCAAGGACCCAGACAGTCTTTTCAGGTTCACTTGCACCTCCTCCAAGCTCATCTACTGTATCTGATGTTCCAGGTGTCTATTCCTGCATATCGGCGAGGCCAAGCGCAGGCTTGGCAATCGTTTTGCCGAACACCTCTGCTCCTAAACCTACCTGATCTCCCAGTTGCTCAGCACTTTAACTCCCCCTTACATTCCCAATCTAACCTTTCTGTCCTAGATCTCCTCCATTGTCAGAGTGGGGCCCAGCGCAAATTGGAGGAACAGCACCTCATATTTTGTTTGGATAGCTCGATTTCAAGTTCAAGTTCAAGTTACATTTATTGTCACATGCACCAACTGGTACAGTGAGATTTGAGTTACTGTACAGCCATACAAATAAAAAGAACACAATACACGATAGAATTTAACATGAACATCCCCCACAGCAGAATCAACGTTTCCCACTGTGAGGAAAGGCAATAAAGTTCATTCATCTTCCTCTTTGTTACACCCCAGTGGTATGAACATTGACTCCTCTAACTAAAGATAGCCCTTGCTTTCCCTCTCTCTCCATCCCCTCCTCCTTCCCAGTTCTCCCACCAGTCTTACTGTCTCCGACTACATTTTATCTCCGTATCACCCACTCCCCTGACATCAGTCTGAAGAAGGGTCTCGACCCGAAACGTCATCTATTTCTTCTCTCCAGAGATGCTGCATGTCCCGCTGAGTTACTCCAGCATTTTGTGTCTACCTTCAATTTTAAACCAGCATCTGCAGTTCTTTCCTGTACAAAACAAGACCTGTGCAAAATCCCTCTGACATTCTCCACGGCTATACATACACTAATTAACGGTGTAGTGTTCCCAAAAACCATAATAATACCCGGCACCCTTGCCAATCATGTGGCCCCACTGGGGTGATATCTCTTCTCTCGTTTGAGGGGTGTCTCCACCACACCCTCCCCGACGTTAAGCTTTGTTATGATTTGGAGATTCATATCATTAAGAGATTCAGCACAGTGCAACTGGTGGAGCTGCTGTCTCCCAAAGCGAGAGCGAGAGAGAGAGAGCGAGGGAGAAAGAGAGAGCTGCTAAATTGTGGAGTAATTAAACCACGAGGCTGGAAGAGGACAGGCACAGTTAACCCACCAACCCCACTTGCCTCTGTGAGCATCATCGATGGCAGTGGAGGCTAAGACATTGGGTATTTTTAAAACAGAGATCAACAGGTTCTTGATTAGTGTCAATGGTTTCGGAGAGAAGGCAGGAGAATGGGGTTGAGAGGGAAAATTTAAAGCAGCCATGATTGAATGGCAAAGTGGACTTGATGTGTCGAATGGTTTATTCTACAGTTTTAAAGTCCACTACTCTTATGTATTATGGTCTTATGGACTTATGGCCCATGTTTTAACTCTACATGCACAAAAAGTTGATTCAGTAAGTTTGTTCCCTTCATAGCATTCCAGCCCACAGTAGTCTGGGATACAATGGCCAATACATAAGTACCTTACCTCGGTGAGACTCCTGTGCAGCATCTTCAGGTCGAGTGTGTGTAGGTTCCCGATCAGCGGCAGAGGAGACGGACCCGGTGGCAGCTTGTAAACGACTGAGCGTTTACACCCAGAGTACAAATACATCAGACAGGACACAGCCAGAAGTGCGAAAAGGATTAGTGTGACTGTGTCCGTAACAAACAGGCTCAGGAAAGACATGATTCATTCATTATACTCGCACTCTAACAATCAAACAGAAATCCTTTCACTTAAGAAGTGAAGATGAGTTCGACCCGTCACTGTAAATGGTCTTCCGTGGCTCAGACAAAGACATTACACTTCACTGTGAGCAGTGCTACACAGTTTAATTAATTAAACATTAACACGTAGTCCAAAGGACCAAATTCTCACGTTTGGATGCCTTCATAGAGTTATACAGCGCAGCGACAGGCCCTTCAGCCCGACATGTCCATGCTGATCTATTTGCCTACTAGATCTGATCCCATTTGCCTGTGTTTGGTTCACATCCCTCCAATCCTTTCCCATCCATGAACCTGACCAAGAGATATACCTTCTCATAGTGTCATAAAGTCGTAGAATCACACAGAGGGAAAACAGACCCTTTGGCCCAACTTGCTCACACCAACCAACACGTTCCATATCCCATCTACATTAGATCCATCCCCTTGCGTTTGGTCCATATCCCTACAAACGTGTTCTATCTGTTCCAGCCATTCGAAGGGCACAGGCAATGTGGTCTGAAGAGCCCATTCCTGAGCTGTACTGTTTGTTCTCTGTTTTAATAGTTTCTGATTTCTGGAATAAAGAAAGAAATTTCAGAATTCATTGGAGGTCAGATACTGATATATCTCACCTCTGATTCACCAATGAGTCCACATGTGCTATCGGACCTACTGGGGCATTTCCTGTTTTTATTTCAGGTTTCATACATTGCAGCTCTCTGAATGTCCTCAATGATTCAATCTTTGTCTTGCATTTGAGGCAGCAGCAGTTATGTAACGCTCACCAGGCGCTGTAGCCAGTTCAATGTGCTGTTGACGAGGGCTGTGAGGTCTACCCCTCCTCCAGGGTGGCGGGAGGACAGCGCAGTAGAAAATTATGTGCTGAGCTGTTTGTTGATCTATGCCTCATGTTGTCGACCTCCCCGTGGTGAGGAGCCCTGTCAACTGACCTCAGTCAGGCGAACGACACCAAACAGAGACAGCAGCAGAAATGATTCAATGATTCAATAATACGTTATTGTCACAATACAGTGAAATGCTTTGCTTTGCATGCAACCCGGTAAAATCATACAGCAGACCTCACCAGGCAGTACACAAGCCTCGCCACGTTTTGGCACCGACAAAGTTACAATACTTCACTGAACTATCCTATCTACTGCCCCTCCCCCCCCCCCCCCCCCCCCCCCCCCCCCCCGCCCTACGCCCCCCTCCCCTCTTTGTTCTTTGTAGCCTCCCCCTCTCCGGTCCCCTTTGTTTCTCGGCAGTCCCCCTTCTCCCATGGCCTGCACCCGGCTGGAATTAGAGGGATATGGGCCAAACGCAGACAGGTGGGACTAGTGTAGATGGGGAATGCTGGTCAGCATGGGCGTTGGGCCGAAGGGCCTGTTTCCACGCTGTATGACTCTCTGTGTCTCCATGAGCGTAACCAAATTTCAAAAGAGGAGCAGGTAGAATTCTGAAGAAATATGCTTGGATGCACGGTGTTTCTAAGAAAATATGGTCGTTTCTTTAAGCACAAATATCTCCAATGACCACAAAGCTAGGCCACCTACATTTTGTCAGAGATGTTGTGGAAATGTCATACATTTGACTTGAGTGGTTGGCCTTTCAAATCTATTGAACAAACAGAACTGACACCGTTGCAAAATTACAAAGTGCATTTCATACAATGTTTTGCAGTAGAGGAAGACAAGCAAACATTGATTTAGTTTAGAGATTCAACATGGAATTTGGTCCTTCAGTCCACCGGGTCAATGCCAACTCTCGATCACCCGTTCTCTGTTATCCCACCTTCCCATCCACTCCCTATGCACAAGGGACATTGACATTGTACAGTTCCGATTAATGTAAAAACAGGACAAGTAAACATTAGATGACTGTTGGTTTAGATTGACCATTACATGTTCTTAGAAATGAAAGTCATGATAGTTGGAAGGTTTTGCTGTGTGGAAGATTACCAACAAGACAAAAATTAACAGACTGACTTAATGGCTAATCACGTTCTGAAATTGTGTGTTGCAAGTGAAATGCTTATCTATGCCAAATGTTTAGTTTAGTTTTGTTTAGTTTAGAGATACAGTGCGAAAACAGGCCCTTTGGCCCACCGAGTCCGTGCAGACCAGCGATCCCTGCACACTAGCGCTATCCCACACACTGGGGACAATTTGAAATTTTACCAAAGCTAATTAACCGACAAACCAGTACATCTTTGGCATGTGGGTGGAAACCAGAGCAACCAGAGAAAACCCATGCAGTCACGGGGAAAACGTACAAGCTCTGTACAGACATTCAGCACCTGTAGTCAGGATGGGACCCGGGTCCCTGGTGCTGTAAGGCAGTGACTCTACTGCTGCACCACATGTCAGACTGCGTTTATGTCAGTTAATCTTTTAGACATTTTATTCTATATCATGAGAGCAAAGTACAGAAATCAAAAATCCTTCTCATACCCATGAGGTTGGTTGACAAGTGAAGCACTATTTTAAATTGCGTTTGCATGTTATGCACACTTAATGGTCTTTTGCAACAATTAAAGAAAAGGGAAGATCCAGGCATGATGAAGGCAATCTTATGTTTCAAGATGGTGATCCTCTATTCATGTTTGAAATCCCAGCTATTGGAGACAAAGTGGTTTAGAATCATCATAGTCATGGAGGAAATAGGCCCTTCGAAAGGCACCTATGAAAGAAAATCAAATAAACTGCAGATGCTGGAAATCTGAATTAAATCAGAGAATGCTTGAAACACACAGATCAGGCAGCATCTGTGGAAAGAAAAACAGAGTTAATGTTTTAAAACTTTACACCATAACTGATCAGCACACCATGACAGACCTTGGCTTATGTAGCGAACATTCACTGTAAAGTAAATCTTCGCATTTGTTTCCATGACTCTCCATGTCCAAAAGAAATTCCTAAAAAACCACATGCAAAATTACATGTAACCACATGAAATTTTTTTTTAAATTAAATTACTTTGTTTCATTTGAGGAGAGATTAAGTCTTGTTTCAATGGTTCAATTGCACCCATAGAGTTTCTCCGGCATTTTTGTGTACCTTGGCTACTCACTAGTCCTCTGAGACCTCGTCTTTGGCTAGAGAGGATAAAAAAGATCTTTGTCGAGGCCCCAATTATCTCCTCTCTTGTCTCCCTTGATAACCTAGGATCAATCTCATAGACAATAGACAAAAGGAGCAGGAGTGGGTCATTCGGCCCTTCTAGTCAGCACCGCCATTCAATGTGATGATGGCTGATCATCCCCAATCAGTACCCCATTCCTGTCTTCTTCCCATATCCCCTAACTCCGCTATTTTAAGACATTATCTCACCTGAATGCTCTTTAATAGACCCAACATCTCCCCGTTCTAGATCTCAACGTGTCCTCAAATATTAGCATCGGCCACACTGATCTCACAACCTCCATGTTGTCCATGGTGAATACCAATGCAAAGTGTTCATTTAGTACCTCACCCCTCACCCATTTCTCCTGTCTCCAGAACAAATTTCCTCCTTTGTCCTTGCATGGTCCTACTCTCTCCCTACCTACCAACTTGTTCTTAATATAAGTATAAAATGCCATTTGATTTTCCTTAACCATATCTGCCAAAGCCATTTCAAGACTCCATTTTGGCCAATTTGGCTTTTTTTCTTGCTCACTCTATATTTCTTAAGAGCCCAGTTTCATTTCAGCTTCCTAAATTTGCACAATTTGCAGAGGATTAGTTACCAAGCTCACTTAAAGAATAAGGTGTTGTCCAAAGTCCTTTAAAGTTTTACACCTTAGAAAAACAAGCCACCAGCGAGACTCCAGTTAACAGAACCAAATGAGGATGCAACCAAACATAATTAAAGGTTTGGATACGATGAAGATGAGAGTTACCATGATCCTTTGATAAGTCATCAAATATTTGTATGTGACCTCTTCCTCCAAACTCATTGGGATGGTTGATGAGAGCATCCTTCACAGTCTCATAGCCGGTCATGACCACAGCCTTCATGGTTCCAAGCTTGATGCTGAAGATTGGGCCGTACTTCTCTTAAGACAGCTTAAACAGGAGGAACAAGATTCCGTGAACAATTAATTCCTTCCTTTATTTTTTTAATTATTAATTCATTGGATGTAGCCAATCCTAGGATCCAACTGGTACAGTGAGATTTGAGTTACTGTACAGCCATACAAATAAAAAGAACACAATACACGATAGAATTTAACATGAACATCCCCCACAGCAGAATCAACGTTTCCCACTGTGAGGAAAGGCAATAAAGTTCATTCATCTTCCTCTTTGTTACACACCAGTGGTATGAACATTGACTCCTCTAACTAAAGATAGCCCTTGCTTTCCCTCTCTCTCCATCCCCTCCTCCTTCCCAGTTCTCCCACCAGTCTTACTGTCTCCGACTACATTTTATCTCCGTATCACCCACTCCCCTGACATCAGTCTGAAGAAGGGTCTCGACCCGAAACGTCATCTATTTCTTCTCTCCAGAGATGCTGCATGTCCCGCTGAGTTACTCCAGCATTTTGTGTCTACCTTCAATTTTAAACCAGCATCTGCAGTTCTTTCCTGTACAAAACAAGACCTGTGCAAAATCCCTCTGACATTCTCCACGGCTATACATACACTAATTAACGGTGTAGTGTTCCCAAAAACCATAATAATACCCGGCACCCTTGCCAATCATGTGGCCCCACTGGGGTGATATCTCTTCTCTCGTTTGAGGGGTGTCTCCACCACACCCTCCCCGACGTTAAGCTTTGTTATGATTTGGAGATTCATATCATTAAGAGATTCAGCACAGTGCAACTGGTGGAGCTGCTGTCTCACAAAGCGAGAGCGAGAGAGAGAGAGCGAGGGAGAAAGAGAGAGCTGCTAAATTGTGGAGTAATTAAACCACGAGGCTGGAAGAGGACAGGCACAGTTAACCCACCAACCCCACTTGCCTCTGTGAGCATCATCGATGGCAGTGGAGGCTAAGACATTGGGTATTTTTAAAACAGAGATCAACAGGTTCTTGATTAGTGTCAATGGTTTCGGAGAGAAGGCAGGAGAATGGGGTTGAGAGGGAAAATTAAAGCAGCCATGATTGAATGGCAAAGTGGACTTGATGTGTCGAATGGTTTAATTCTACAGTTTTAAAGTCCACTACTCTTATGTATTATGGTCTTATGGACTTATGGCCCATGTTTTAACTCTACATGCACAAAAAGTTGATTCAGTAAGTTTGTTCCCTTCATAGCATTCCAGCCCACAGTAGTCTGGGATACAATGGCCAATACATAAGTACCTTACCTCGGTGAGACTCCTGTGCAGCATCTTCAGGTCGAGTGTGTGTAGGTTCCCGATCAGCGGCAGAGGAGACGGACCCGGTGGCAGCTTGTAAACGACTGAGCGTTTACACCCAGAGTACAAATACATCAGACAGGACACAGCCAGAAGTGCGAAAAGGATTAGTGTGACTGTGTCCGTAACAAACAGGCTCAGGAAAGACATGATTCATTCATTATACTCGCACTCTAACAATCAAACAGAAATCCTTTCACTTAAGAAGTGAAGATGAGTTCGACCCGTCACTGTAAATGGTCTTCCGTGGCTCAGACAAAGACATTACACTTCACTGTGAGCAGTGCTACACAGTTTAATTAATTAAACATTAACACGTAGTCCAAAGGACCAAATTCTCACGTTTGGATGCCTTCATAGAGTTATACAGCGCAGCGACAGGCCCTTCAGCCCGACATGTCCATGCTGATCTATTTGCCTACTAGATCTGATCCCATTTGCCTGTGTTTGGTTCACATCCCTCCAATCCTTTCCCATCCATGAACCTGACCAAGAGATATACCTTCTCATAGTGTCATAAAGTCGTAGAATCACACAGAGGGAAAACAGACCCTTTGGCCCAACTTGCTCACACCAACCAACACGTTCCATATCCCATCTACATTAGATCCATCCCCTTGCGTTTGGTCCATATCCCTACAAACGTGTTCTATCTGTTCCAGCCATTCGAAGGGCACAGGCAATGTGGTCTGAAGAGCCCATTCCTGAGCTGTACTGTTTGTTCTCTGTTTTAATAGTTTCTGATTTCTGGAATAAAGAAAGAAATTTCAGAATTCATTGGAGGTCAGATACTGATATATCTCACCTCTGATTCACCAATGAGTCCACATGTGCTATCGGACCTACTGGGGCATTTCCTGTTTTTATTTCAGGTTTCATACATTGCAGCTCTCTGAATGTCCTCAATGATTCAATCTTTGTCTTGCATTTGAGGCAGCAGCAGTTATGTAACGCTCACCAGGCGCTGTAGCCAGTTCAATGTGCTGTTGACGAGGGCTGTGAGGTCTACCCCTCCTCCAGGGTGGCGGGAGGACAGCGCAGTAGAAAATTATGTGCTGAGCTGTTTGTTGATCTATGCCTCATGTTGTCGACCTCCCCGTGGTGAGGAGCCCTGTCAACTGACCTCAGTCAGGCGAACGAGACAAAACAGAGACAGCAGCAGAAATGATTCAATGATTCAATAATACGTTATTGTCACAATACAGTGAAATGATTTGCTTTGCATGCAACCCGGAAAAATCATACAGCAGACCTCACCAGGCAGTACACAAGCCTCGCCACGTTTTGGCACCGACAAAGTTACAATACTTCACTGAACTATCCTATCTACTGCCCCTCCACCCCCCCCCCCCCCCCCCCCCCCCCCCCCCCCCCCCCCCCCCCCCCCTCCACCGCCCTACGCCGGGTCCTCTTTGTTCTTTGTAGCCTCCCCCTCTCCGGGTCCCTCCTTTGTTCTCGGCAGTCCCCATCCTTCTCCATGGCCTGCACCCGGCTGGAATTAGAGGGATATGGGCCAAACGCAGACAGGTGGGACTAGTGTAGATGGGGAATGCTGGTCAGCATGGGCACGTTGGGCCGAAGGGCCTGTTTCCACGCTGTATGACTCTCTGTCTCCATGAGCGTAACCAAATTTCAAAAGAGGAGCAGGTAGAATTCTGAAGAAATATGCTTGGATGCACGGTGTTTCTAAGAAAATATGGTCGTTTCTTTAAGCACAAATATCTCCAATGACCACAAAGCTAGGCCACCTACATTTTGTCCAGAGATGTTGTGGAAATGTCATACATTTGACTTGAGTGGTTGGCCTTTCAAATCTATTGAACAAACAGAACTGACACCGTTGCAAAATTACAAAGTGCATTTCATACAATGTTTTGCAGTAGAGGAAGACAAGCAAACATTGATTTAGTTTAGAGATTCAACATGGAATTTGGTCCTTCAGTCCACCGGGTCAATGCCAACTCTCGATCACCCGTTCTCTGTTATCCCACCTTCCCATCCACTCCCTATGCACAAGGGACATTGACATTGTACAGTTCCGATTAATGTAAAAACAGGACAAGTAAACATTAGATGACTGTTGGTTTAGATTGACCATTACATGTTCTTAGAAATGAAAGTCATGATAGTTGGAAGGTTTTGCTGTGTGGAAGATTACCAACAAGACAAAAATTAACAGACTGACTTAATGGCTAATCACGTTCTGAAATTGTGTGTTGCAAGTGAAATGCTTATCTATGCCAAATGTTTAGTTTAGTTTTGTTTAGTTTAGAGATACAGTGCGAAACCAGGCCCTTTGGCCCACCGAGTCCGTGCAGACCAGCGATCCCTGCACACTAGCGCTATCCCACACACTGGGGACAATTTGAAATTTTACCAAAGCTAATTAACCGACAAACCAGTACATCTTTGGCATGTGGGTGGAAACCAGAGCAACCAGAGAAAAAACCCATGCAGTCACGGGGAAAACGTACAAGCTCTGTACAGACATTCAGCACCTGTAGTCAGGATGGGACCCGGGTCCCTGGTGCTGTAAGGCAGTGACTCTACTGCTGCACCACATGTCAGACTGCGTTTATGTCAGTTAATCTTTTAGACATTTTATTCTATATCATGAGAGCAAAGTACAGAAATCAAAAATCCTTCTCATACCCATGAGGTTGGTTGACAAGTGAAGCACTATTTTAAATTGCGTTTGCATGTTATGCACACTTAATGGTCTTTTGCAACAATTAAAGAAAAGGGAAGATCCAGGCATGATGAAGGCAATCTTATGTTTCAAGATGGTGATCCTCTATTCATGTTTGAAATCCCAGCTATTGGAGACAAAGTGGTTTAGAATCATCATAGTCATGGAGGAAATAGGCCCTTCGAAAGGCACCTATGAAAGAAAATCAAATAAACTGCAGATGCTGGAAATCTGAATTAAATCAGAGAATGCTTGAAACACACAGCAGATCAGGCAGCATCTGTGGAAAGAAAAACAGAGTTAATGTTTTAAAACTTTACACCATAACTGATCAGCACACCATGACAGACCTTGGCTTATGTAGCGAACATTCACTGTAAAGTAAATCTTCGCATTTGTTTCCATGACTCTCCATGTCCAAAAGAAATCCCTAAAAAACCACATGCAAAATTACATGTAACCACATGAAATTTTTTTTTAAATTAAATTACTTTGTTTCATTTGAGGAGAGATTAAGTCTTGTTTCAATGGTTCAATTGCACCCATAGAGTTTCTCCGGCATTTTTGTGTACCTTGGCTACTCACTAGTCCTCTGAGACCTCGTCTTTGGCTAGAGAGGATAAAAAAGATCTTTGTCGAGGCCCCAATTATCTCCTCTCTTGTCTCCCTTGATAACCTAGGATCAATCTCATAGACAATAGACAAAAGGAGCAGGAGTGGGTCATTCGGCCCTTCTAGTCAGCACCGCCATTCAATGTGATGATGGCTGATCATCCCCAATCAGTACCCCATTCCTGTCTTCTTCCCATATCCCCTAACTCCGCTATTTTAAGACATTATCTCACCTGAATGCTCTTTAATAGACCCAACATCTCCCCGTTCTAGATCTCAACGTGTCCTCAAATATTAGCATCGGCCACACTGATCTCACAACCTCCATGTTGTCCATGGTGAATACCAATGCAAAGTGTTCATTTAGTACCTCACCCCTCACCCATTTCTCCTGTCTCCAGAACAAATTTCCTCCTTTGTCCTTGCATGGTCCTACTCTCTCCCTACCTACCAACTTGTTCTTAATATAAGTATAAAATGCCATTTGATTTTCCTTAACCATATCTGCCAAAGCCATTTCAAGACTCCATTTTGGCCAATTTGGCTTTTTTTCTTGCTCACTCTATATTTCTTAAGAGCCCAGTTTCATTTCAGCTTCCTAAATTTGCACAATTTGCAGAGGATTAGTTACCAAGCTCACTTAAAGAATAAGGTGTTGTCCAAAGTCCTTTAAAGTTTTACACCTTAGAAAAACAAGCCACCAGCGAGACTCCAGTTAACAGAACCAAATGAGGATGCAACCAAACATAATTAAAGGTTTGGATACGATGAAGATGAGAGTTACCATGATCCTTTGATAAGTCATCAAATATTTGTATGTGACCTCTTCCTCCAAACTCATTGGGATGGTTGATGAGAGCATCCTTCACAGTCTCATAGCCGGTCATGACCACAGCCTTCATGGTTCCAAGCTTGATGCTGAAGATTGGGCCGTACTTCTCTTAAGACAGCTTAAACAGGAGGAACAAGATTCCGTGAACAATTAATTCCTTCCTTTATTTTTTTAATTATTAATTCATTGGATGTAGCCAATCCTAGGATCCAACTGGTACAGTGAGATTTGAGTTACTGTACAGCCATACAAATAAAAAGAACACAATACACGATAGAATTTAACATGAACATCCCCCACAGCAGAATCAACGTTTCCCACTGTGAGGAAAGGCAATAAAGTTCATTCATCTTCCTCTTTGTTACACACCAGTGGTATGAACATTGACTCCTCTAACTAAAGATAGCCCTTGCTTTCCCTCTCTCTCCATCCCCTCCTCCTTCCCAGTTCTCCCACCAGTCTTACTGTCTCCGACTACATTTTATCTCCGTATCACCCACTCCCCTGACATCAGTCTGAAGAAGGGTCTCGACCCGAAACGTCATCTATTTCTTCTCTCCAGAGATGCTGCATGTCCCGCTGAGTTACTCCAGCATTTTGTGTCTACCTTCAATTTTAAACCAGCATCTGCAGTTCTTTCCTGTACAAAACAAGACCTGTGCAAAATCCCTCTGACATTCTCCACGGCTATACATACACTAATTAACGGTGTAGTGTTCCCAAAAACCATAATAATACCCGGCACCCTTGCCAATCATGTGGCCCCACTGGGGTGATATCTCTTCTCTCGTTTGAGGGGTGTCTCCACCACACCCTCCCCGACGTTAAGCTTTGTTATGATTTGGAGATTCATATCATTAAGAGATTCAGCACAGTGCAACTGGTGGAGCTGCTGTCTCACAAAGCGAGAGCGAGAGAGAGAGAGAGAGGGAGAAAGAGAGAGCTGCTAAAATTGTGGAGTAATTAAACCACGAGGCTGGAAGAGGACAGGCACAGTTAACCCACCAACCCCACTTGCCTCTGTGAGCATCATCGATGGCAGTGGAGGCTAAGACATTGGGTATTTTTAAAACAGAGATCAACAGGTTCTTGATGCGTGTGAATGGTTTCGGAGAGCAGCCAGGAGAATGGGGTTGAGAGGGCAAATTAAAGCAGCCATGATTGAATGGCAAAGTGGACTTGATGTGTCGAATGGTTTAATTCTACAGTTTTAAAGTCCACTACTCTTATGTATTATGGTCTTATGGACTTATGGCCCATGTTTTAACTCTACATGCACAAAAAGTTGATTCAGTAAGTTTGTTCCCTTCATAGCATTCCAGCCCACAGTAGTCTGGGATACAATGGCCAATACATAAGTACCTTACCTCGGTGAGACTCCTGTGCAGCATCTTCAGGTCGAGTGTGTGTAGGTTCCCGATCAGCGGCAGAGGAGACGGACCCGGTGGCAGCTTGTAAACGACTGAGCGTTTACACCCAGAGTACAAATACATCAGACAGGACACAGCCAGAAGTGCGAAAAGGATTAGTGTGACTGTGTCCGTAACAAACAGGCTCAGGAAAGACATGATTCATTCATTTATACTCGCACTCTAACAATCAAACAGAAATCCTTTCACTTAAGAAGTGAAGATGAGTTCGACCCGTCACTGTAAATGGTCTTCCGTGGCTCAGACAAAGACATTACACTTCACTGTGAGCAGTGCTACACAGTTTAATTAATTAAACATTAACACGTAGTCCAAAGGACCAAATTCTCACGTTTGGATGCCTTCATAGAGTTATACAGCGCAGCGACAGGCCCTTCAGCCCGACATGTCCATGCTGATCTATTTGCCTACTAGATCTGATCCCATTTGCCTGTGTTTGGTTCACATCCCTCCAATCCTTTCCCATCCATGAACCTGACCAAGAGATATACCTTCTCATAGTGTCATAAAGTCGTAGAATCACACAGAGGGAAAACAGACCCTTTGGCCCAACTTGCTCACACCAACCAACACGTTCCATATCCCATCTACATTAGATCCATCCCCTTGCGTTTGGTCCATATCCCTACAAACGTGTTCTATCTGTTCCAGCCATTCGAAGGGCACAGGCAATGTGGTCTGAAGAGCCCATTCCTGAGCTGTACTGTTTGTTCTCTGTTTTAATAGTTTCTGATTTCTGGAATAAAGAAAGAAATTTCAGAATTCATTGGAGGTCAGATACTGATATATCTCACCTCTGATTCACCAATGAGTCCACATGTGCTATCGGACCTACTGGGGCATTTCCTGTTTTTATTTCAGGTTTCATACATTGCAGCTCTCTGAATGTCCTCAATGATTCAATCTTTGTCTTGCATTTGAGGCAGCAGCAGTTATGTAACGCTCACCAGGCGCTGTAGCCAGTTCAATGTGCTGTTGACGAGGGCTGTGAGGTCTACCCCTCCTCCAGGGTGGCGGGAGGACAGCGCAGTAGAAAATTATGTGCTGAGCTGTTTGTTGATCTATGCCTCATGTTGTCGACCTCCCCGTGGTGAGGAGCCCTGTCAACTGACCTCAGTCAGGCGAACGACACCAAACAGAGACAGCAGCAGAAATGATTCAATGATTCAATAATACGTTATTGTCACAATACAGTGAAATGCTTTGCTTTGCATGCAACCCGGTAAAATCATACAGCAGACCTCACCAGGCAGTACACAAGCCTCGCCACGTTTTGGCACCGACAAAGTTACAATACTTCACTGAACTATCCTATCTACTGCCCCTCCACCCCCCCCCCCCCCCCCCCCGCCCACCGCCCTACGCCGGGTCCTCTTTGTTCTTTGTAGCCTCCCCCTCTCCGGGTCCCTCCTTTGTTCTCGACAGTCCCCATCCTTCTCCATGGCCTGCACCCGGCTGGAATTAGAGGGATATGGGCCAAACGCAGACAGGTGGGACTAGTGTAGATGGGGAATGCTGGTCAGCATGGGCACGTTGGGCCGAAGGGCCTGTTTCCACGCTGTATGACTCTCTGTCTCCATGAGCGTAACCAAATTTCAAAAGAGGAGCAGGTAGAATTCTGAAGAAATATGCTTGGATGCACGGTGTTTCTAAGAAAATATGGTCGTTTCTTTAAGCACAAATATCTCCAATGACCACAAAGCTAGGCCACCTACATTTTGTCCAGAGATGTTGTGGAAATGTCATACATTTGACTTGAGTGGTTGGCCTTTCAAATCTATTGAACAAACAGAACTGACACCGTTGCAAAATTACAAAGTGCATTTCATACAATGTTTTGCAGTAGAGGAAGACAAGCAAACATTGATTTAGTTTAGAGATTCAACATGGAATTTGGTCCTTCAGTCCACCGGGTCAATGCCAACTCTCGATCACCCGTTCTCTGTTATCCCACCTTCCCATCCACTCCCTATGCACAAGGGACATTGACATTGTACAGTTCCGATTAATGTAAAAACAGGACAAGTAAACATTAGATGACTGTTGGTTTAGATTGACCATTACATGTTCTTAGAAATGAAAGTCATGATAGTTGGAAGGTTTTGCTGTGTGGAAGATTACCAACAAGACAAAAATTAACAGACTGACTTAATGGCTAATCACGTTCTGAAATTGTGTGTTGCAAGTGAAATGCTTATCTATGCCAAATGTTTAGTTTAGTTTTGTTTAGTTTAGAGATACAGTGCGAAAACAGGCCCTTTGGCCCACCGAGTCCGTGCAGACCAGCGATCCCTGCACACTAGCGCTATCCCACACACTGGGGACAATTTGAAATTTTACCAAAGCTAATTAACCGACAAACCAGTACATCTTTGGCATGTGGGTGGAAACCAGAGCAACCAGAGAAAACCCATGCAGTCACGGGGAAAACGTACAAGCTCTGTACAGACATTCAGCACCTGTAGTCAGGATGGGACCCGGGTCCCTGGTGCTGTAAGGCAGTGACTCTACTGCTGCACCACATGTCAGACTGCGTTTTATGTCAGTTAATCTTTTAGACATTTTATTCTATATCATGAGAGCAAAGTACAGAAATCAAAAATCCTTCTCATACCCATGAGGTTGGTTGACAAGTGAAGCACTATTTTAAATTGCGTTTGCATGTTATGCACACTTAATGGTCTTTTGCAACAATTAAAGAAAAGGGAAGATCCAGGCATGATGAAGGCAATCTTATGTTTCAAGATGGTGATCCTCTATTCATGTTTGAAATCCCAGCTATTGGAGACAAAGTGGTTTAGAATCATCATAGTCATGGAGGAAATAGGCCCTTCGAAAGGCACCTATGAAAGAAAATCAAATAAACTGCAGATGCTGGAAATCTGAATTAAATCAGAGAATGCTTGATACACACAACAGGTCAGGCAGCATCTGTGGAAAGAAAAACAGAGTTAATGTTTTAAAACTTTACACCATAACTGATCAGCACACCATGACAGACCTTGGCTTATGTAGCGAACATTCACTGTAAAGTAAATCTTCGCATTTGTTTCCATGACTCTCCATGTCCAAAAGAAATTCCTAAAAAACCACATGCAAAATTACATGTAACCACATGAAATTTTTTTTTAAATTAACTTACTTTGTTTCATTTGAGGAGAGATTAAGTCTTGTTTCAATGGTTCAATTGCACCCATAGAGTTTCTCCGGCATTTTTGTGTACCTTGGCTACTCACTAGTCCTCTGAGACCTCGTCTTTGGCTAGAGAGGATAAAAAAGATCTTTGTCGAGGCCCCAATTATCTCCTCTCTTGTCTCCCTTGATAACCTAGGATCAATCTCATAGACAATAGACAAAAGGAGCAGGAGTGGGTCATTCGGCCCTTCTAGTCAGCACCGCCATTCAATGTGATGATGGCTGATCATCCCCAATCAGTACCCCATTCCTGTCTTCTTCCCATATCCCCTAACTCCGCTATTTTAAGACATTATCTCACCTGAATGCTCTTTAATAGACCCAACATCTCCCCGTTCTAGATCTCAACGTGTCCTCAAATATTAGCATCGGCCACACTGATCTCACAACCTCCATGTTGTCCATGGTGAATACCAATGCAAAGTGTTCATTTAGTACCTCACCCCTCACCCATTTCTCCTGTCTCCAGAACAAATTTCCTCCTTTGTCCTTGCATGGTCCTACTCTCTCCCTACCTACCAACTTGTTCTTAATATAAGTATAAAATGCCATTTGATTTTCCTTAACCATATCTGCCAAAGCCATTTCAAGACTCCATTTTGGCCAATTTGGCTTTTTTTCTTGCTCACTCTATATTTCTTAAGAGCCCAGTTTCATTTCAGCTTCCTAAATTTGCACAATTTGCAGAGGATTAGTTACCAAGCTCACTTAAAGAATAAGGTGTTGTCCAAAGTCCTTTAAAGTTTTACACCTTAGAAAAACAAGCCACCAGCGAGACTCCAGTTAACAGAACCAAATGAGGATGCAACCAAACATAATTAAAGGTTTGGATACGATGAAGATGAGAGTTACCATGATCCTTTGATAAGTCATCAAATATTTGTATGTGACCTCTTCCTCCAAACTCATTGGGATGGTTGATGAGAGCATCCTTCACAGTCTCATAGCCGGTCATGACCACAGCCTTCATGGTTCCAAGCTTGATGCTGAAGATTGGGCCGTACTTCTCTTAAGACAGCTTAAACAGGAGGAACAAGATTCCGTGAACAATTAATTCCTTCCTTTATTTTTTTAATTATTAATTCATTGGATGTAGCCAATCCTAGGATATACCGCCCATCCCTAATTAACCTCTGAAACTCCAATCTGAAGAAGAGACCCAACAGGAAATGTCGTCTCTCCATTTCCCTCCGCAGATGCTGCCTAACCCATTGAGTTTCTCCAGCACTTTGTTTTTTGTTCCTCAGGATTTTAGTCTCTTGTGTCTCTAACATCTGAATTTGTTAGGCCCTTTCAAGATGGTTGAAGATCATCTACATTGCTGTGGATCCAGACTACGATATGGGCCAAGAGTGAGGCAGACCAAATGTAGGCTTTAAAGAGTGATTTGAAGGGAGTGATGATGAGGTTTTGGGGAGGGCATCTCCAATTTAAACACAATATCAACACCGTCGCAGGGCAGTCGATAGTGAAAGTCTTGACCATCAGATGCCCAAGAGGACTAAATTGGAGGCGTGCAGAGGCATGATAGGGTGGGGGGGGGGGGGGGGGGGGGGGGGGGGGGGGGGGGGGGGGGGGGGAGAGAGTAAATTAGTTTGTCAAGTTGGGAAGGGTCACCAAATATGGGAGGGCAAGGATGGAAGGAGAATTGAGCAGAAGGATGAGATTCCTAAACTGAAACACAGCCATACCAGGAGCTAATAATCTAAGTTGAGCAGCACAAGGAATGGTTGAATGTGTTGAGAGGTGTGGATGGAATGGATAGTGGGATAGTGTTCCCTTTGATTTAGTTGATGGAGAATGCACAGGTACAAAATGAGGAGGAGAATGAAATGAGGAAAAACCTCTTAAGCGGTAGATAGTTGGAATCTGGACACTATTACAGGGAACGTATGCTGGTCCCATTGTAACATTGAAACATAGAAAATATGTGCAGGAGGAGGCCATTCGGCCCTTCAAGCCAGCACCGCCATTCATTGTGATCATGGCTGATCGCCCCCTATCAATAACCCGTGCCTGCCTTCTCCCTATATCCCTTGACTCCACTAGCCCCTAAAGCTGAGTTTATGAATTCAATTTATTTATTGCCACGTCTATCAAGGTAAGGTGAAAAGCTTTTGTTGCATTGTATCTAGTCAGCGGAAAGGCAATACATGATTATAATCGATCCATCCACAGTGTACAGACACAGTATAAAGGGAATAACATGAATACCATTTAGTGGAAAAGCCAGTATCACCCACCTGGTCATTCCAATAGTCTGTCTCGTCTTTTTTCTTCTTTTGTTGTTTTCAGTCTGTTGTTAAGTGGGAAATTTTGATCCCATTGTGTGGTGATGTCTGTGTTAAAGACTATCGTATTCGGTGCTCTTTATTATTTGTATGGCTGTATGGCGACCACACATATCACTGTACCAAATGGTACATGTGACAAATAAATGTATCTGGTATCTTGTATCTTGTCCGCGCTGCGGCCCAACATCGTGGAGCTGGCGGCCTCTTGCTGGGGATCAACTTTGGGAGCTCCAACCGCGGGAGCCTACAGACTTAACATCGTGGAGATCGCGGTCCCTTGGTTAGGGACCGACTTTGGGAGCTCCAACTGTAGGAGCTTCGACCACCACGATCGCGGGAGCTTCGATCGCCGACTGTGGGAGCTTCAATCGCCCAGACTGCAGATGGTTCGACTGCCCCGTCCATAGGAGAATAAGGAGGAAAGAAGACAATACTTTATTGCCTTCCATTACAGGGAGGAACGTGGGGGAGCCGCTGCGGTGGATATTTCTGTTAACATTTATGTAGTTGTGCGTCTTGTTGCATTTTTGGTATGAGTGTATGGCAAATTTGCTAGCAATGTGGAAAAGGCAAGGTCAGAGGGAAAATGTACAAACTCCAAACAGACCGCCACCGAGGTCAGGATCGATCCCAGGTCTCTGTCTCTGTTACACCACTGTGGCCACCTAGTATACGAAAAAGAGATGGCTTGTGAACAGAAAACAGTTTGGGAGTTCTGCATCGGAATGTGTCTAAAGGGATGATCAGGGAGACAGCTCTGGAGTTAACTAAAGATAGACACAAAATGCTGGAATAACTCAGCGGGACAGGCAGCATCCATGGAGGAAAGGAATGGGTAACTGCTCAGAAGAAGGGTCTCGACCCAAAACGTCACCGCATTCCTTCTCTCCAGAGATGCCGCCTGCCCTTGTGAATTACTCCAGCATTTTGTATCTTTCTTCGGTTTAAACTAGCATCTGCAGTTCCTTCCTTCACATCTAGAGTTAATAATATCAGTAGACAATTGTGGGTCAGGGACTTGGAGATGATCTGGTCAAGTGGACCTCCTGTTAAAAAGATGAACAGCAGATGTTGGTTTATACCAAAAAGAGACACAAAGTGCTTGAGTAACTCGGCCGGTCAGGCAGATTCTCCAGAGAAAGCAGTCTGAATGGTCCCGATGCGCAATATCAACCATCATTTTTCTCCAGAGATACTGCCTGGCCCGCTCAGTTACTCCAGCACTTTGTGCCCGTGTGAAGTGGACATCCTGCCGGGTTTATCTGAGCGGGTAACATCTGATTACAAGCGGTGAATGATGGAAGTTGTGAAACTGAACTCAGGAGTGCTGAGATTTCTGGGGCGATGAATCTAAGCGGCAGCAACATAGAGACAGCGATGCTTCTCTCAAGCGCTGGGCGCAAGTGGGGAACACAACGGGCCCCCATTGCTGCCTCCTCCCGCTCCCTCTTACCTCCATGAGACTCTCGTGGGGTTTCTTCAGATCCATCAGGTGCAGGTGACCGATGATGGGCAGACAAGGGGGTCCCGGGGGCAGGTTGAGCGCTCCATGGCACTTAGAGCCGCGGCGAAAGTAAAGGAGGAGCAAGAGGGAGAGGGCGCCGAGGATCAGTAAAGTGGCTGCGTCCAGCGGGAAGGCGCTGCCCAACGCCATCTCTGGGCTCCCCTTGACTACTCGCTCCTGTCAGCGTCCCAGATCAGGGTCCCGGGCCGCAGTGTCTCTCACCTTCAGCCCCACTCGCCTCTGTTTAAACCCTCCTCCTGAAACCTGAAAGTTAAAGGTGTCAGCGAGGGCGGCGGCGACGAGTGAGGAGCCACCTCTTGGCTGCGGATTCAGTAAAGTGGCGTCAGGGCAACTAACGTTGGTGGCAAGTGGGAGGGAGCCGCACTCAGCTGTCCCCGGACACTTACTCGGTGTGACCGTGAAACCAAAGCATTCAACCCCGGCAACGTTCAACAGGCGAAGACAAGAATTTCAATGCCAAGACACGAAAGAGGAAAGAAAATGTCTTCCTTGAAATCCACATTGACTTTGTTAACCCCATACTTATTTTCTGTGTTATGTTGATAGTGTCATACAGAACAGCAACAGGCCCGTCACCTCAACTGGACATGGTGTTGGGTGGACTGATGGGACTGAAGACTGATATATCCCCAGGGCCTGATGGTCTACATCCCAGGGTACTCAAGGAGGTGGCTCTAGAAATCGTTGACGCATTGGTGATCATTTTTCAATGTTCTATAAATTCTGGATCAGTTCCTGTGGATTGGAGGGTAGCAAATGTTATCGCAGTTTTCAAGAAAGGGGGGAAAGAGAAAGATCTGATTCAATTTTTATTGTCATTGTCAGTGTACAGTACAGAGACAACGAAATGCATTCAAGCGCAAGATGCTGGAGTTAATTATCAAAGATTAAATAGTGGCGCATTCGGATAGCAGTAACAGGATTGGTCCAAGTCAGCATGGATTGACATAGGGGAAATCATGCTTGAGAAATCTTCTGGAATTTTTTGAAGAAGTAACATGTAGAATGGACAAGGGAGAGCCAGTGTATGTAGTGTACCTGGGCTACAGAGACAGCAAGGGAGGGAGAGATGTACAATGAATGTACAATTTAATGCAGGACCATAAACAGAATTATAAAACATTGGGGCTGCACAGTGGTAGGGTAGCTGCCTCACAGTGCCAGAGACCTGGGTATGATCCTGACTATGGGTCCTGTCAGTGTGGAGTTTGCATGTTCTCCATGTGACCGCATGTGTGTTTTATCCACGGGTGCTCCGATTTCCTCCCACATTCCAAAGACATGCGGGTTTGTTGGTTCATTGGCTTTTGTTATTTGTCCTTAGTGTGTAGGATACAACTATTGTACAGGTGATCATTGGTTGGCACGGACTCAGTGGGCTGCAGGGGCCGTTTCCACACTGTATCGCTAAACGAAACTAAACCAAACTAAATTCAACCTAATTGAATGAACAGTGGGATAACAGAGAACTAGTGTATGGGTGATCATTGGTCAAGTGCAGACTAAGTGGGCCGAAGGTCAGGATCGAACCCAGTTCTCTGGAACTGTGAGGTAGCAGCTCGACCATCTATGCCCCTGTGTTACCTTTTGTTCAAGACAAGGTACTACTGTGATCAAAATAATGAAATTACGTTTCCAACCTTGGTGAGATTCGATTTCTTGCACCAGATATTTGGCCTCCTCAGTAATCTTATCTTCGATCGTTTTCTTGCCCATGCCAAAATTGCGTAATGTCATTAAAGTAAATCTTCGCATTTGTTTCCATGACTCTCCATGTCCAAAAGAAATTCCTAAAAAACCACATGCAAAATTACATGTAACCACATGAAATTTTTTTAAAAATTAAATTACTTTGTTTCATTTGAGGAGAGATTAAGTCTTGTTTCAATGGTTTTTATAGTTTCCATTTGGTTATCCCGCTGCAGTAATTTACTAAATACTTTGGCATTGGAATTCATCTGCTCTGAAATTGATTTTACATAGCTCTGCACTGATGCTCATTAGTGATAGGGGCAGAATTAGGCCATTCAACCCATCGAGTCTACTTTACCATTCAATCTCGGCTGATCTAACTTTCCTCTCAACCCCATTCTCCTGGCTTCTCCCCGAACCCTTTGACGCTCTTACTAACGTACTTTGACACACACCACTCTACACTGCACACCTGAGGTCGAACTATGGAAAGACAAGTTTGCAGAGACTAAAGGTGTCCTTCAATGATGCCTTGAGAACACTTTTAACGAAACCTAGATGGTGTAGTGCTAGTAGCATGTTTGTGGCTGCAGGAGTCAGTACTTTAGAAGCTATCCTAAGGAATCATATGTATAAATTAATTTGCAGGATAAATGACTCTAAAAATGTAATTAAGGTTTTGCGCTACACGCTACGGATCCCAGTTGTGGAGACACTGGTATCGTTGTCTCGTTGTAGGACATTGATCATTCTTTTTTATTCTGGATTTTAATTCATGTATTGTGGGGTTTTTTAATATATAATTTATAATTTATATACTTAGATTTTATGTGTATTTTATGATGTTTTTATATGCAATGTTTTTTTATGTAATGTTGTCCCTTGTCTGGACCTTGAGTCTGAAATAAAGTTTATTATTATTATTTTTATTATTATTAATCAAGAACCTGTCAATCTCCGCTTTAAAAAAAATGCCCAATGACAGCCGTCTGTGACAATGAATTCCACGGATTTACCACCCACTGGCTAAGAAAATTCCCCCTTTCTATACTTTTTGCATACTTTGTGTAAAGGAAGCAAAACATAGAATTTCTGTGACGTCACGTGATAATAATTAAAGGAGGAGTTACTTTGTAACTTTGTCAGTGCTGTAGGTGGCTGCTATTTGTACACATTGGGTATGCAAGTAAAGAATTTCACTGTGCCTTGTCACATGTGACAATAACGTATTCCATTCCATTCTATTTCATAATAAAGTATTAAGCAATCGATCAATTAACCAATCGATCAATAATCCTATGACTTATGAATTTATGACCATGAACAGCTTCAATGTTTGGCAATAGTAAAACAACATCAGGGCTTTGTCAGAAAGCACAGGAGGTGGCCATTACCGTAACCGTTTGCCTGCATTTCCAACACTGGGACCTTTGCTCTCTCTGCAAACTCATCCGCCTGATCCACCAGAGCCTCCTTCACTGCTTTGTATCCCGTCAGGACCACCACTTTTTCCAGCCCCAGCTGAATGGTAAAGACAGGTCCATACTGCTCAGATAACTGAAAGGGAATGAGGGGCATCCCATCAATACAATTTTTTAAATAATCAAAATAAACTTTATTCAGGTTAAAAAATATGTACAAAACCATTCACTCTGCAACTCCCACGTCGACTTGTCCATTCCCACTCAAACCACCCCCTCCGCAGGTACTTTCCCCTGCAACTGCAGGAGATGCAACCCCTGTCCCTTTACCTCCCCCCTCAGCTCCGTCCAAGGACCCAGACAGTCTTTTCAGGTTCACTTGCACCTCCTCCAACCTCATCTACTGTATCTGATGTTCCAGGTGTCTATTCCTGCATATCGGCGAGGCCAAGCGCAGGCTTGGCAATCGTTTTGCCGAACACCTCTGCTCCTAAACCTACCTGATCTCCCAGTTGCTCAGCACTTTAACTCCCCCTTACATTCCCAATCTAACCTTTCTGTCCTAGATCTCCTCCATTGTCAGAGTGGGGCCCAGCGCAAATTGGAGGAACAGCACCTCATATTTTGTTTGGATAGCTCGATTTCAAGTTCAAGTTCAAGTTACATTTATTGTCACATGCACCAACTGGTACAGTGAGATTTGAGTTACTGTACAGCCATACAAATAAAAAGAACACAATACACGATAGAATTTAACATGAACATCCCCCACAGCAGAATCAACGTTTCCCACTGTGAGGAAAGGCAATAAAGTTCATTCATCTTCCTCTTTGTTACACCCCAGTGGTATGAACATTGACTCCTCTAACTAAAAGATAGCCCTTGCTTTCCCTCTCTCTCCATCCCCTCCTCCTTCCCAGTTCTCCCACCAGTCTTACTGTCTCCGACTACATTTTATCTCCGTATCACCCACTCCCCTGACATCAGTCTGAAGAAGGGTCTCGACCCGAAACGTCATCTATTTCTTCTCTCCAGAGATGCTGCATGTCCCGCTGAGTTACTCCAGCATTTTGTGTCTACCTTCAATTTTAAACCAGCATCTGCAGTTCTTTCCTGTACAAAACAAGACCTGTGCAAAATCCCTCTGACATTCTCCACGGCTATACATACACTAATTAACGGTGTAGTGTTCCCAAAAACCATAATAATACCCGGCACCCTTGCCAATCATGTGGCCCCACTGGGGTGATATCTCTTCTCTCGTTTGAGGGGTGTCTCCACCACACCCTCCCCGACGTTAAGCTTTGTTATGATTTGGAGATTCATATCATTAAGAGATTCAGCACAGTGCAACTGGTGGAGCTGCTGTCTCACAAAGCGAGAGCGAGAGAGAGAGAGCGAGGGAGAAAGAGAGAGCTGCTAAATTGTGGAGTAATTAAACCACGAGGCTGGAAGAGGACAGGCACAGTTAACCCACCAACCCCACTTGCCTCTGTGAGCATCATCGATGGCAGTGGAGGCTAAGACATTGGGTATTTTTAAAACAGAGATCAACAGGTTCTTGATTAGTGTCAATGGTTTCGGAGAGAAGGCAGGAGAATGGGGTTGAGAGGGAAAATTAAAGCAGCCATGATTGAATGGCAAAGTGGACTTGATGTGTCGAATGGTTTAATTCTACAGTTTTAAAGTCCACTACTCTTATGTATTATGGTCTTATGGACTTATGGCCCATGTTTTAACTCTACATGCACAAAAAGTTGATTCAGTAAGTTTGTTCCCTTCATAGCATTCCAGCCCACAGTAGTCTGGGATACAATGGCCAATACATAAGTACCTTACCTCGGTGAGACTCCTGTGCAGCATCTTCAGGTCGAGTGTGTGTAGGTTCCCGATCAGCGGCAGAGGAGACGGACCCGGTGGCAGCTTGTAAACGACTGAGCGTTTACACCCAGAGTACAAATACATCAGACAGGACACAGCCAGAAGTGCGAAAAGGATTAGTGTGACTGTGTCCGTAACAAACAGGCTCAGGAAAGACATGATTCATTCATTATACTCGCACTCTAACAATCAAACAGAAATCCTTTCACTTAAGAAGTGAAGATGAGTTCGACCCGTCACTGTAAATGGTCTTCCGTGGCTCAGACAAAGACGTTACACTTCACTGTGAGCAGTGCTACACAGTTTAATTAATTAAACATTAACACGTAGTCCAAAGGACCAAATTCTCACGTTTGGATGCCTTCATAGAGTTATACAGCGCAGCGACAGGCCCTTCAGCCCGACATGTCCATGCTGATCTATTTGCCTACTAGATCTGATCCCATTTGCCTGTGTTTGGTTCACATCCCTCCAATCCTTTCCCATCCATGAACCTGACCAAGAGATATACCTTCTCATAGTGTCATAAAGTCGTAGAATCACACAGAGGGAAAACAGACCCTTTGGCCCAACTTGCTCACACCAACCAACACGTTCCATATCCCATCTACATTAGATCCATCCCCTTGCGTTTGGTCCATATCCCTACAAACGTGTTCTATCTGTTCCAGCCATTCGAAGGGCACAGGCAATGTGGTCTGAAGAGCCCATTCCTGAGCTGTACTGTTTGTTCTCTGTTTTAATAGTTTCTGATTTCTGGAATAAAGAAAGAAATTTCAGAATTCATTGGAGGTCAGATACTGATATATCTCACCTCTGATTCACCAATGAGTCCACATGTGCTATCGGACCTACTGGGGCATTTCCTGTTTTTATTTCAGGTTTCATACATTGCAGCTCTCTGAATGTCCTCAATGATTCAATCTTTGTCTTGCATTTGAGGCAGCAGCAGTTATGTAACGCTCACCAGGCGCTGTAGCCAGTTCAATGTGCTGTTGACGAGGGCTGTGAGGTCTACCCCTCCTCCAGGGTGGCGGGAGGACAGCGCAGTAGAAAATTATGTGCTGAGCTGTTTGTTGATCTATGCCTCATGTTGTCGACCTCCCCGTGGTGAGGAGCCCTGTCAACTGACCTCAGTCAGGCGAACGACACCAAACAGAGACAGCAGCAGAAATGATTCAATGATTCAATAATACGTTATTGTCACAATACAGTGAAATGCTTTGCTTTGCATGCAACCCGGTAAAATCATACAGCAGACCTCACCAGGCAGTACACAAGCCTCGCCACGTTTTGGCACCGACAAAGTTACAATACTTCACTGAACTATCCTATCTACTGCCCCTCCCCCCCCCCCCCCCCCCCCCCCCCCTCCACCGCCCTACGCCGGGTCCTCTTTGTTCTTTGTAGCCTCCCCCTCTCCGGGTCCCTCCTTTGTCCTCGGCAGTCCCCATCCTTCTCCATGGCCTGCACCCGGCTGGAATTAGAGGGATATGGGCCAAACGCAGACAGGTGGGACTAGTGTAGATGGGGAATGCTGGTCAGCATGGGCACGTTGGGCCGAAGGGCCTGTTTCCACACTGTATGACTCTCTGTCTCCATGAGCGTAACCAAATTTCAAAAGAGGAGCAGGTAGAATTCTGAAGAAATATGCTTGGATGCACGGTGTTTCTAAGAAAATATGGTCGTTTCTTTAAGCACAAATATCTCCAATGACCACAAAGCTAGGCCACCTACATTTTGTCCAGAGATGTTGTGGAAATGTCATACATTTGACTTGAGTGGTTGGCCTTTCAAATCTATTGAACAAACAGAACTGACACCGTTGCAAAATTACAAAGTGCATTTCATACAATGTTTTGCAGTAGAGGAAGACAAGCAAACATTGATTTAGTTTAGAGATTCAACATGGAATTTGGTCCTTCAGTCCACCGGGTCAATGCCAACTCTCGATCACCCGTTCTCTGTTATCCCACCTTCCCATCCACTCCCTATGCACAAGGGACATTGACATTGTACAGTTCCGATTAATGTAAAAACAGGACAAGTAAACATTAGATGACTGTTGGTTTAGATTGACCATTACATGTTCTTAGAAATGAAAGTCATGATAGTTGGAAGGTTTTGCTGTGTGGAAGATTACCAACAAGACAAAAATTAACAGACTGACTTAATGGCTAATCACGTTCTGAAATTGTGTGTTGCAAGTGAAATGCTTATCTATGCCAAATGTTTAGTTTAGTTTTGTTTAGTTTAGAGATACAGTGCGAAAACAGGCCCTTTGGCCCACCGAGTCCGTGCAGACCAGCGATCCCTGCACACTAGCGCTATCCCACACACTGGGGACAATTTGAAATTTTACCAAAGCTAATTAACCGACAAACCAGTACATCTTTGGCATGTGGGTGGAAACCAGAGCAACCAGAGAAAACCCATGCAGTCACGGGGAAAACGTACAAGCTCTGTACAGACATTCAGCACCTGTAGTCAGGATGGGACCCGGGTCCCTGGTGCTGTAAGGCAGTGACTCTACTGCTGCACCACATGTCAGACTGCGTTTATGTCAGTTAATCTTTTAGACATTTTATTCTATATCATGAGAGCAAAGTACAGAAATCAAAAATCCTTCTCATACCCATGAGGTTGGTTGACAAGTGAAGCACTATTTTAAATTGCGTTTGCATGTTATGCACACTTAATGGTCTTTTGCAACAATTAAAGAAAAGGGAAGATCCAGGCATGATGAAGGCAATCTTATGTTTCAAGATGGTGATCCTCTATTCATGTTTGAAATCCCAGCTATTGGAGACAAAGTGGTTTAGAATCATCATAGTCATGGAGGAAATAGGCCCTTCGAAAGGCACCTATGAAAGAAAATCAAATAAACTGCAGATGCTGGAAATCTGAATTAAATCAGAGAATGCTTGAAACACACAGCAGATCAGGCAGCATCTGTGGAAAGAAAAACAGAGTTAATGTTTTAAAACTTTACACCATAACTGATCAGCACACCATGACAGACCTTGGCTTATGTAGCGAACATTCACTGTAAAGTAAATCTTCGCATTTGTTTCCATGACTCTCCATGTCCAAAAGAAATTCCTAAAAAACCACATGCAAAATTACATGTAACCACATGAAATTTTTTTTTAAATTAAATTACTTTGTTTCATTTGAGGAGAGATTAAGTCTTGTTTCAATGGTTCAATTGCACCCATAGAGTTTCTCCGGCATTTTTGTGTACCTTGGCTACTCACTAGTCCTCTGAGACCTCGTCTTTGGCTAGAGAGGATAAAAAAGATCTTTGTCGAGGCCCCAATTATCTCCTCTCTTGTCTCCCTTGATAACCTAGGATCAATCTCATAGACAATAGACAAAAGGAGCAGGAGTGGGTCATTCGGCCCTTCTAGTCAGCACCGCCATTCAATGTGATGATGGCTGATCATCCCCAATCAGTACCCCATTCCTGTCTTCTCCCCATATCCCCTAACTCCGCTATTTTAAGACATTATCTCACCTGAATGCTCTTTAATAGACCCAACATCTCCCCGTTCTAGATCTCAACGTGTCCTCAAATATTAGCAT
Organism: Leucoraja erinaceus; assembly: GCF_028641065.1. NCBI lineage: Eukaryota > Metazoa > Chordata > Chondrichthyes > Rajiformes > Rajidae > Leucoraja > Leucoraja erinaceus. The sequence continues at coordinate 22,998,444 of NC_073396.1, forward strand.
CGGCCACACTGATCTCACAACCTCCATGTTGTCCATGGTGAATACCAATGCAAAGTGTTCATTTAGTACCTCACCCCTCACCCATTTCTCCTGTCTCCAGAACAAATTTCCTCCTTTGTCCTTGCATGGTCCTACTCTCTCCCTACCTACCAACTTGTTCTTAATATAAGTATAAAATGCCATTTGATTTTCCTTAACCATATCTGCCAAAGCCATTTCAAGACTCCATTTTGGCCAATTTGGCTTTTTTTCTTGCTCACTCTATATTTCTTAAGAGCCCAGTTTCATTTCAGCTTCCTAAATTTGCACAATTTGCAGAGGATTAGTTACCAAGCTCACTTAAAGAATAAGGTGTTGTCCAAAGTCCTTTAAAGTTTTACACCTTAGAAAAACAAGCCACCAGCGAGACTCCAGTTAACAGAACCAAATGAGGATGCAACCAAACATAATTAAAGGTTTGGATACGATGAAGATGAGAGTTACCATGATCCTTTGATAAGTCATCAAATATTTGTATGTGACCTCTTCCTCCAAACTCATTGGGATGGTTGATGAGAGCATCCTTCACAGTCTCATAGCCGGTCATGACCACAGCCTTCATGGTTCCAAGCTTGATGCTGAAGATTGGGCCGTACTTCTCTTAAGACAGCTTAAACAGGAGGAACAAGATTCCGTGAACAATTAATTCCTTCCTTTATTTTTTTAATTATTAATTCATTGGATGTAGCCAATCCTAGGATATACCGCCCATCCCTAATTAACCTCTGAAACTCCAATCTGAAGAAGAGACCCAACAGGAAATGTCGTCTCTCCATTTCCCTCCGCAGATGCTGCCTAACCCATTGAGTTTCTCCAGCACTTTGTTTTTTGTTCCTCAGGATTTTAGTCTCTTGTGTCTCTAACATCTGAATTTGTTAGGCCCTTTCAAGATGGTTGAAGATCATCTACATTGCTGTGGATCCAGACTACGATATGGGCCAAGAGTGAGGCAGACCAAATGTAGGCTTTAAAGAGTGATTTGAAGGGAGTGATGATGAGGTTTTGGGGAGGGCATCTCCAATTTAAACACAATATCAACACCGTCGCAGGGCAGTCGATAGTGAAAGTCTTGACCATCAGATGCCCAAGAGGACTAAATTGGAGGCGTGCAGAGGCATGATAGGGTGGGGGGGGGGGGGGGGGGGGGGGGGGGGGGAGAGAGTAATTAGTTTGTCAAGTTGGGAAGGGTCACCAAATATGGGAGGGCAAGGATGGAAGGAGAATTGAGCAGAAGGATGAGATTCCTAAACTGAAACACAGCCATACCAGGAGCTAATAATCTAAGTTGAGCAGCACAAGGAATGGTTGAATGTGTTGAGAGGTGTGGATGGAATGGATAGTGGGATAGTGTTCCCTTTGATTTAGTTGATGGAGAATGCACAGGTACAAAATGAGGAGGAGAATGAAATGAGGAAAAACCTCTTAAGCGGTAGATAGTTGGAATCTGGACACTATTACAGGGAACGTATGCTGGTCCCATTGTAACATTGAAACATAGAAAATATGTGCAGGAGGAGGCCATTCGGCCCTTCAAGCCAGCACCGCCATTCATTGTGATCATGGCTGATCGCCCCCTATCAATAACCCGTGCCTGCCTTCTCCCTATATCCCTTGACTCCACTAGCCCCTAAAGCTGAGTTTATGAATTCAATTTATTTATTGCCACGTCTATCAAGGTAAGGTGAAAAGCTTTTGTTGCATTGTATCTAGTCAGCGGAAAGGCAATACATGATTATAATCGATCCATCCACAGTGTACAGACACAGTATAAAGGGAATAACATGAATACCATTTAGTGGAAAAGCCAGTATCACCCACCTGGTCATTCCAATAGTCTGTCTCGTCCTTTTCTTCTTTTGTTGTTTTCAGTCTGTTGTTAAGTGGGAAATTTTGATCCCATTGTGTGGTGATGTCTGTGTTAAAGACTATCGTATTCGGTGCTCTTTATTATTTGTATGGCTGTATGGCGACCACACATATCACTGTACCAAATGGTACATGTGACAAATAAATGTATCTGGTATCTTGTATCTTGTCCGCGCTGCGGCCCAACATCGTGGAGCTGGCGGCCTCTTGCTGGGGATCAACTTTGGGAGCTCCAACCGCGGGAGCCTACAGACTTAACATCGTGGAGATCGCGGTCCCTTGGTTAGGGACCGACTTTGGGAGCTCCAACTGTAGGAGCTTCGACCACCACGATCGCGGGAGCTTCGATCGCCGACTGTGGGAGCTTCAATCGCCCAGACTGCAGATGGTTCGACTGCCCCGTCCATAGGAGAATAAGGAGGAAAGAAGACAATACTTTATTGCCTTCCATTACAGGGAGGAACGTGGGGGAGCCGCTGCGGTGGATATTTCTGTTAACATTTATGTAGTTGTGCGTCTTGTTGCATTTTTGGTATGAGTGTATGGCAAATTTGCTAGCAATGTGGAAAAGGCAAGGTCAGAGGGAAAATGTACAAACTCCAAACAGACCGCCACCGAGGTCAGGATCGATCCCAGGTCTCTGTCTCTGTTACACCACTGTGGCCACCTAGTATACGAAAAAGAGATGGCTTGTGAACAGAAAACAGTTTGGGAGTTCTGCATCGGAATGTGTCTAAAGGGATGATCAGGGAGACAGCTCTGGAGTTAACTAAAGATAGACACAAAATGCTGGAATAACTCAGCGGGACAGGCAGCATCCATGGAGGAAAGGAATGGGTAACTGCTCAGAAGAAGGGTCTCGACCCAAAACGTCACCGCATTCCTTCTCTCCAGAGATGCCGCCTGCCCTTGTGAATTACTCCAGCATTTTGTATCTTTCTTCGGTTTAAACTAGCATCTGCAGTTCCTTCCTTCACATCTAGAGTTAATAATATCAGTAGACAATTGTGGGTCAGGGACTTGGAGATGATCTGGTCAAGTGGACCTCCTGTTAAAAAGATGAACAGCAGATGTTGGTTTATACCAAAAAGAGACACAAAGTGCTTGAGTAACTCGGCCGATCAGGCAGATTCTCCAGAGAAAGCAGTCTGAATGGTCCCGATGCGCAATATCAACCATCATTTTTCTCCAGAGATACTGCCTGGCCCGCTCAGTTACTCCAGCACTTTGTGCCCGTGTGAAGTGGACATCCTGCCGGGTTTATCTGAGCGGGTAACATCTGATTACAAGCGGTGAATGATGGAAGTTGTGAAACTGAACTCAGGAGTGCTGAGATTTCTGGGGCGATGAATCTAAGCGGCAGCAACATAGAGACAGCGATGCTTCTCTCAAGCGCTGGGTGCAAGTGGGGAACAGAACGGGCCCCCATTGCTGCCTCCTCCCGCTCCCTCTTACCTCCATGAGACTCTCGTGGGGTTTCTTCAGATCCATCAGGTGCAGGTGACCGATGATGGGCAGACAAGGGGGTCCCGGGGGCAGGTTGAGCGCTCCATGGCACTTAGACCCGCGGCGAAAGTAAAGGAGGAGCAAGAGGGAGAGGGCGCCGAGGATCAGTAAAGTGGCTGCGTCCAGCGGGAAGGCGCTGCCGAACATCATCTCTGGGCTCCCCTTGACTACTCGCTCCTGTCAGCGTCCCAGATCAGGGTCCCGGGCCGCAGTGTCTCTCACCTTCAGCCCCACTCGCCTCTGTTTAAACCCTCCTCCTGAAACCTGAAAGTTAAAGGTGTCAGCGAGGGCGGCGGCGACGAGTGAGGAGCCACCTCTTGGCTGCGGTTTCAGTAAAGTGGCGTCAGGGCAACTAACGTTGGTGGCAAGTGGGAGGGAGCCGCACTCAGCTGTCCCCGGACACTTACTCGGTGTGACCGTGAAACCAAAGCATTCAACCCCGGCAACGTTCAACAGGCGAAGACAAGAATTTCAATGCCAAGACACGAAAGAGGAAAGAAAATGTCTTCCTTGAAATCCACATTGACTTTGTTAACCCCATACTTATTTTCTGTGTTATGTTGATAGTGTCATACAGAACAGCAACAGGCCCGTCACCTCAACTGGACATGGTGTTGGGTGGACTGATGGGACTGAAGACTGATATATCCCCAGGGCCTGATGGTCTACATCCCAGGGTACTCAAGGAGGTGGCTCTAGAAATCGTTGACGCATTGGTGATCATTTTTCAATGTTCTATAAATTCTGGATCAGTTCCTGTGGATTGGAGGGTAGCAAATGTTATCGCAGTTTTCAAGAAAGGGGGGAAAGAGAAAGATCTGATTCAATTTTTATTGTCATTGTCAGTGTACAGTACAGAGACAACGAAATGCATTCAAGCGCAAGATGCTGGAGTTAATTATCAAAGATTAAATAGTGGCGCATTCGGATAGCAGTAACAGGATTGGTCCAAGTCAGCATGGATTGACATAGGGGAAATCATGCTTGAGAAATCTTCTGGAATTTTTTGAAGAAGTAACATGTAGAATGGACAAGGGAGAGCCAGTGTATGTAGTGTACCTGGGCTACAGAGACAGCAAGGGAGGGAGAGATATACAGAAGGGAATTTCTTTGCAAGGACGAGTATGTGGATGAGGTGGGAGGGGTGGGAGGGAATCTCCTCGTACAGAAACAAGAAACTGCAGATGCTGGCTTGGATAAAAATACAAAATGCTGGCGTAACTCAGCAGGTCAGGCAGCAGCTCTGGAGAACATGGACAGGTGATGTTTTGTGTCTGGACTCCTCTTCAGAAAAAAATCTCCTTGAAATCTACATTGACTGTTTCATCTCATGGATATTTTCTATGTTATACAGCCTTACAGCACAGAAACAGGCCATTCAGCCTAACTCATACATGCTGATCAAGATGCCCAATCTCTGCTGGTCCCATTTGCCTGCGTTTGGCTCCTATCCCTTTGACTCTTGTTATCACATCCTTTGTAATAACCTGTTGAACTTTCTCTTGCACTGAATTTCTCTCATTTTCTTTAGATAGTGGAGTTAGATTTACCATCCTCCAATCCGTCTGAGCAGTTCTATAATCCACAGAATGACAACCGATACATTTGCTATTTCCTGGATCCTTCAGGCACCCTGGCGTGCAGCTAATCAGCCCCTGGTGATTTGTCAGCTCTCGGTCTCATTAATGTTAATGGATCTGAATGCCAAAAGTGTGCCACTTTTCAGGTAAACATCAAACCAGCTGATGAACAAAAGATCTGGAAAGTGTGAAAGCTGGTTTGGCAAATGGGGAGAATGGGGTGGTGGGAACAACCTGGACCATCCACATCCTCTTCACTCCACGGGAAACTGTAAGTCCACTTCAATGATAAAAGCAAATGCGCCCGATTATAATGAGGCAGACAGAGAATAAAACAAGAAGCACTCGAGAGAGAGGTATGGCAAAAAAAATGTGTATGGGGACCTGCAAATTATTACATCAAGACCACGTTCAAAACTGTCGCCAATTTGTATGTGTGAAAGTGATTGCCGTGTACAAAGGGAAAAGTGTTGTGGGTTGGTCTACATTGATTTCACCCCCACTGCTTCTATTTTGCCAGCTCACACCTTCCCATGAAAAGTGAAGTACTAGCCTGAAAATGCCCGATCGCATCCAATCTCGGAAGCTAAGCAGGCTCAGGCCCAGTTAGTACTTGGATGGGAGACTGGCTGCAAATACCATGTGAAGTCTCCTGGGCACTGAGCACATGCAACAACCCGTCCCAACACCTGCCACTTGACTCATGTTGAGAAGCAGACAATAATGGGTGTGGGCAGACAGATCAAGGGCCAGAGATTCAAAGGCATATCTCAACCAAATCCAGAGCCTCGTTTCTAGCTGGGTAAGGTGCAGGAAAGATTCAAGAGTCAAGAGTTTTTAATTGTCATTGAATACAACGGTCAGGGATCACACAATCTAATAAACATTGAATTCATTGAGCTTTATGAAACGTTGCTTCCACCCCATTTGCAGTTCAGGTCACCCCAGTGCAGGAAGGATGTGAAGGCTCTGGAGAGGATGCAGAAGAGGTTTACATGAATGCTGTGTGGATTAGAGGGTATAAGGAGAGTTTAATTTAACATAGTTTAGAGATGTTGCTCATTTAGAAAACTGGCCCTATGGCCCACTGAGTCCGCACCGACCAACGATCCATGTATACTAGCACTATCCTACACACTAGTTATAATTTTCGTGTCAAAACCCATCCTTAGACTGGGGCAGTGTGAGGCAATCTAAGGCCCCACATTTGGTTCAAGTTGAAGATATAACAGTCCATTCTCCTGTTAGGTGTTCTCCTGTTAGGTTTCATTAGAGTTCCCGAAAGTCTGAAAATGCATGAAGATGGATATTTCTCCTGGACTTTATCTAGTGTAACCAGATAAATATGTGCCAAACTTAGGCATATGGGACCAGGTTCGGTTGTAAATCTTGGTGGGCATAGACGATTTAGGCTGAAGATCCTGTTTCCATGCTGCATGGCTCTATGAGTGTGCATGACTTACTGGTCCACATTGACTCCATCAACCATACTGCCCTCATCAATACACTTTGCTAATTTTTCTCTTTGGAAAACTCATCCGAATTGGTCAGACGGGATCCTCCACTTCCAAAACCAAGCCAACTATCTTTGATTAATCTCCTCCTTTCCAAGTACGGAAACTCCCCATGTTATGGAAAACACAACATGGAAATCTGACCTTGTGCAATCCTACATACATTTTTAATTTCAATTTTAAAGGTAGGAAAATTGTTTACAGAAATGCACACACCTTCAGGAGGTATAGAATAAAGTTAGATGTTAGTTAATTCAAAAGACAAAGAGTCTTCAAAATAAAATTGTTTACACATTAGACATCCTTGGCAGATAAGGAAAAGGACAATCCAAAGAGATTCTACAAGTTATAAGGGCATAAAAGTAACTAGGGAGAGAATAGGGATCCTTAATGATCAAAGGTAGATACAAAATGCTGGGGTAACTCAGCGGGACAGGCAGCATCTCTGGCAAAAACGAATGGGTGATGTTTCGGGTCGAGACCCTTCAGAATGATCAGTCTGAAGAAGGGTCTTGACCCGAAAAGTCACCCATTCCTTCTCTCCAGAGATACTGCCTGTCCCGCTGAGTTACTCCAGCATTTAGTGTGTACCTTCGATTTAAACCAGCATCTGCAGTTCTTTCCTACACCCTTAATGATCAAGAAGGCTGTCTATGAGTGCAACCACAGGAGATAGGCAAGGTATAAATTAGCTTTTCTCATTTGTATTTACCATGAATACACGATGCTAGGAAACTCAGGGATGTAACAATGATGGTGGTAGAGGCAGATACAATAGTGTCTGTAAGCTTTTGAAAGGCAGACGGATATAGAGTGCCATATTCCAAAGAAGAAAACCAATTGCTACAGAAAGATGTTTTACCACAGATTTCCCTTGAATCATTCACCCACCATTTTTACACTGTCACACCTTGAACCATCTGCAAAGAGAAACAGCTTCTTTCCACAAATTATCATTAGAAAAAAATCAAAAAAAAATCACAGCATTTACAGTATGTTAATTTCAGAATGTGGAAGAATTTTAAATCATTGAAGGCAACAGGTAATACAAATAAGAGCAGGTTACATAAGTCTGACAATCTTTGTAAATTTGCTTCATGTTGAAAAGCATGTTTATATCCATGAACATGTCATTCTTGCTAAATTCAGTGCAAGTTGAATGTTAAAGAGATGATATCACTGATGATCATTTATATTGATCACAAAATATCATCAAGAAGATTGAAGGAATGTTATTTTCCAAAATTTTGGTGAATGGACTAAGATTCGGAAGGGCAAATGTCAGGTGACTGACTAAATCATCTACAGGTACCAAGTTCTGGAGGTTCACAGTTCATGGTGTGTCCCAGTTTCCGTGACTTGAGGAATAATTTCCATTGAAGTCATGGAGACACCATTGATTGCTCCGCTAGACTCAGCCCCATAACAAATGCAAGATTCCACAACAAAAACACACACGCACATTCTTTGAAATGATTCTGAGAATAATGTAACGGGGTACAACTGAAGCAAAGGATGTGTTAACATCAGCGACGCACAGCACACACGTTTTGGTATTTTGGGAATGATGTGAAGCCCACACCAGACACAAGCTCCAGATTGTTCACATTCGGGGGGACTTGAAACCGGAACTTCTGTATCAGAGTGGTAAAGAACAGGAAGAGCTCCACCCTGGCCAGGGTTTCTCCAGCACAGGCCCTGCGTCCTGCAAAGACACAAACATGTTAACTTTGCTCCACAAAAATAAAGTTTGATTGATTGATTTAAAGATACAGCATGGAAACTGGTCCATTGGCCCACTGAGTCCACGCCGACCATCGATGACAACCGTTCTATATTATCCCATCCGCTCCCTGCACACGAGAAGCAATTTTACAGAGGCCAATTAACCTACAAACCTCATGTCTTTGGGATGTGGGAAGAAACCAAAGAACCCAGAGGGAAACCATTAGAAAGAAGAAGGGTCCCTACCTGAAATGTCAGCTGTCCATTCCATCCACAAATGCTGCCTGACCCACCGAATTCCCATGTTTTAGGTTAAGATTTAATAGGAATCTCAGCAGCAACTTTTTAACACAGATTGGGTATATGGAACGAGCTGACAGAGAAGTTAGTTGAGGCAAGTTCTGCAGCAACATTTAAAAGACATTTAAATAGGTACATGGATAGGAAATGTTTTGTGGGATATGGGCCAAATGAGCGCAAAAGGGACTAGTTTGGACATTTAGGTCGGCATGGACATGTTGGGCCTGTTTCCCGTTTCCATGCTGTATGATTCTATGACTATTTCCACCATTCTCAGATCTTTATTTTACTCAGGGAAATGACTTGCCCTAACTCATTTCCATCCATCAGTTAAGCTTAGGGCAGAGGCTGAAATTTGGTTTAGATTTTTATTGTCATATGTACCTATAGTGAAAAGCTTTTGTCTGCATGCTGTCCCGTCAAAGATAAGAATACAATCAAGCCATCCACAGTGCGCAGATAAAGGATAAAAGGTACATTAAAGAATAAAAATAAAGTCCAAAAGGGTGTAAAATCCACCACCGTGGGGTGCAAACATGGAGAAACATCTTACCCATGGAGAATGGAGCAAAAGCATCTCTCTTCACAAACTTCCCATCAGCATCCAGAAAGTTGGAAGGGTTAAAGGCTCTCGGGTTTTCCCATTGAGTTTTATCGAAAAGCACCGAGGTCAGTAAGGGGATCACGAGAGTGTCCTGAAAATATAATTTACAATCGCTGTTGTTATTCTGTTTGTAAAGTATTGCTGAAAATCCGTCCACAAGAATTAACAATCTTGGCAGTATTTCCACTCTTCTACCCCTTACACATCTCCAACTTCCATCACTCTGCCAGCAGCTTCACCCTCAGTGACATTAAATTCCTTCTCAAAACCTCCCTGTCTCTCTACCTCTCACTCCCCTTAAGAATAATCCAGCTTGTTCCAATATGTCATTAATATGACAATATTAATTGCCCCAATATGACAATTTTTGGCAGGTAAAGTTCCAGACACAGGCCCTGGGATTTTTAACTACCTTTTTTTTCTATTTATTTGTTCCCAGGATGTGGCCATTGTGGCAAGGTCGGGTGGTATTGCCCATCCCTAGATGCCCCTGACCCGAGGAAACAGCGAGGAGTCAATGACTATTGTGTGGAGACGTCTGTACCAAGTATATGTCCACACCAACAATCATTTTCTCGACTTGAACTTGTATTTATCTTTCCTTAGTTAATGTCATTCATGACTAATAAAACATCCTCTTCACTGCAGTAATAATGTGCTTATGTTTTAACAAGTTATTACTTCAAGGAAAATTCAGTAAATAAACAAGACAGGAGCATACAGACATCAATTGCCATTTAAGAGAGATGAATATCCTACCAGGCTGAATTTTATCAGGTAATCTCTGCTATAAAGGTTTCACTAGTGTACAAGTCCTCTCACTCCATCAACTCTCTTTCAAAAGCAGACAATACACTAGAGATTATGTTATATAAAATTACACAAATATATGTATGAGCCTAAGACAATCCCTCCCTGGATTAAATATCACAATATCAGGAGCCAATGAGCCACCCACTTCCATTATTTACCTTAGGGATGAAATATCCTTTAAAGTTTACATCCGCTGTTGTTGAATGCATGATATTCATTGGGACAATGTTGCCAAATCTCTGGACTTCATGGATCACCGCGTTAGTATAGGGCAAACTCTTCCGATCTTCAGCTCTGGGCATCCGTTCTGACCCAATAAAATTGATGATTTCCTTGTGGACTTTCTCTGGAAACAAAGGGCATTGTTAAAGCACAAGGGCAAGAACTGGGAATCCTGGGATTCACACACGGGACACACAGTAATCAATCAGGCCGCTCCTCACCCTGTATGTTGGGGTACTTCATCAGCAGCAGCATGGCCCAACGAAGTGTGGTGGAAGTCGTCTCCATCCCAGCAGCAAACAGGTTTCCTGTCGTGTACGTCAGGTTGTTTTCATGGAAATATGTGTTTGGATTACCTGACTCCTGCAATAGATTAACAGAACAAAGACACAGAAATTAATTTGGGACCAGGAGTACAAACCAGAAACCCTTTGCCCCAATGAGTCCACGCTGACCATCAATCACCTGTTTACACCAATTCTATGTTATCCCACATTCGCATCCACTTCCTACACCAGGAGCAATTGACAGAGGGCAAATAATCCACAAACCCGTGCGTCTTTGGGATGTGGGAGGAAACTGGGGCACGCAGAGAAAACCAATGTGGTCTCAGGGAGAACATGCAAATTCCACACAGATTGCACCTGAGGTCAGGATCAAACCCGGGTCTCTGGCATTGTGAGGCAGCGGCTCTACCGGTAATGCCACTGTACTGGCCTATCCTGTCACCACCAGTTTCGCTAAATGCTACCATTGCCAGCAAATCAATAATGTTCAAGCTCAGTTGAATAGCTACAGCTTCTTTGAAGCAAACCCATTATACAAAATCTACCTCTTCTTAAAGCGGAGGCGTGGAGTCCATACCTGGCGTTGTTTTAACAAGAACGTATCAATGAAACCCCTTGGGCTATTTGCATCTACTGTCTGATCATTTTCATTAATAAGTTTCCTGATGATTTCACGACTTAACGTATTATTTTGCAGCAATTTCTTGCGTGTGCCAAGAAGAAATCCCAGTATAGGAAATGAATTGTAAATCTATAAAATAAAATCACTAGTGTTAACATCAAAGCAAACAATTGATAGCCAGTCCTGAAATCTACAGACTGCCAATATCTGAAATCAACAGATAATAAAGATATGAAATCTTAAAAATTTAGGAATTATTCAAAGATTGAGTGTGCTGGTTAAGTTTAGTTTAGTTTAGAGATACAGCATGGAAACAGGCCCTTAGGGTCCACACTGACCATCAATCCCCGCACATTAACACTATCCTCCCCACATTAGGGACAATTTACACTTATACCAAGTATGAAAACCCAAACCAATTAATCTACAAACCTGTACGTCTTTGGAGTGTGGGAGGAAACCAAAGATCTCAGAGAAAACCCACGCAGTCAAACTTTGGACAAACAACACCCGTGGTCGGGATCGAACCCGGGTCTCTGGCGCTGCAAGTGCTGGAAGGTAGCAACTCTACTGCTGCGCCACCATGTTGCCCTACGTGCTAATTGTTTAAGACTAATTAAGACTAATTCTATATCTGGTATTTATTTTTTATTGTCATTGTTTTGCTTATCAGGAATATAATGTCTTCCAGGTCCCATTGAGTCCCAAAGGTCAAGTCCACACAACCATCTCCCTCTGTCAAAGCACAGGGTCGGGACACAATGAATGTTTATCAACTGCTCCTCAGGCAACATGCGTCTTAAACAAGTTGGTGAGTCAGTCAGACAAGCAGCTTTTTCTTGTGAATTGAGGGACAGATTCTTTGAGACCCCAATCAAATCAATGAAGGAAGGCTGTTTATCGGATTGGAAACCCGTGACTAGTGCTGTGCCTAAGTAGTAGGTGCTGGGCCCACTGTTTGTCATCATCATCATCATCATCAACCTTTATTGTCATCTTGCAAAGCAACAATTGTACAGTGCAAAATGAGAAGACCTTTCCCAGGGAATACCGGAGCATCGCACATAAAACTTAAACATTTCACACATAATAAAAACAATAAAAACAATCCAGTCCCTGATGAAACAGTACAAATAATTAAAAGTGCAGGTAAAACAGCAACATTAAAATACAGTAAAAACAGTCATAAAATGTCCAGGACAGCTGATTTGAGTGGCCAGTGCCAGAGTTATTAAATTGTCAGTGCAAAGCCGCAGAATCAGGTGAAGTGACTGTTTCGCAGCCTCACAGCCTGTGGCAGGAAGCTGTTTAGCAGTCTGGTAGTCCGGGCTTTGATGCTACGGTATCTCTTGCCTGATGGCAGGAGATCCAGGTGTGTGTGGAGGGGGTGCAGTTTGTCCTTAGCTAATCTCAGAGCTTTTTTCAGACAGCGGCTCAGGAACAGTTCTTGTACCGAAGGTAGGGATATGTCAATGATCCTCTCTGCTCCCCATCACTACCCTCTGCAGAGCCTTCCTGTCTGAGCAGTTACAGTTGGAGTACCACGTGTTCATGCAGTACGTGAGTACAGACTCCACCGTGCCCCTGTAAAAAGTCCTGAGGATGTTGGTAGGGAATGAGGCCTGTTTGAGTTTCCTCAGGTAGTGCAATCGCTGATGGGCCCGTTTGACAATCCCAGTGTTGTTCCTGGACAGGTGAAATCTACGTCAACGATTTGGATGAGAAGCTAGAACGCACAGTTAGTAAGTTTGCAGATTACACTGGAAGAGGTGGTGGAGAAGGTTATCAACAATTACAGCAAGAGCTTGATCAGCGGGTAAGTGGAGTTCAATTCAGATGAGTGCAAGGTATTGGATTTTTGGATGTCATGCCAGGGTAGGATTTTCACAGTGAATGCTAGGGCCCTGGGGAGTGTTGTAGTAGGGAGGGACCAAGGGGTACCAGTGCATAGTTCCCGATAGTGGCGAAACAGGTAGACAGGATGGTGAATAAGGCTTTTGGCATGTCGGCTCTTCACCTGTAAGGGCATTGAGTATAGAACTTACGCAATATATTGGTCAGGCCTATATTGAGTATTACGTTCAGTTTTGGTGGCCCTGCTGTTGGAAAGATGCCTTTAATCTGGAAACTATGCAGAAAAGCTACCAGGATGTTGCCAGAACTCAAGGGACTGTGTTAAATGGAGTGGCGATGCAGGCTAGGACATTATTCATAGATCATAAATCATAAGTAGTAGGAACAGATTTAGGCCATTTGGCCCATCAAGTCTACATCCCTGTTTTTGTATTCTTGAAATAAATGCTCTTGAAAAAAATATTCCTTGGAGCATTGAAGATTAAGAGTTGATCTTATAGAGTTATTTAAAATCTTGAGGGGCATAGATGCAGAGACCAGGTGGGAGCTGCGATGCGGAGACCATGAGAGGTGAGCTCCAAGGCAGAGTCAGGGTATGCCTGTATCTGGCACTTGAGGGGTAACACTTTGACACAGAAGGTGGTACGTCTATAGAACAAGCTTCTGGAGGAAGTAGTTGCTGCAGGTATAATAACAATATGTCAAACTTATCTGTACAGGTTTGAGGATAGGAAAGGTTTAGAGTGATCCGAGTCCAATGCGGACAAATGGGATTTGCTTCGCAGGGTGTCTAGGCCAGCTTTGCAAAAAGGTTTGTCTGTGTGCTCTGTGACTATGACTCTTCTGGGGCCTGTTGCAAATGAACATTTACTGAAAAATATCTGCAATCTCAGTGAAAGATAAGATTTACCTGCACCATAGGATGACCAACAAGTTTTATGTTTTCATTAACTATTTCGACTAAAGTGTTGAACCTTTCATCATCGTAATCAAATCTATCACCAAAAACTATTGAGCAGATTATGTTGGCCACAGCAGCGTTCAACTTGAAGGTCGGATTAAATTCTTGGCCTGAAGAAATACACGTCATTCACATTAGTGTCAAACAGTGTAAACCAATTAACATATATGAGGCATCCTGATCAGTCCCTTTTTACTGATGTCTAACACTGGACTTCAGCAGCAAGTTTTATATGATGCTTTTAATGCAGTAATTCTTAAAGGGCTAAGAGACATATCAAGAGTGCATATAAAGAGATTATGTTACCAGGGAAGTATTTGGAAGCATGGAGGTCTGTGCCAGAGAAATGAGTTCAAATCCCACAGGCGAATAGAAACTCACTTAGTTAATAAATCTGAAACAGATGATTGGAATCAGTAATGGGGATGATGAAACTGTGAGATTGTTGTTAAAACAACTCATCTGGATCTGAGACTAAATGCAAATTAGAGGAACAGCATCTCATATTTCGCTTGGGCAGCGTACAACACAGTGGCATGAATATTGAATATTGATTACTCTAACTTCAAATAACCCCGGCATTCCCTCTCTCCATCCCTCCCTCAGCCAAGTTGCACCAGCTTTGCGTTCCCACCTAGCAAACAGCTAACAATTTCCTTTAACATCTTTACTTTTTTCCATATCTTCTTTCATTTGTTCCATATCTCTCTACATCACCATCTATATATCTCATTTCCCTTTCCCCGAATCTCAGTCTGAAGAAGGATCTCGACCTGTTTCAGTGGCACTGCGAGTCGGCCACTTCGTCTGCAACTGGTTCGTTGTTTCGACTTTTTTTGCTTCTTTTAGTATGTCGGAGAGTACGTTTTAGTGTTTCTCTGCGGTGGGAATAGGGGGAAAACGTTTTCAGGCACCTACCTCGACGGAGATGCGACTTTGTTCCTTGTCGCTTTTTCACCCCCCTCGCACCTGACAGCTGGTTTGGTGCGGCCTTTCCCGGAGTCGGGCCCAGAGCTTCAGCAGCGGCGTATCAGGGACTTTAACATCGCGGACCCCCCCGCCGGAGAAGCACTACAAACACTGGCCTGCAACTTACAACATCTTGGAGCCTCTGTCTGTGGCAGTGGGTGTGGAGCGGACCTTCTGTCGTGGAGCAGGCGATCCCTCGCCGGGGGTCGCCGAAGAAGAGCTCCAACCGCCGGCCTGCGCCTACAACATCTGGAAGCCACGGTCTCTGGTAAGGAGGTGGCTGGTTTGGGAGCTCTGAGCCACGGGGTGTGCTCGACATGTCCCGATGTTGGCTTTCCGACCATCCCGGCCAGAGGGCTTGAACATCAGCCTGTCCATAGCAGCAACTACGGAGGGTCAGGGCCTCAACTGCAGGTGAACAAGGGAGGAGGAGGAGGACTGAACGGTATTGCCTTCCACCACAGTGAAGAATGCTGTGGTAGATGTTTATGTTGAATTATGTTGTGTATTGTGTCCTTTTTAATTGTAATGCTGCATGGCAAATTACATTTCACTGCACCTTATGGCGCATCTGACAAATAAATTTAAACTTGAACTTGACACTAAATGTCACCCATTCCTTTCTCCAGAGATGCTGCCTATCCCGCTGAGTTACTCCAGCATCTTGTGTCTATCTTCTGGTTCACTGATGACCTTCACAGAAGAAATTTGCCCTCCTTTCTCAGTCCAGTTGATGTACAACACATTTTTTAAATGTAGTTGACACTTACAGTGCATTCAGAAAGTATTCAGACCCCTTCACTTATACCCCCTTTTTTTTACATTACAGCCTTATTCTAAAATTGATTTAATTCATTTTTTAATCATCAATCTACACATAATACATAATATAAAAGCAAAAACAGGTGTTTAGTAACTTTTGCAAAATAATTGAAAAGAAATAACTGAAATATCACATTTACATAAGTATTCAGACCCTTTGCTGTGACTCTCAAAGTTGAGCTTCGTGTGCATCCTGTTTCCATTGATTATCCTTGAGATGTTTCTACAACTTGATTGGGATCCACAAGTGGTAAATTAAATTGATTGTACATGATTTGGAAAGGCACACACCTGTCTATATAAGGTCCCACAGTTGACAGTGCATATCAGTGCACAAACAAAGCCATGAAGACAAGGGAAATGTCTAGACCTCCGAGAAAGGATTTTGTTGAGACACAGATCTGGGGAACGATATAAAACATTTTCTGCAGCATTGCATGTCCTGAAGAGCACAGTGACCATCATTCTTAAATAGAAGAACTTTGAAACCCCCAGGACTCTTCGTAGAGTCGGCCGGCCGCCCGGCCAAACTGAGCAATCGGGGGAGAAGGGCCTTGGTCAGGGAGGTGACCAAGAACCCGATGGTCACTCTGACAGAGCTCCAGAGTTCCTCTGTGGAGATGGGAGAAACTTCCAGAAGGACAACTATATCTGCAGCACTCCCCCAAACAGGCCTTTTATGGTAGAGTGGCCAGACGGAAGCCACTCCTCAATAAAAGGCACATGACAGCCGCTTGGAGTTTGCCCAAAGGCACCTAAACAAGATTCCCTGGTCTGATGAAACCAAGATTGCTTTGGCCTGAATGCCAAGCGTCACGTCTGGAGGAAACAAAACACTGCTCATCACCTGGCCAATACTATGCCTACGGCGAAGCATGGTGGCAGCAACATCATGCTGTGGGGATGTTTTTCAGAGGCAGGAACTGGGAGACTAGTCAGGATCGAGGGAAAGATGAACGGAGCAAAGTACAGAGAGAGCCTTGATGAAAACTTGCTCCAGAGCGTTCAGGACCTCAGACTGGGGCAGAGGTTAACCTTCCACCAGGACAACGACCCAAAGCTCACAGTCAATTCAGTGCAGGAGTGGCTTTGTGACAAGTCTGTGAATGTCTTTGAGTGGCCCAGCCAGAGCCCGGACTTGAACCCGATCGAATATCTCTGGAGGAGCCTGAAAATAGCTGTGCAACAACACTCCACATCCAACCTGACAGAGCTTGAGCGGATCTGCAGAGAAGAATGGGAGAATGGGAGAAACCCGCAGGTGTGCCAAGCATGTAGTGTCATACCCAAGAAGACTTGAGGCTGTAATCACTGCAAAGATGCCTCAATAAAGATATGTGAAAAGAAAGAGATTAGTTAAAACAAATGTAGGTCCCTTGCAGTCAGAAACAGGTGAGTTGATCATGGGGAACAAGGATATGGCGGACCAATTGAATAACTACTTTGGTTCCGTCTTCACTAAGGAAGACATAAATAATTTGCCGGAAATAGCAGGGGACCGCGGGTCAAAGGAGTTGGAGGAATTGAGTGAAATCCAGGTTAGCCGGGAAGTAGTGTTTAAGAGGGAACTGCAGATGCTGGAGAATCGAAGGTTACACAAAAAAGCTGGAGAAGCCGGGAAGTAGTGTTGGGTAAATTGAATGGATTAAAGGCCGATAAATCCCCAGGGCCAGATAGGCTGCATCCCAGAGTACTTAAGGAAGTAGCTCCAGAAATAGTGGATGCATTAGTAATAATCTTTCAAAACTCTTTAGATTCTGGAGTAGTTCCTGAGGATTGGCGGGTAGCAAACGTAACCCCACTTTTTAAGAAGGGAGAGAGAGAGAAAACGGGGAATTACAGACCAGTTAGTTTAACATCGGTAGTGGGGAAACTGCTAGAGTCAGTTATTAAAGATGGGATAGCAGCACATTTGGAAAGTGGTGAAATCATTGGACAAAGTCAGCATGGATTTACGAAAGGTAAATCATGTCTGACGAATCTCATAGAATTTTTCGAGGATGTAACTAGTAGCGTGGATAGGGGAGAACCAGTGGATGTGGTGTATCTGGACTTCCAGAAGGCTTTTGACAAGGTCCCACATAAGAGATTAGTATACAAACTTAAAGCACACGGCATTGGGGGTTCAGTATTGATGTGGATAGAGAACTGGCTGGCAAACAGGAAGCAAAGAGTAGGAGTAAACGGGTCCTTTTCACAAAGGCAGGCAGTGACTAGTGGGGTACCGCAAGGCTCAGTGCTGGGACCCCAGCTATTTACAATATATATTAATGATCTGGATGAGGGAATGGCAATATCTCCAAGTTTGCGGATGACACTAAGCTGGGGGGCAGTGTTAGCTGTGAGGAGGATGCTAGGAGACTGCAAGGTGACTTGGATAGCCTGGGTGAGTGGGCAAATGTTTGGCAGATGCAGTAGAATGTGGATAAATGTGAGGTTATCCATTTTGGTGGCAAAAACGGGAAAGCAGACTATTATCTAAATGGTGGCCGATTGGGAAAGGGGGAGATGCAGCGAGACCTGGGTGTCATGGTACACCAGTCATTGAAGGTAGGCATGCAGGTGCAGCAGGCAGTAAAGAAAGCGAATGGTATGCTAGCTTTCATTGCAAAAGGATTTGAGTATAGGAGCAGGGAGGTTCTACTGCAGTTGTACAGGGTCTTGGTGAGACCACACCTGGAGTATTGCAAACAGTTTTGGTCTCCAAATCTGAGGAAGGACATTATTGCCATAGAGGGAGTGCAGAGACGGTTCACCAGACTGATTCCTGGGATGTCAGGACTGTCTTATGAAGAAAGACTGCATAGACTTGGTTTATACTCTCTAGAATTTAGGAGATTGAGAGGGGATCTTATAGAAACTTACAAAATTCTTAAAGGGTTGGACAGGCTAGATGCAGGAAGATTGTTCCCGATGTTGTGGAAGTCCAGGACAAGGGGTCACAGCTTAAGGATAAGGGGGAAATCCTTTAAAACCGAGATGAGAAGAACTTTTTTCACACGGAGTGTGGTGAATCTCTGGAACTCTCTGCCACAGAGGGTAGTTGAGGCCAGTTCATTGGCTATATTTAAGAGGGAGTTAGATGTGGCTCTTGTGGCTAAGGGGATCAGGGGGTATGGAGAGAAGGCAGGTGCGGGATACTGAGTTGGATGATCAGCCATGATCATATTGAATGGCGCTGCAGGCTCGAAGGGCCGAATGGCCTACTCCTGCACCTAATTTCTATGTTTCTATGTTTCTATAATGTACTGAGTAAAGGGTCTGAATACTTATGTAAATGTGATATTTCAGTTATTTATTTTAAATTATTTTGCAAATATTTCTAAACACCTGTTTTTGCCTTTTTTATTGTGGGCTTTGTGTATATATTGCTGATTTTTAAAAAATGAATTTAATCAATTTTAGAATAAGGCTGTAACGTAACAAAATGTGGAAAAAGTGAAGCGGTCTGAATACTTTCTGAATGCACTGTAACTTTTTCCTCAGTTGAGGAGCAATAACAAGTGGACATTGCCATTGATATCCACATATATGAATGGAAATCAAACCATTTAATACATGCTAAAGTGGAGTCTTTGAATTCACTTGAGAGGCGGGGAAAAGAGATGAAAAGCTGAAGCAAAAACAAGAAAAAATCTGGAAATGCTCAACAGGTCAGGTAGCATCTTTGTAGAGTGTACCAGTAAGCAGGATTAACTAGGGGTACAACTTACACAAAGCGATGAATTGAACGGGCATTTTCTTGGATAGGTATTTCTTGGATTATTTATGAATCTTCAATTATAAATTATTAAAAGTAGGCAGAGGAGAGTTGATCATTTTGCTTCTTCATTTAGACTCACCTTCATACGATTCAAACATTTTAATGAGAAAATGGGTTTCTTCAACGATTTTATCTTCGATAGATTTCCTGCCCATTCCAAAGTCCCGCAGAGTGGACATGGTGAATCTTCGCATCTGCTTCCAAGATTCTCCATGACCAAAGATGATACCTGTAATTAAATCCATCAATGTGACAACTTGTCAAAGCAACTTGCAACCAAGGTAAAAGTGAACCTCTATTTTAAATGGCACAATTTTAATAGAAAACCGTGGACCAAGAATTAAATCATTATTTTAAAGTAGTGCAGAACATAGAACATAGATCATAAAACAGTGCAGCACAGGAATAGACCCTTCAATCCACAGTGTCTGTGTCGAACATGATGCCAAATTAAAATAACCACATCTACCTGTATCCCTCCATTCCCTGTCCGATCATGTGTCTGTCTGCAAAACTTCCACATGACACAATTGTGTCTGCTACCATCACCATCCCACAGTGCGTTGCAGGCATCCACCTCTCTCTGTGTACAAAAACTTGCCTTGCACATCTCCTTTAAACTTTCTCTCATTTAAAGCTATGCCTTCAACTTCCTGAACTTCAAAAATATTTCCTTTTTCTTCTAATAGCCAAGAAAGAGAATAGATTACGTAAATAGTGGGATTTTCGGGAATGTTCTGAGAGCCAGCAAAGACAGGCTGAATGGTGTCATAGTTGAAAGAAAATACAAAAGATACTATACCTCTTCAGACTAAGTTACACTCAGCGAGAGATTGTGTGACAAAGATAGTGAAAGTGAGAAAGTAATTTTGGTAATTAAGTAAGTAGTTTTGAGATACAGCATGAGACACAGGCCCTTCAGGCCACCGAGTCTGCGCTGACCCATGATCACCCCGTACACTATTTCTATGTTAGACCAGTTTTGCATCCTACATACTCGACCAATATTCAGAGGACAATTATCCCACAAACCTGTATGTCTTTAGTGTGGGAGGAAACCGGAGCACTCTCAGAAAACCCACACGGTCACAGGGAGAACATACAAACTCCATACCAACAGCACCCGGATATCTGGCGCTGTAAGGCAGCAACTCTACACCTGCGCCATTTGCCGCCTGGTGCTTTATTAGTTTGTAAAGCAGTCTTACATTAAATCACTAAGTGATTGGTTTCATGTATTATGTGATTAAATTCAGCACTGTTTGCTGACGATTGGTTACCAATCTCACTTAAAGAATAATGCGTTGGCCAAAGTCCTTTAAAGCTTTACACCTTAGTAAAAACAAGCCTTCAGCAAGACTCCAGTTAACTGAACCAGATGAGGATGAAACTAATTATTAAAAGTTCAACAACAATGAAGATGAGAGTTACCATGACCCATGTTCAGGTCATCAAATATAGGGAGGTGAGCTCTTCCTCCAAACACATCGGGATGGTTGATGAGAGCATCCTTCACGGTCTCGTAGCCGGTCAGGACCACAGCCTTCATGGTTCCAAGCTTGATGGTGAAGATTGGGCCGTACTTCTCAGACAGCTTAAACAGGAGGAAAAAGATTCCATGAACATTCAATAACTTTCTTTATTCTTTAAATGTATTCATTAATTGGATGGGGCCAAGCCTATGATATTAGATTAGATTAGATTCAACTTTATTGTCATTGCACAAATACGAGTATAATTACAGCGAAATGCAGTTTACCATCTAATCAGAGTGCAAAGTAGTAAAATACTGGTTAAAACAATATGTACACTGTGGATATTTTGATCTAGTACATAGGCAAATAAATATATACAGATAAAAGGGTATAAAATATAGCTAGCGTCGGGCATGTGAGTTCAGCAGGGTAATGGTATTTTGGAAGAAGCTGTTCCTTAGCCTGCTGGTGCAAGACCTGAGGCTCCTGTAGCGCCTCGCTGATGGGAGGAGGGCAAATAGTCCATGGTTGGGGTGTGAGAAGTCCTTAATGATTTTCCCAGCCCATCTCAGACACTGTGTGCGGTGAAGGGCAGCCATGGCAGGGAGCGGGGCACCGATGATGTGATGAGCAGTTTTCACCACCCGTTGCAGTGCCTTCCTGTCAGCTGTGGTGCAGCTGCTGTACCATACCTTGAAGCAGGTGGTCAGGATGCTTTCAATGGTACAGTTGTAGAAGTTGTACAGGATCTGTGGGGACAGGTGAACTTTCTTAAGCCTCCTCAGAAAGTAGAGGCGCTGCTGTGCCTTTTTAATCAGTTTTGCGGTGTTGAGGGACCAGGACAGATCCTCTGAGATATGTACCCCGAGGAATTTGTAGTTGGAGACGCGCTCCACCTGAGTCCCGTTTATGTGGATGGGGGTATGTCTGCCACCTGTGGTCTTCCGGAAGTCTACGATGATTTCCTTCGTCTTCTGTGAGTTGAGGACAAGGTTGTTGTTGGTACACCAATCTGCCAGGTGCTGGATCTCCTTCCTGTAGGCTGATTCGTTATTGTCCCTGATCAGTCCTACCACCGTGGTGTCATCAGCGAATTTTATAATGGCGTTGGAGCCATACATAAGGACACAGTCATGGGTGAAGAGGGAGTAGAGGAGAGGGCTGAGCACACAGCCCTGTGGCACGCCGGTGTTCAGTGTCAGAGTGGAGGAGGTGAGGTTGTTGATCCTAACAGACTGGGGTCTGTTAGTGAGGAAATCCAGTGTCCAATTGCAGAGGGAGGTGGTGATGCCAAGTCCGCTGAGTTTGGTGATCAGACTGGCGGGGATGACAGCATTAAATGCAGAGCTGAAGTCGATGAACAACAACCTGATGTGGGAGTTGTTATTGTCCAGGTGGGTCAGGGCAGAGTGAAGAGCCGCAGATATGGCATCCTCTGTTGACCTATTGGGCCGATAGGCAAACTGATGGGGGTCCAGGGAGGCTGGATTTGAGGTGAGCCAGGATCAGTCTCTCAAAGCACTTCGCGATGACGGGGGTGAGTGCCACTGGGCGGAAATCATTGAGACTCCCTGAAGCTGACTGTTTGGGCACTGGCACGATGGTTGTGGTCTTGAGGGAAGTAGGGACGACACCCTGGGCAACTGACTGATTGAAAATGTCAGTGAAGACCAGGGATAGTTGTCCAGCACATGCCCTGACCACACACCCGGAGATGCCATCGGGGCTGGCAGCTTTGTGCTCATTCACTTTGCTCAGTGCGCCTTGTACAGTAGAGGTGGAGAGACTGAGGGGTTGTTCATTCGGCGGTGGGACAGCTTTGATGGCTGGTGTTTTATTGTCCCAATCAAAACGAGCATAGAAATAGTTTAGCTCGTCAGGAAGGGATGCGTTGTCTGGGGGAGGGGGAGGGGGGGTGTTAACTTTATTGTAATTGGTGGGGTCGGAGTTATTTTGAAAATGCTCCTCGATCTGCCGTTTGTATTTGAGTTTTGCGCTCCTGATTCCCTTTTTCAGGTTGGCCCTGGATGAGCTGTATTCCTCAGCGTCGCCAGATCTGAAAGCGGCATCGCGAGCCTTCAGCAAGAGTCTGACCTCTCTGTTCATCCACAGCTTCTGATTAGGGAAGGTCTTTATTTGTTTGTGGGTTGTGACGTTGTCGGTGCAGGATTTTATGTAGTCCAAAACAGATGAGGTGTATGTATTAATGTCCACTTGAGAGTCAAAGGTGGCCTGAGTGGGAAACAAACTCCAGTCTTTTTGCTGAAACTGCTCCTGTAGTACAGAGACAGCCCCTTCAGGCCAAACCTTCACTGTCCTCACAGTTGGTTTCACACGTCTGATGAGAGGTGTGTATTTGGGGAGCAGGAACAGAGAGAGGTGGTCAGACTGTCGCAAGTGGGGGAATGGGAGGGCTTTGTAGGCTTCAGCAATGTTAGTGTACACTAAATCCAGAATATTGTCTCCTCTGGTTGGACAGGAGACATGTTGATGGAACATTTTCGGATGATGGATTGAACAGTGCTCCGTGAGATGTTCAAAGCTTGGGATATTTTTTTTATATCCTAACCCTGCTTTAAACTTCTCCACAACTTTATCACTGACCTGTCTGGTGTGTTCCTTGGGCTTCACGATGCTGTTTGTTCACTAATGTTCTCTAACAAACCTCTGAGGCCTTCACAGAACAGCTGTATTTATACTGAGATTAGATTACACACAAGTGGACTCTATTTACTAATGAGGTGACTTCTGAAGGCAATTGGTTGCACTGGATTTTATTTAGGGGTATCGGAGTAAAGGGGGCTGAATACTTTTGCACACCACATGTTTCAGTTTTTATTTGTAAAAAAATTTGAAAACCATGTATGATTTTCCTTCCACTTCTCAATTATGCACCACTTTGTGTTGGTCTATCACATAAAATCCCAATAAAATACATTTACGTTTGTGGTTGTAACGTGACAAAATGTGGAAAAGTTCAAGGGGTATGAAAACTTTTGCAAGCCACTGTAGATATGCAGAGAATGGAGGAATGTGCATTATCACCAGGTGGTGCCGTCAGTGATGGCAGCCTCGCCTACGGTCTGTCTGTCTTTTTGTCTTATTTGTTATTTTTAGTGCGTTTTAAAATGTTTGTGTTAATGTTCTCTGGTTTGTTTTATGTGGGGAGGGGGGGGGGGGGGCGGGGGGGTGGGTCAGGGGAAACTGTTTTTCAATCTCTTACCTCGCCGGAGATGATTTTTTGCCCCACCGCAGGGCCGTGGACTTACCAATGGAGTCTGCGATCCCTTGCATGGGATCGATGCTCCAACCACGGCCTGCAGATTTCACCGTCCAGGAGCTCGCAGTCTCGGGCAGAGACTGGTGTCAGGAAACTCCAAGCCGCAGGAGGTTCGACCGGCCCCGATCCGGGGTTCGATCGCTCGGCGCGGGAGAACCAAGATACCTTAATGTGGGAGCTTGATCGCCCCGACCGCCGGCAATGGGACCCAAGGTCATTCCGTCAACGGAAGGGGCCACAGGAGAACAAAGAAGGGAAGAGATTGAACTTTTTTTCCGCCTTCCATCACAGTGAGGAATGTTGAGGAGTCACTGTGGTGGATGTTATGTTAAAAATGTATTTTGTGTGTCTTGTTACTTTTTATTGGTATGACTGTATGGCAAATCAAATTCCTCGTATGTTGCAAAACGTCATAATAAAGTATGCTTAAGATTATGTAGGCAGTGGAGTAGAGTTGACGGCATCATGCTCAGCACTGATATCGTGGGATGAAGGGCCTGTTCCTGTGCTATACACCTCTATCTTTAAACTAAAAGGGAAATTGTCAAGATTATTCAATAAGCAGCATTTCCATGTCATTTCTGAGAGTGTTGCGGTGGAAACGTTTCCCTGGGACGTTCTCTCCAGCCTTCTGAACCTCCCCCTGCTGTTATTAATCTTTTATTGTTTATTTTTGCCAACACGGTGAAAGGTTTTTGTTTGCGTGCTATCCAGATAAATCACAGCACACATTCGTGCAATCAAGCCATATACAATACAACGGGGTGTGTTTGGAGGACAATACCGTGGTATATCGTGTTACAGCGTTGTTGCGTTTAATGTTACAGTCGAGGCACTGTGTACCGGGACATTCTGGTAAATTGTAAATACACTGATACTTGTAGACTGGATGGCTAAGATGATCATAGGTGCCGGTATAAATTTAATTTAAGAAACAAGGCACTGCAAATGCTGGTTTACATAAAAGAGTCTGAAGGAGGGTCATCTTCTCCAGCTGGCTGACCCGCTGTTACTCCAGCACTTTGTGCTTTTTCTTTAACGTGATCGATGTTTAAAGCGGCACAGTATGGAAACAGGCCCATCGGCCCAACGAGTCCATGCCGACCAACAATCACCAGGGACGCCGCTTGATCCGTTGAGTTACTCCAGCATTTTCTATTTTCGATCTATCTTCACATTATTTCCATGTTATCCTCAACCACTGCCTACATTTTAGACGGCAATAGGCAGAGGCCAATGAACCCGCGCACCTTTGGGATGTATGAGGAAACCGGCGGGGTCACAGGGAGAACGTGCCAACTGGGTCCAACGATCGGACCTGGGCCTCTGGCGCTGTGTTCCAGCGGTGCCACCATGACTATATGAAAAACAGTTGGCCCATATAACAGTCTGGCAGTTAGGCAAATAAATGTGTCTAACGGGGCGGTCGGAACGTCCAATCTCCACACAGACAGCGCTCGTAGTCAGGATCGAACCCGGGTCTCTGGGTCTGTGAGGCAGCAGCTCTACCGCTGCGCCACGGTGTCGCCCCAAATTGCCAGGTGTACCCAGCTGCTTGCGTGCTGTCGAGTCAAGTCACACCACACACGAGCACAATCAAGCCGTACACAAGTACAACAGGTTGTGCAAGGAAGACCATTTCGGACAATAGCGGGTTAAAAGGAGTGAATGATTGACGTTGTGAAACTGAACTCAGGAGTGCTGAGATTTCTGGGGCGATGAATCTAAGCGGCAGCAACATAGAGACAGCGATGCTTCTCTCAAGCGCTGGGTGCAAGTGGGGAACAGAACGGGCCCCCATTGCTGCCTCCTCCCGCTCCCTCTTACCTCCATGAGACTCTCGTGGGGTTTCTTCAGATCCATCAGGTGCAGGTGACCGATGATGGGCAGACACGGGGGTCCCGGGGGCAGGTTGAGCGCTCCATGGCACTTAGAGCCGCGGCGAAAGTAAAGGAGGAGCAAGAGGGAGAGGGCGCCGAGGATCAGTAAAGTGGCTGCGTCCAGCGGGAAGGCGCTGCCCAACGTCATCTCTGGGCTCCCCTTGACTTCTCGCTCCTGTCAGCGCCCCAGAGCGGAGTCCCGGGCCGCAGTGTCTCTCACCTTCAGCCCCACTCGCCTCTGTTTAAACCCTCCTCCTGAAACCTGAAAGTTAATAAATGTGTCAGCGGGGGCGAGGGCGACGGCGACGAATGAGGCTGCGGATTCAGTAAAGTGGCGCCAGTGCAACTAACGTTGGTGGAGCCGTCCCCGTTGGAGTGAAGGGCAAAGCAGGCAAACAACGAAGGTACACAAAAATGCTGGAGAAACTCAGCGGGTGCAGCAGCATCTATGGAGCGAAGGAAATAGGCAACGTTTCGGGCCGAAACCCTTCTTCAGACTACAAGGAAGCTTGACTAACGAGGAAAATTGAGGCGTTGGTCAAAAACAGGAAGGATGCATGGGACATGGTATAGGCACCTGGGATCAAGTGTAGCTCAAGAGGAGTTTCGGGAACTAAGGGGCAAACTGAAAAAGGATATCAGAGGGCAAAAGGAGATAGCTCTGGCGGGAAGCACTAAGGCCAATAGCAAAATATTTTATAAATGCACTAGACCAAGTGGATCCCGTTGCGTGGGGGGGGGGGGGGGGGGGGGGGGGAGGTGGTTATAGGGGTCTGCAGCGTCACACACACACTAACCACCCCCTTGATATTATATTAATATTGTTAATTCGCTCCTTTTACCCCATCCCCATCCTCTCCACTCACGCATAGCCCCAAACTAGCAGACATGGCTAGAGAAGGAGAGGGAGGGGGTAGAGAGAGTGAGGGCAGGCAGGCAAAGGGCAGGTCAGAGGAAGAGGGCAGAGGTAGCGGGTAGAGGCAGAGAGCGTCAGCAACCTCCCCACCATGCACTGTTACGAGGACCCCAAGTGAGGCAGCGAGGGGGCACTATAGTTTGGAAATGCTAAAGCTGTGTTGCCTTTGGATTGGACATGCTGTGCTGAAGCTGTGCTGCCTAATTAAAGTTGCCTTGCCTAATTAAAGTTGCCTTGCCTAATTAAAGTTGCCTTGCCTAATTAAAGTTGCCTTGCCTGCGATATAATTAAAAGTCTTGACCCCGTTTGTGCTTTATATTGATTTTAGAAAAACGCTACCATGTTCGGCTGTGATTTTTGGTCATCATACTCAGTCCCCCTCCGCCCATCAGGTGCTGAGGATTTTTCCCATCGATGAAAAATAAAAGAGTTATTAGTGTTTCCAAAATGTTGAGAGTCTCTCTCCTGTCAATCACGCCATGAAGTCCACGCCCCTTCTGGTGTGAGCGGGGAAGGACTATAAAACCCAGAAGTGTGGGCATGGCTCAGTCTCTGCAAGATGGAGAGGTCACGACTCGCTGTCTTTAGTGACCTTGCACCCTGCTTGAAATGGTATGAAACTGCACTTGAATTTGGTGGCCTTGCACCCTATTTGAAGTGGTAAGAAACTGCACTTGAATTTGATGGCCATGCCTGCTTGAAATGGAATTTCAAGAATAGCCGTGATTCAACTACCAGCCGTGAGTGAGTGAGTGAGCTGCCAGCACAACAGGCTTGAGTGACTGAGCTGCCAGCATAACAGACTTGAGTGACTGAGCTGCCAGCCCAAGAATCCATTTGGCCCACAATGTCCATACTAGCCCCCTGGAAACCAGTCCCTCCAGCCCACAACACCTATACTAGTGCTCCAACCCCCCCTCCCCTCCCCCTCCCTACTACTGGCCACCAATATTGGAATTGGTGGAGAGGTGGAATATTGAATTGGGGGACCAGCCTTCCCGTGTGATGCTGGGACCCAACGGGTCCCACTTAGTCTACTAG
Source organism: Leucoraja erinaceus (assembly GCF_028641065.1). Lineage (NCBI taxonomy): Eukaryota > Metazoa > Chordata > Chondrichthyes > Rajiformes > Rajidae > Leucoraja > Leucoraja erinaceus. The sequence continues at coordinate 23,026,483 of NC_073396.1, forward strand.
AACATAGAACTGTGCAGGCCCTTCAACCTACAATGTCTGTGCCGAACATGCCAAGCCAAAAACCTCTGAATTGCCACTATCATATCTGCCTCAACCACCAACCCTGGCAGCGTGTTCCAGGCACCATCTCCCCTCTGTGTAAGAAAGTTACCCAGCACATTTCTTTTAATATTTACCCCTCTCACCTTAAATCTATGCCCTCTAGTGTTTGATTCCTTTATCCTGGGCAAACCTGACTTTTTTTTTGCCTTATTTTCATCTCCTTTTGACCCATTTTGTCACATCTTAATCTCCTTTTCATTTTTAACCTTTGCCTACCCACCTGCCAATCAACCTATCACTTACCAGGCTATGTCCTGCTCCCACCTCTTTCCACCTTCCCACACCCCCCATCAGCCTGAAGAAGTGCCCTGACCAGAAATGTCACCTGTACATGTCCTCCAGAGATCCTACCTGACCCACTGAGTTACTCCAGCACTTTGTGTACTCCACAAGATTCTGGCATCTGCAGTTCCTTGTGTCACCACTTATATTGTTTTCCTGTAATTCTTTTTGTAACAAGTTAGTGACTTTCATATTCTCGATGTGAAGAATGGTCAAGTCATAAGTCTGTTGCGGGCAGCTTGGCTGCTGAATGACTTGGTGGCTGATTAGACAGTCCCCAGTTGTTAATGGAGCAGGAAACCTGGCCAGTCACTTGATCACTTATAGACGAGACAACTTCATTTAGAAGTCCGACAGCACCCCTTCCCTTGGATACCGCTCTGATCCCTATCACTGGCTGACTGACCAGGAGATACCAATCCTCAGCATTATTGATAATAGCTGAGTTCAATTAGATGATATTGGCTGCCCACTTGAACCTTGTCAGCCGCCTCCATACAAAACCCAAGCATTCTAGCGGAATAGGGAGACCAAGTGGGACCGACCCTGGTAGCTGAGTGGTTCCATAATTTTTCTGTTTTTATTAGACATTAAATATTACATTTAAAAGTGTCGCAGGTGTGTGCACAAAGTTGAGCAAGTGAAGCAATGAATAAGCAATCTTGGTTAAAAAGATCAAAGAAAGCCAATAAAACATTTTGAAATCAGTAGTTTATTAAAACTACGCCTGTAAATGTTCAATCATATTTGATGCAATAAATTTCATCACGGCAATACAAACTGTGTTCCAATAAATTAAACAGCATTTTGAAGTGTGGTCACCCTTGTAATGTGGAAAAATAACAGCAGCTAATTTGTGCACAGAAAGATCCCAGAAACAACATGGTATTGATCAAATAATCAATTTTAGTGTAAACTAGACCCGTCGGGCCCGTTGCCCGAGACAATATTCCACCACAGACCCATAGCCCCCAACTGCGCAGGCACGGCAGACAGGTTCCCGTGGTACATCCTTTTATTCTGAGGCTGTGCCTTCTTGTCCCAGACTCTCCCACTATTAGAAACATCCTCTACACATCCACTCTATTCTAGGCTTGCTTGCATCATTTATGTTGATCACAAAAATATTATCGAAAAGATTGAAGGAATGCTTTTGTCAGACTTTTGGCGAATGGACTGCAAGATTCGGAAGGACAAATGTCAGGTGACTGATTAGATCATCCACTAAGTTCTGGAGTTTCACCATTCCTGGTGTGTCCCAGTTTCCAGGACTTGAGGGCTAATTTCCATTGAAGTCATGGAGACACCATTGGTTGCTAGATTCAGGCCCATGACAAATGCAACATTCCACAATAAAAACACACGCACATTCTTTGAAATTATTCTGAGAATAATGTAAAGAAGTAAAATGGAAGCAAAAGATGTGTTGACATCAGCGACACGTTTATGTACTTTGGGGATAATGTGAAGCCCACAACGGGCACAAACTCCAGATTGTAAAGAACAGGAAGAGCTCCACCCTGGCCAGGGTTTCTTCAACACAGGCCTGCGTCCCGCAAAGGCACAAACACGTCAACGTTGCTCCACAAAAAAAACAACGTTTGATTGTTTGCCAGATACAGCATGGAAACATGCCCTTCAGCCCACTGAGTCCACACCAACCATCAATCACCCGTTCACACCAGTTCTACATTATCTCACTATCGCATCCACTCCCTACACATTAGCAGCAATTTTACTGAGGCTAATTAACCAATAAATCAGCACATCTTTGGGATATGGGTGGAAACCAGAGTACCTGGAGGAAACCCATGTGGTCACAGTGAGAACACATGCAAATTCCATGCTGTCGAGGTCAGGATCGAACACGGGTCTCTGGGGCAGTGAGGCAGCAGCTCTACCAGCTGTGCCACTGTACCGCCCCAAAAGTCACCCAGAATTATTTAACAGTAATATATTTTTTTTTAAATGGTAACGCAAGGTATTTGCCAATTAAAAATCATTTTAACTCCCCTTCCCATTCCCATACCAACTGTCCTTGGAGTCCTCCATTGTCAGAGCGAAGTCATATGCATACTGGAGGAACAGCATCTCAGATTCCGCTTGGGTAACATTATCAACATTCAACCCTTCAACCCCTCTCTCTATCCTATCCCCCTGTCTCCCTCCCAGTTGATTAGTACAGGTGTCAGAGGTTATGGGGAGGGAGAGATAAATCAGCCATGATTGAATGGCAGAGTAGCCTTGATGGGCCGAATGGCCTAATTCTGGTCCTATCACTTACAATCTTATGATCCCAAATGTGCACATATTTCTCCCATTCTCCCACCCACGCAGCAACCCTAGTCCTTTCTCCTCCTTTGCCCAATCAGCTCCCATCCCAAGTTCCTCAATACCCTTTCATCCACCTGTCTTTCCCACTCCCTTCTGTCCCCTCCCATCTATATCCCTCCCTCTGGCTCTACATTTCACGCCTCCCCTCTCTTTACTTGACACTCTTTGTCTCTTTTTCACTTCTGACCTTTGTCATTGCTCAAACCCATCTGCCAAACGAACCGTCCTCACCTTCTCCACTCAAACCGCTCTTTCCCAGCTTTTTTACCCTTTCCACAGTCAGACTCAAAACATCACCTGTCCATTCCATCTACAGGTGCTGCCTGGCCCGCTGAGTTCCTGCTCACACAGGCAGTGACATCTCTCTCAGCTGCCCCATCAGGGGATGAAGGAATTGAAGGCAGGAGCCTGAAATCTGGTACTGCAAGGTGACTTGGATAGATTCAGGAGATGCAGCTTCTTCCCCAAAAAACGGGAGCCATCAGATCTACTGTATTAAAGGGGGAGATGCACAAGACTGTCATGGTACACACAAACGCTGAACTAGTAAAGAAAGCAAATATTGCACTTTATCTGTTTATACTGAGTTGTGTCTTGGTGATACCACACCTATATTGCATGCATTCTATGGTATATGGACACACTGATTTGATCTGTATTTATGACTACAATATCCTGTTGTGCTGCAGCAATGCAAGAATTTCATGGTCCTATCTGGGACACATGAAAATAAAATCTCTTGACTCTTCACCCACTGAGTTCCTCCAGCACTTTGTGTTTCAGCAATGCTTCCATGCTTTATAACTCTATAAATCTATAATTGAGGTAATAAAAGTATGAAAGGTAGAGTTTGGATAGACTCCAGGAACATTGCTCAATCGGCTCCAAATGCAAGAAGTTAACTCTATCCACTTAAAGGCACGGAATCTTTCACCCAGGGAATTGGAACCAAGATCCAGAGGAAATAGATTTCAGGTGAGTGGGGAAAGATTTTCTTCCCTTCATTCCTTCCATCCATTGGGCCAACGCCAGAATACTGGACTGGACTTAGAAAAGGGCTCCAAAACCTGGGCTCAGTAGACTATTTCTGTATACTTTGCTAATCAAGAATGTGCTTAGGTATGGCAATATTGTACTGGAATGTATGTAAGAAAATAATTTCATTGTGCATTTGCACATGTGGCAATAAAGTACATTTGAACCTTTGAGAGGGGAAATGTCACCAGCGTATGGTGCAAACATGGAGAAATATCTTACCCATGGAGAATGGAGCAAAAGCATCTCTCTTCACAAACTTCCCATCAGCATCCAGAAAGTTGGAAGGATTAAAGGATCTCGGGTTTTCCAACTGAGTTTTATCGAAAAGCACCGAGGTCAGTAATGGGATCACGGGAGTGTGGTGAAAATATAATTTACAATCGCTGTTATTCTGTTTGAAAAGCATTTGTGAAAATATGTCCACTGAAGAGGAATTAACAATCTTGGCAGCATTTCCACTCTTCCACCTCTCACACACCTCCAATTTCCATCACTGCCAGCATCTTCACCCTCAGTGACATTAACCTCTGGAATTCTTTCTCGAAACCTCTGTCTCTCTACCCCTCACCCACCATAAGGATCCTTCTCAAGACTTCCGTTTTTAATCAAGCTTGCCCCAATGTGTCATTAAGGGGCAGAGGGATACATTTTGAAAGAAGACCCCATTATTTATCTATTCTAGTCTATCACCACAGCTCTGTGAGATGCCAATGTGGCTTCTTATAGTACATTTAGTGTAGTTAATCATCATAAGACATTTAACTGGATGGGCACTTAGAAGTTACCCTGATGTACAAGCCCTTTCCTGTCCCTTTTGTCCACCTTTTGATGATTTCAATTTTAGGAAAACACTTTTCTCGAGATGAACTTTTCCCTTTAAATGTAAGATCAATTATGAGAAATAAAAATCCATTTTCATCCCAGTAGCAATGCCATCTGATTTCTTGCAATGTTATTGTTTCAAGTTAGATCTCGTAAAAGTTGTTTCTTTAGAAAGGAGATGAGGAGGACGTTCTTTACTCAGAGGGTGGTGAATCAGTAGAATTCATTGCCACGTGCAGCTGTGGAGGCCGTCTTTGGGTATTTTTAAAGTGGAGATTGACAGGTTCTTGATTAGTAAGTATGTCAAAGTTTACGGGGAGAAAGCAGAAGAAATGGGGTTGAGAGGGAATTCACAATAAATTGTGTTACACACACGACTTCGGAGGTTCGGCTGCAGGCCCAGTGGATGACTGGGAGCTCGCAGGTCACAGGTTGGTGACCTGTTTCCGGAGCTCCTGCAACTACAGCTGCGTCCGCTGGACTGGAGGGCGGCATCTTTGGCCTGGATCGCCTCAGGGAAAACAAAGAGGGAAGAGACAGAGACCTTAAGACTTTTGCTTCCATCACAGTGAGGAGGTGCCTGGTGAACTCACTGTGGTGGATGTTAATTTGTGTTTATTGTATGTTTTGTTATTTATTATTATTATGTATGACTGGAGGCAACGAAATTTTGTTCAGACTGAAAGGTCTGAATGACAATAAAGGAATCTAATCTAATCTAAATGGTAGGGCCCTGAGGAGTGTTGTAGAACAGAGGGTCCAAGGGGTACAAATACATAGGTCCCATATAGAGATGACAGGGATGGACATGGTGGTGAAGAAGGGTTTGGGGATTTTGGCCCTTCATGGGTATGGTCATTAAGTGCAGAACTTGGGATGTCATGTTTGTCAGGAAAGTATTTGAAATTAGTTCTCTGGCAATAGAACTAGAGAATAGAATTTCGATCAACTAAATAAATCTGAAACTGAATACTGGAATCAGTGATGGTGATGATGAGATTGTTGTTTAAAAATCATCTGGTTCACTATTGTTCTTCAAAGAGGAAATTTGCCATCCTATCCCAGTCCAGTTGATGTACAACTCCACATTCTTGAATGTAGTAACTTAGCTCTTTCCTCAGTTGAGGAACAATAAAGAGTGGACATTAGCAAAGATGTCCACATGTATGAATGGAAATTGAGCCATTTTATACGTGCTAGAGTGGAGTTCAGTTTAGTTTAGTTTAGTTTAGAAATACAGTGTGGAAACATGCCCTTCAGCCCACAGAGTCTGTGCCAACCAGCGATCACCCATACACACATTCTATCCTACACACTAGGGACAATTTACAGAAGTTAATTAACCTTTATACCTGCACATCTTTGGGATGTGGGAGGAAACCGGTGCACCCGGTGAAAACCCATGCGGTTACAGAGAGAATGTACTAACTCCGTACAGACAGCACTCGTAGTCAGGATCAAACTTGTGTCTCTGATGCTGCAAGGCAGCAACACTATCACTGTGCCACCCTGCCGCCCCTGTGGGAGTCTTTAAATCCACTGAAGAGGGAGATAGAGGGCTGAAAATCTGAAGTAAAAACAAGAAAAATTCTGGAAACACTCAGCAGGTCAGGTCTTTGGAGAGTGTACTCTAACATATCAGGTCAAAGACACAATATCTATGGACATCTACCAGAAACAGGTTTAGTTAGGGGGAGAACTAAAATAAATTGATTCATTGAGCAGTCGTTTTCTGGAATAGGAACTTCTTGGTTTCTTTAATGCACACCTTAACATAAATTATTAGGAGCAGGCAGAGGAGAGTTGATCATCTAATTTCTTCATTTAGACTCATTTAGGCACTTGTAGTCAGGATCAACCCCAGATCCCTGGCACTGCAAGGCAGCAACTCTATCGATATGCCACAGTGCTGTCCACTAACTACCCACTGAAATATCACAACAATCCATTCTGTTCAAGGGCAATTAATGATCTGCTTGCAAACAACACTCATTTAAAGAAGTGAAGAATCGAATTGATTTATCCAGTGTGCGTCATAGCCTTGTGTTGTAACACAAACAAGTGACTGAGAATGATACAAGGACCTATACCGCTTACGTTAAATATTTAACTTTAAAAATGAGTTAAATGACAACACAAAATGATCCCACTCAATCCTGCTTAAGTTACTGATGATCTGACACCAGCGAATTTATCAATAACACTAAATATGAGGTGAAGTCAATAATAAAACAACCAGCAAATCTTTGCATTAACAGATGATACAGGATACAAACCAAATCTTTCTTGTTCCTGCAAGTTTATTGAACCACAATTTTGAAAATTCTGACTGCGATAACATAGAAAATGATGTCAGTTTCAGATATATAGACACAAAGACAAAGTCGTGACGATTCTGTAGTAATTTTACTTCACTTGTTCTGCTTTCAGCTAAATGCCCAATATATATTAAATTACCCAAGTGTACCGAATAGATTCTGTATGCGAAGAGGATCGAAGTATTATCAATTACTAACAGTAAACGTTCACTCTTAATTTGCTTATTGATAACCTGCCAATCTAACTACAGTCGGGTATCGGTCACGGTGTTTCAAGCACTTTACGCTATCAATAAATATACTGTTTGCTTTTATCGCGATTTCCTTCTCAAGAGTCATCCGTGTGTTCTCCATGTTTTCCAGCGACGTTTGGGCATCCCTGAGCTTCTCCTTCAGGAGTGCGATGGACTCCGAGATTTCCCCAACTTCACAAATCAAGCTGTGGAAATAGAGTCATACATCTGTAGAGCATGGAAACAGTCCCTTTGCCCCATCTCGTTCATGCTGATCATGTTTATTTTAGTTCATTATTATTGTCACGTGTACAGGGAAAAGCTTTTTGTTGCATCAAGCTGCCTGTCCACAGTGCACAGATGCAGGAGAAAGGGTAGAACATTTGGTGCAAGATAAATTCGATCAATGATAGTTCAAAGGTCTCCAATGTGGTAGATGGGAGGTCAGGACTGATCACTAGCTAGTGAGTGGATAGTTCAGTTGCCTGATAACTGCTGGGAAGAAACTTTCCCTAAATCAGGAGGTATGTATTTTCAAACATCTGCACCTCTTGCTTGATGGGAGAGGGGAGATGAGGGAGTGACTGGGGTGAGACAGATCCTTGATTATGCTGTGTAAAAAAACTTGCCCTGCACATCTCCTTTGAACTTTGCCCCTCCCTGTTTAAAGCTATGCCCGCTAGTCTTTGACATTTCCACTGAATTAAATAACAAGTTCCAGCTCACTGAACCCTGTCTTTCGTTTAATTTAGAGATACACCATGGAAACAGGCCCTTCGGTCCACTTCCCCATCCACTCCCTGCACACTATGGGCAATTTACAGAGGCCAATTAACCATCAACGCGCACATCTTTGGGAAGTGGGAGGATACCGGGACACCCAGAGGAAACCCATGCAATCACAGGGAAAACGTGCGAACTCCACACAAATAGCACCCGAGGTCAGGATCGACTCGAGGTCAGGATAAGCTGTGTCAGAGGGCAGTTTGGGATTTAGAGCAATACAGCTCTTTGACCTACCAGGTTCACGCCGCCCACCGACCACCCATTCATACCAGTTCTACGCAATTTCACTTTCCCATACACTCCCTATGCACTAGAGGCAATTTACAGAGACCAGATATCCTACAAACCCACAGGTCTTTGGGATATGGAGCACCCGGAGGTAACGCACACGGTTCACAGGGAGAACGTGCAAACTCCACACAGACAGCACCCAGGGTCAGGATCGAACCCGCGTCTCTGGCATTGTGAGGCAATAACTCCGCCAGTCGCACCACCATTGTACTGTCACCTCAACATGTCTCTCAAACATTCTGGTAACTTACTTCATTTGAGCCGGATCTCTGGTGAGTTCCACGTTTGGCCTGTAGGTCCTCTCGTACAGTCTTGTTTGAGCCACCTTGAGTGGAGCTTCCTTGTCCTTTATGGCCTGTTTCAGATTGGCGATGTTTCTCTCCTGAGCTGCAATTTGTTCAAGTAACTGCCCAAGGCAAACAAAAGCTAAGTCAACAATAACAAGAGTTAAGTGTCAAAGACCATTATATTGCCATAAGTCCCGAAACAGCACAATAAACAACTAAATAATGATATATATAATTATATATATATGCAAAGACAAAAACAATGCCCCCAAGTCTATGTAGTTTGGAGATTATTTGGAGGTTATTGTGTTTAATAACCTGATATTTGTAGGGAAGAAGCTGCTCCTGAATCTGTTAAACACAGCGAAGTGTTGCAAAAACTAAATAGAGTCATAAGCACCAACACAGACCTCTTCATCCAAGTCGTCCATACCGACCAAGATGCCCTTTCGAAGCTAGTCCCAATTGCCTGTGTTTGGACTATATCCTACCAAACCTTTCCAATCCATGTCTCTGTCCAAATGTCTTTTGAATGTTGATATAGTACCTGCTTCAACTACTTCCTGTGGCAGCTCGTTCCATATTACCCGCCACTCTCAGTGAAAAGTTGCCACTGATTATCCCACTTTCCCATCCACTCCCTGCACATGAGCGGCAATTTACACCTGTTCACAAAAGTTCTATGATATCCCATCTTCCTACACATTAGAGACAATTTACAAAGGCCAATTAACCTACAAACCCTCACGTCTTTGGGATGTGGGAAGAAACCGGAGCATTCGGGGGGAAACCCACATGGTCACGAGGAGAACGTGCAAACCTCACACAGACAGCACCTGAAGTCAGGATCAAACCCGGGTCACTGGCGCTGTGAGGCACCAACTGTACCAGCCATGCCACTGTGGCACTCTAATATTTATATGATTTTGGAAAAGTAAAATTGAATTAGCCACTTGAGACAGTGACCTTTCTCAGATGATGGTCTAACTTGGCCTTTGCATCATAGAGCTCTTCCAAGCGCTTGTTAAAGGCAGCGTTGACTCTGTCGTACTGCGCACGTAGATCCTCGGATGTCTCCTGTAGCACATTGTCAACCAGAGCCCGAAGGCTAATAGAATTCATCCGCTCCTGTTCAGCCTTGTAGATGTTACAGTGAGTGAACTGGGCCCAGGTCTCTGGAGTAGAAGAACTGAGAGATTAAAAAGAAATATCAGTATCAGAACTCTGGGGTGGTGCAGTGGTAGAGTTGCTGCCTTACAGTGCCGGAGACCTGGGTTCGATCCTGACCGCAAGTGCTGTCTCTGTACGCAGTTTGTATGTCCTCCCCGTAACCTGCATGGGTTTTCTCCGGATGCTCCGGTTTCCTCCCATACTCCAAAGACGTGCGGGTTTGTAGGATGTGTAGGAAGAAACTGCAGATGCTGGTTTACACCGAAGATAGACACAAAATGCTGGAGTAACTCAGTGGGTCAGGCTGCAAGTGGAATGGATAAGGGAGAGCCAGTGGATGTGGGGTATTTGGACTTTCAAAAAGCCTTGGACAAGGTTCCACTCAAGAGATTAGTGTGCACAATTAGAGCACATGGTATTGGGGGTATGGTAATGACATGGATAGAGAACTGGCTGGCAGACAGGAAACAAGAAGTAGGAAATAATGGGTTATTTTCAGAATGGCAGGCAGTGACTAGTGGGGTGCCGCAAGTCTGTGCTGGGACCGCGGTTATTTACAATGTATATTGATGATTTAGATGAGAGAATTAAATGTAACATCTCCAAGTTTGCGGATGGCACAAAGCTGAGTGGCAGTGTGAGCTGCAAAGAGGATGCTATGAGGCTATCCTCATAATCCCCCTTGGTGGCAAGAACAAAAAGGCAGATTATTATCTGAATGGTGTCAGATTTGGAAAAGAGGTGCAACGAGATATGGGTGTTGTTGTACATCAGTCACTGAAAGTAAGCATGCAGGTGTAGCAGGCAGTGAAGAAAGCAAATGGCATGTTGGCCTTCATAGCGAGAGAAGCTGAGTATAGGAACAAGGAGGTCCTACTGCAGTTGTACAGAGCCCTGGTGAGACCACATCTGGAGTATTGTGTTCAGTTTTGGTCTCCTAATTTGAGGAAGGACATTCTTGCTATTGAAGGAGTGCAGCATAGGTTCACCAGGTTTGTTCCCGAGATGGTGGGACAGACATACGATGAAAGAATGGGTCGACTGGGCTTGTATTCACTGGAATTTAGAAGGATGAGAGGGAACCTTATAGAAACATGTAAAATTCTTAAGAGATTGGACAGGCTAGATGCAGGAAAATTGTTTCCGATGTTGGGGGAGTCCAGAAACAGGGTTCATGGTTTAAGAAAAAGGGATAGGCCATTTAGGACTGAGATGAGGAAAAACACTTTCACCCAGAGAGTTGTAAATTTGTGGAATTCTCTGCCACAGAAGGCTGTGGAGGCCGATTCACTGGTTGTTTTCAAGAGAGAGAATTAGATTTAGCTAAGGGCTAAAGGGATCAAGGAATATGGGGCAAAAGCAGGAACGGGGTACTGATTTTGGATGAACAGCCATGGTCATATTGATTGGTAGTGCTGTCTCGAAGGGTCGAATGGCCTACACCTACACATTTTTAAAAATGTTTATATTTATGCTTCTCTGATGAAAAGGAATAGGTGTCATTTTGGGTCTGAAGAAGGGTCTCGACCCAAAACTTCCTTTTCTCCAGGGATGCTGCCTGACCCACTGAATTACTCCAGCATTTTGTGTCTATCTTCATGTTTGTAGGTTAATTGGCCAGTAAAAATTGTAAATTCTCCCTAATGTGTAGTATAGTGCTAGTGTACGGGGTGATTGCTGGTTGACGCAGACTCGGGGGTAGGGGTTGTCTGTAGGTTAGTTACCTAAAATTGTAGAATTCAATATTCATACCATTAGGTTGAAGGTTTCCCAAGCGAATGTGAGGTGCCGTTCCTCCAGTTTGCATGTTGCCACTCTCTGCCATTGATCACCTGTTCACACTAGTTCCATGTTATCCCACTTTCTCATCCACTCCCTACACACTCGGGGCAATTTACAGAGGGCCGATTAATCTACAAACCCACATGTCTTTGGGATGTGGGTGGAAACTGGAGCACCCGGGAGAAACCCACGTGGTTACTGGGAGAACGTACAGACTCCACATAGACAGCATTTGAGGTCAGGATCGAACCCGGGCCACTGGCGCTGTGAGGCAGCATCTCTACCAGCTCTGCCACTAAGCTGCTCGATAAGCTCTGCTAGTTTCCTGCTCAGTGGATGTAACTAGTGATCAGGCGCCATCTAGTGGACAATACAATATTTATTGATATAAAATGATAGACAAAAAATGCTGGAGTAACTCAGCGGGTCAGGGTCCAACTCTGGAGAAAATGAATAGGTGACATTTCGGGTGGGGACCCTTCTACATTTATACTGCCTCCTTATCTGACACCCTCTTGTCTCATTTTTGTCCCCTTTTGAACCCTTTTGTCATCTTTTCATCTTTAATTTTTGTTCACCTATCTTCCAATCAACCCACTCTCCGTCATTCATCTGTATCCACCTATCACTTGCCAGACGTTGTCCTGTTCGCCCCGCCCCCACCCACAGCTTTATCCCACCCACGACAATCAGTCTGAAGCTGGGTCCCGACCAGAAACGTCACCTATCCACATCTTCCAGAGATGCTGCCTGACAAGCTAAGTTACTCCAGTACTTTGTGTTCTATGCAAGATTTCAGCACCTGCAGTTCCTTGTGTCACCATTTATATTAATTTCCATTATTTCGTTTGAAAGACACTTGGACAGGTACATGGATAGGAAAGTGATTGAAGAATATGGGAGAAATGTGGGCAAATGGGTCTGGCTTAGATGGTCCATCCTGGTCAGCATGGACGAGCTAGGCTGAAGGACCTGCTGTTTCCATGTTGTTTGGCTCAATTTCCTTTTTGCCACGCGTTAGTGCATTTCACATTCCTGATGTGAAGAATTGTACTAGCATTGAGTCTGATAGTGGGAAGCCTGGTTTGTCAATTACTTAGACAATGATTAGAGACTGTCTACAGTTGTTTGTGGAGCAGAACACTTGGTCAGAGTACCTTAGTCACTTACAGATGGTATAACTTCACTTAGAAGGGATTGAACACCTTTGTTTAGTGTATCCTGAAATTAAAAATACAGAGGAAATTTTCAGCAAGGTGTTTAGGGATGGTGTCTTGACTAAAGCACTAATTGCTGGTGTAACTCAACGGGTCAGGCAGCATCTCTAGAGGACATGGATGGGCCATGTTGTTGCTCAGGACCCTTATTCTGATTGTCTTCTCTGGCTGAGGTGTATACAATTGGGGGTCTTGGTAATAGTAAACAAAAAAAAACAATGAATTAGAAACCTTAATGTTAATTCAAACACCCCAAAGTCAGTCTTTCAGAATAGAGATAAGAAGAAATATTTTCACCCAGAATATAGTGAATTTTTAGAATTCTATACTCAAGAGGTCTTCAGCAGTTCAATTATTGATTAATATCAACTAATAATTATTGATTGTATCCAATAGTGTTATTGTTAGATTTTTTGATTTCATGGAAAACCAGGGATACGAGATTAATGCAAGAAAATGGTTTAGTTTAGTTTAGAGATATAGCATGGAAACAGGCCATTCAGCCCACCAAGTCCGCACGGACTAGTGATCACTCGTACACTAGCTCTATCCTGCACACTAGGGATAATTAACCTACGAAGCTGTGCGTCTTTTGAATGTGGGAGGAAACTGGTGCGCCTGGGTAAACCCACATGGTCACAGGGAGAATGTGCATACTTCATACAGACAGCACCCGTAATCAGGATCGAACCCGGGTATCTGGTACTGTAAAGCAGCAACTTTACCAATGCGCCACCGTGCTGCCTCCAGTGTGGCGTTGAGAGGTATGATTTCACTGACTGATGCGACAGATGAAAGTGAGACCAAAGGACCTGCATCTACTTCAGCCTCAGACTGCTGCCAAAGTCAAAGAAGGTTAATTTTAAGTGCTAGCTAGATAGATAGAGATAGAGAAATACAGCATGGAAAATTGCCCGTTTGGCCCATCTAGTCCATGTAGACAATCAACCACCCATTTATACAAATCCTACACTAATCTAATCCAATTTTATTCTCTACACAGTGTTATCGATTCTACCAGTCGCCTACACACAAGGGGCAATGTACATCAACCAATTAACCTACAAATCTGTCCATCTTTGGGATGTGGAAGGAAACCGGAGCACCCGGAGGAAACTCACGCGGTCCCAGGGAGAATGTACAAACTCCATTCAGACAGCACACAAGGTCAGGATTTAACCCGGGTCTCTGGTGCTGTGAGGCAGCAGTAACAAGTCTTCTATTTAGTTTAAATTTCACTGGACAGATGCTGATGCATTTGAAGGCCACTTCAATGTTCCTTGACTTCCAAAGTTGAGTTTGAATTTGCCTTACTTGTCTTCAAACTTGGAGGAGTTTGGATGGAACTGAATATTTGTGCTCTGATTATTGAGCCCACCAGCCTTGACATCAATTTTGTAGGCTTCATATTTGTCAGACCAGTCCATCTCCAAAAGTTCCTTGGCATCTCTGTTCTTCCTGAAACACAACAAATAGAGCACATTTAGATTAAAGTTGTTTTAATTAAATGCAGGTTATAAAATAAACTACGTCTATGATGACAAATTATTGGAGTACAATAAAAAATATATTTCTAGCCAACTTTGGGTCTAAATTGGGTCCGGAGTGAGCATATGACTGGGTTCGTAACAAAGAACAAGACCACAACATAGGATTCAATGCGCTGGAGTAACTCAGTAGGTCAGGCAGTATATCCAGAGAACAAGGATAGGTGACATTTTGGGTCAGGATCCTTCTTCAGACTGATTGTAGAGAGAGAGAAGTCTGGAAGAAGAAAGCTGGAAGAGGGGAGAGGCAGGACAACGTGTGGCAAGTAAGAGATCAACACAGGCAAGGGTGGTTTTGGTAGGCAGATGGATGTAACAAAGCCTGCCTGTCATGCCGACTATCTGATTGAGCAGCTCCAGCATTTTCTGCTTCCATTTCAGATGACCAACAACCCCAATCTGAAGAACGATCCCAACCTGCAACGTCGCCAGTCTATTCCCTCCCCAGATGTTCCTTCGCTCCATAGATGCTGCTGCACCCGCTGAGTTTCTCCAGCTTTTTTGTGTAACCTCCAGCACATTGTGTTTTGCTCAAGATTCCAGCATTTGCAGTTCCTTGTGTCTCCCCAATATTTTGCCTCTGTTTACATTTTATTCCAGGCAGCCACTATCATTTGTGGGCTAGAGAGAGGTTGTTGAAATATTATTTCACCATTTTAGCCTGGGCCAACACTGACTAATCACTATTTGTCCCTTCTAACTTACATGGTCCCAGTTCCCAACTCCCTTCTGACCCATTGGGGCCCCAGTTCCCTTTCTTCCTTCCAATTTGCCAGGGCCTTTAGAGAGATGCAGCAGGGAAACAGGCCCTTAGGCCCACCGAGACCATATCGACCAGCGATCCCTGTACACTTGCACTATCCGACAGACTAGGGACAAATTTTACCAAAGCCAATTAACCCACAAACCTGTAAGTGTTTGGAGCGTGGGGGAAAACCAGAGCCCCTGGAGAAAACTCAGGCGGTCACAGGGATAACGCACAAACTCTGTACCGACAGCACCCGTAGTCAGGGTCTAATCTGAGTCTCTCTGGTGCTGTAAGGCAGCAGCTCTACCACTCTGCCGTTCCCACATTGTCTTTCAACTAACCATTTCCGATGCTCCCTTTAAACATCCCTGGCACAGTGGGACATTGATTATAATACAATGTAATATCAAAAAAGGTGAATTAACAATGTGTTGGGGTATTAGTCCAATAGTCTGGGGAATTTACTAATCTGGCCCCACCAAAGAGTTGTACGTTCCAAATAATTGTGATTATGACTGGAGATAAGTAGGTACAGGCCCACCATTGATTTTCTGGCAACTGGGGGTCTGCCATCTCCTTTAATCCGGACAAATTTAGGAGAGCGTACTTGAAATCTCCCACCAGAAGTCCCCTTGAAAATATGGTGCCTAGGCCGGATGAGGCGGCCGACCTCGACCTCTTCGGGGCTTCTCCGGCCGTTCGGGGGTTGAATTTGCCGCCTGTGACCGGGGGTCTCGAACTCTAGCCCGGCCGGAGCCGGCAGATCTGTTCCCATAGCCGACTTCCGAGGCCGACTTTACGGGTCAGCATCTCGGTCCCATGACAGCCTAAGCGAACCATTCTGATTCCGTTGGACCTCGCAGAGGCCATGACCTGCTCCTCTAGTATATTTGGCCTTGACCTCTGTTGGTCCAGCAAAATGGACGATCCAGAAGGGCTCTAGAACCAAGGGTGCCCGAATAATCGATGGCGGACCTGTAATTTGTAATGGAAGTTGTCAATGGGAAAAATGTAGAAACAAAGAACTGCAGTTGCTGGTTAATTCACAAAGGGACACAAAGTGCTGGAGTAACTCAGTAGGCCAGGCAGCATCTTCAGCAATGCTGCCTGACCTGCTGAATTACTCCAGCAGTCTGTGTCCTTTTGTCATTGGGAGAACAATGAATGAGAGAGGGATTGGTGACATCTTATCCCTAATTAAATTTGCTGACCTTATCTGAATATTGACCTGATCCAAAGATCGCTTCAAAACTCCTTGGACATTCTGATTCAGATCAACCTCCTGGAATACAAAAAAAAACATGTTGTTGCAGTAAAGGTGCATTTCTGATGGAGCGGCCATTGTGATATGAAGCATTCCGGTCATATGCAAACCATAGACAACCTGCACAAAAAATCATTAAAAATGAAGTGTAAAAATGTAGGTTTACCATCATGTTGCCTGGATTTAGAGGGGTTCAGTCTCAGGGAGACGTTAGATAGACTTGGATTGTTTTCTGAGGGGAGACTTGAAGAGAGACGTATATAACATTATGAGAGGCATAGATAGATAGGGTAGACAGTCAGAACATTTTACCTAGGGGTGGCACAGTGGCGCAACGGTAGATTTGCCACCTTACAGAGTCTAAGACCCGAGTTCGATCCCGACTACGGGTGCTGTCTGTATCGAGTTTGTACATTCTCACTGTGACCGTGTGGGCTTTTTCCGGGTGCTCCGTTTTCCTCCCAAACTCCAAGGGCGTACAGGTTTGTAGGTTAATTGGCTTCGGTAAAGATTGTAAATTGTCCCTAGTGTGTGTAGGATAGTACGGGGTGATCGTTGGCCAGCGCAGACTTGGTGGGCGGAAGGACCTGTTTCCGCGCTGTATCTCTAAACTAAAATAAAATTGATCCTAACCAGACACCCTTTACATTCAGGTGCCTGGGATCTTGCACTGTGGGGGACCCAAAGCGTGCAAGGTCTCTAGGCTGGTCCTCTCACCCTGAGTAGTTCATCCTCCACGATATCCTTGACCAGGTCAGGACCTTGCCTTCTCTCCCTGTTCTGCAAGTTGTCCGTGGAGATGAACATAGCTATCTCGGTGGCGTCCAGGGCAATTTCCAGCCGCCTCTTCCTCTCCAGTAGAAGCTCGGTCTCGGCTAGCAGGTCTTCGATTTCCCTCTTGAGCTCCGACTTCCAGAAGAAGATATCTTGCAACCTCTCGCCCAGCTTCTTGGTGGAGCTGGCTTGGGTATCTTGAGTCAACTTCTCCCTCTCCACGATCAGAGATTTGGACTCGTTGCGCAAGTTCTCCGCCGTGTCCCGGTCGGCGAAAGACTGGTAGTACTTCGAATAGTTGTTTTGCATCCATTCTTCAGGGATGTACTTGGCCGTGCGAAACCCGGCAGTGGCCAGTCCCGCCGAGGAATGCAAACCCAAGTTCTTGATCATGCAATAGGGTTTGCAAGGCAATTCCTCCTCGGGTATACATCGCGCTATCTGAGGGTGGGACACCAAAACCTCTCCAACAGACATGGTTTCTTGGAGATACAGGGAGATAGTTCCTTTGTCTTATTTTTCTTCTCTTTCTCGCTTCTTTCCCCAACAAAAATATATCACAAACGCAGAAATATATCGATGGCCACCACGTTGGGTTCGAACTCTTGCCTCATTAATCCCGTAGTCCCGGAACTAATGTCAACACTCTCCAGTAACTTGTATCGCTCCCTCCAAACTTTGGTTACATGGGTTTGTTGTGGACGTTGCTAGGTTACCCGCAGGCGTTACCATGGGGAGAACGTTTCGCTACGAAACGCGTGGATGTGGAGGTATCTCCTTCCTGTCCGTTCCCCTCCCTCGCTCCGTCTCCCCCTTCTGTTTAAACGCAGCCTGTTGCTTTACAATCAAGAGGTCAATATGTTAAAAAACATATTACCATTGCTCTGTGGATCACCCAGGGATGGATCAAAGGGACTGGAAGAAGAAACAGGGAGGGTCCTGAGGACAACATATCTTTGCTTGAGAATGGTTGCCACCTCGGGTGGTGGAGACAGAGTCAACAAGGCTAACCAACGGAAAGGTAGACACCAAGAACTGCAGGTGCTGGTTTACAAAAAATACACAAAGTGGTGGAGTAAGGCAGCATCTCTGTAGGACGTGAATAGGTTTTGCTTCAGGAAGCGACCCTGATTCTAGTAGGATGGGGGGAGGGGGGGTGGAGGTGGAGGAGGTGGGGGTGGGACAAAGCCTGGGAAAAAAATTAGAATAACTCAGTGGGTCAAGCAGCATCTCTGGAGAGAATGAATATGTGATGTTTCGGATCGAGGCCCATCTTTGACCCCGAACGTCACATCCAGAGATGCTGCCTAACCCTCTGAGTCACTCTAGCTTTTTGTGTGTATCATCAGTGTAAACCAGCGTCTGCAGTTCCTCCCTACATGCGAGTGATAGGTGGATCCAGGTGAGGGGGTTGATTGGCAGATAGGCCGACAAAGGCCAGAGATGTAATGGTGACAGAGGCCAAGTAACCTACAACATCTTTGGGAAACTAGAGCACCCACGTGGTCACAGGGAGAACCCACGTGGTCGCGGAGAATGTGCAAACTCCACACAGACAGCACTCGTAGTCATGGTCGAACCTGGTTTTCTGGCATTGTATGACAGTAACTCAGCTGCTGTACCACTGTGTGGATGGTTCCTCTTGGAGAATGTAGAATTTGGTATCATGCTTACAAGTAAAATGTCACCCATTTAACCTGAGAGGAGGCAATATTTTTTGCTCTCGGAGGGTCCTGGGTCTTTGCAACTTGCTTCCATTACACGTTGAGAAATTGGATAGAAAGAAATAGATTCTTGAAAAGCGAGGGGAGTGAAAGGTTACCAAGGTCGGGAGAGGGGAGGGGTATGGTCTTAGATTATAGTCAGATCAGTCATGATCTAAATGAATGGAAGTCTAGACGAGAACCGTTCATCCCACGATGTTAGTGCTGAATATGATGACGCCCAGCTCTTATCTGACTGCACATGATCTATATCCCCCCATTCCCTGCATATCCATGCGCCTGTCTAAAAGCCTCTTAAACGCCACTGTTGTTCAGAAAATGGTGTACCCTCCATGTTCCCAAGGGCAATTGGGTTTATTTAAATATTGGTTTTGCAAATGAAGGCTGCATCAGTATTTGCATAGTACAAATCCCATTTCAGAAATATGCTTCAATATTTCATCAACCGAGCTGTGGCCACTTTAGAATCATTTAGCCAAATCTAAACATCCTGGAGACGTTTGAAAGAAAAATAGAGGGAAAAGTACCAATTATTTTATGATGCATAAATGTTACCAGCAATTTGTCTTGTCACAATGAAGCTATGGCCACGAGAGCACATCAACACTTCTACTTCCTTAGAACGTTTAGTTAAATCAGCAATGTCCCCAACAACCCACACCAACTTCTACAAATGCGCTGTAGAAAGGATTTTATTGGGATGCGTCACAGTCTGGTTTGGGAACAGCTCCATCTAAGATCGTAAGAAATTGCAGAGAGTTGCGGAAGTAGACTAGATCATCACGCAAACCGACCTCCCTTTCCAGTGACTCCATCCACAGTTTACGATGCCTCTGCAAGGCCACCAGCATAATCAATGACCAGTCTCACCCCGGTCACTCCATCTTCTCCCCTCTCTCATTAGGCAAAAGGTACACACATTTGAAAATTTAAACCTCCAGATTCAGGGACAGTTTCGTCCCATCTGTTTTCAGGTAACTGAATCTTCCTCTCATCAGCTAGAGAGCTGTCTTTACCTACCATCAACCTCATTGGAAAACTTTCAACTATATTTTATGGGGTGGGAGATTGCAACCTTCACGTCGTCCACCCTGTTTCGACGAGTGCAATCAACCTGGCGTGCACAAACAGAAGATCAAACAGAACAAGTTGTCTTACAACTTTAGGCTGGGCACGCCACACGCAAGAAGAACTATATTTAATCAGATTTTATCTTACACTAAACATGGTACCCATTATCCTTTATCTGTAAACTGTGGACGGCTTGATTGTAATCATGTGTATTCTTTTCTTTGACTGGCGAGCCGGGCAAACACAAGCTTTATTCTGTACCTCATTGCACTTGACAATAATAAACTAAGCTAAACTAAACATTTGTGCATTCACTGAATGATTCAGTCCAATATATATTTTATTCCAATAATGTCAAAATATTATCATGTCACTTTCTATTACGATCTTAGATAGAATCAAAGTAATCTTTATTTCATTGAGGAAGAAGATACTCTTTACAATAGGTTCACAACTTCAAAGTATTACACAATATGAGTCATTAAAATTGTAATTGGAACAATAAACCAGGCAAAATTGAATTAGAGAAGTCATTAATAGATAGGGTTTTAATATACTGGGCATTATAACAATTTTGTCCTATAGATTAAATATTAATTTGTCATGGGAAATTTAAGTACATTGCCATAAATAATATAGTGGTCAGAATATTACATCATGTGCTTTATTCAATATTCCTTATATCAAGTTGCATCAACGTTACCATAACACACTGTGATGAAATGTTTCAACTGTAATCTTACAGACAGAATTCAAGGTGAAAGCTGTGGGCTATTTTGAAAAATAAATATCCCTTAATTCCTCATTTCCAAAACAAAATGACACGTTTTGCTCATGATCCATTAATGGTTAAATTATTCCACCTATGAAATATCCTGTAATAATTGTTGGTCTGAAATATCCTGTATTCATTGTTGGTTTGCATTTTCCAAAGCCTCGATTCAAAGTTTGATCCAATGAAGTCAAATAGATTTGAAGATGATACACAGCGGAGATAAAAATTATCAATCATTCCAGAATTACCAATATTTCTCTCTGTGTCAACACAAGATTATTACATTCTCCTTACTTCAATCAATGCATGAATGCCATTAAAAGATTCAGCATTTACAGATTTTTGAGTATTCTCAAGAGGGTGCTAAGTCAATGGTGGAATTGTATAAATCCCAGTCTGTTGTGTAATGAGAGGATAGTCCAGGGCATTTTTCTCTCACAACTTCCCAACCTCTCTGTCAGCTTAGAGAATGGTTTTGTCAAGTCGGTGCCATGATCCTCTCCTCCTCTTAGTTTCTTTCATGGTTCTGCTACTGCTCTTGAATCCAACACAGGCTTGGTACAAACAGTTGGCCAAAACTTGGTATTTCGTGGTGGGACGAGCCTCTGGAATCTTGCTAGGCATCCACCAATCTCCCTACACAAGGCGAGCTCTACCTCACCTACATTTACCCATGTTTGTGGAGCCATCTCGCACTGGACACAAATTCAAAGATGCACGTGGTCCACCCACTGATGGAACCAAGGACCCATCACTGACTGGAGATCTATCAAGAAGCAAACTCTCCATTGGAAAGGATCCATATGAGATGAAAAGCTAGGAATAGGGAAAGCAAAATGAACTGCACATGAAGAACTAGGAAACATGATAAGTGATGGTAAAATCTATTTTAACATTAGTGCTATTTTCTTGTATTGATGTGCAAACAAGAAACTGCTGGTTTTCAAAAGACAAAAGTGCTGGAGTAACTCAGTGGGCCAGGTGGCATCTATGGACAATGGATAAGTAATGCCTTCCAAGGAAGTAGAGGCGTTGGTGTGTTTTCTTGGCCATTGCTTCGATATAGCAGGCCAGGACAAGTTATATTATGTTAATAATGTTAATCTTCTATGTTAATAATCTTGCTACTAATCTTACTAATAATCATGTTAATAATCTTCTATGTTAATAATAAAAAAGATGCTTACAAAATTAAATAATAGTTATTTATGTTTATATATATCTGTAATATTAGCAGGCACTTACATTGACTGCAGGGCAAAATATCTTTCTTGAAGTTGGTTCTCTCTGTGTCGTAGAGAGTCACAGAGTCACAGAGTAATTCAGCGTGGAAACAGGCCCTTCGTCCCAGCCTGTTCATGTCAACCAAAGTGCCCCATCTACACTAGTCCCATTTGCCTGCTTTTGGCCCCTAGCCATCCAAACCTTTTCTATCCAAGTTTTAAATGTCATTGCACCTGCCTCAACTGCCTCTTCTGGCAGCTTGTTCCATATACCCATCACCCTCTGATTGAAAATATTGTCCCTGTTTTCTATTAAATCTTTCCCCTCTCATCTTAAAAATCTATGTCCTCCGGTTCTTGATTCCCATACGGCAATTCATTATAACATAGGTTCCCTGTATTGGAATGGCCTAACTGGACTACTTCCATTAACACATCCATTCATAACACATCCATTCATTAACACATCTCCATCCATCCAGTTGGTTATAACGTTTCCTAGTAAGTTGAACAACCAAATAAATGTTTCAAAATAATTTGGTGCCATTAATGACCTTGCAACTTGTTTTTGTGAAGGTTTGTTGAAAGAAAGCCAATATTTCATAACATAGCTACCCTGTATTGGAATCACCTAACTGGACTGCTTGCATTCACTAGAATGCTATTTCATACAGTTGGCAATAACTTTTGCCAGGAAGATTGTACAACCAAATGTACATTTCCAATCGATTCGGCATTATGTGTTACATCAGCTAGACTAATTTACAACTGGTTATTGTGAAGGTGAAGCAATTGAATGTACCATAAGCACTATGTGGGCTGCCTACAGCAAGAAGCAAGCTTTTCCATGCCATTCACAATTATTTTTCTGAGGATAGTTGTACTGAGGATAGTTGTACTGAGGATAGTTGTACGACCTAGTTCTCTGTGTAAAAGACTCCATGCATTCACTCTATCAATAAATGATTTTATACACATTTATAAGATCACCCCTTAGCTTCCTGCGCTCCAAAGAGTAAAGTTTTAATATAAAGCCCTGTGATAGATGGTGTCTTAATAAGACATGGAGTATATTTCTGTCCAGAAGCTTAGAATGACCTCTTTTTTCTTCTCTCCAGCATTTTCCTGATCTGCAGACATGCAGGACCTTGCCTCCGAACACCATGATCTTGAATTGCAAGGCCCGATTTTAGATGGATAAATGGCATTGCTAAACAAACGGGACTACACCAAAGAAAAACACTTCCTAAGGACACTTTTACGAGAGTTTAAGAGATGAGCAAACTTTTGATATTAAGCTGTAGGATTTACACCAGCGATGACAGACTGTATGCAAAACCAACGTGGGCTGGAAGGCGTCACAGCTCCCCCCTCAGCCACCGAGTCATACAAGGTGGCGACTGCCTGGCTTTGCACTGCCCTGCCCTGTACTGGTCTGGCGGGTTGATTTTACAGCCTGATCTTGTCTGGTAGGTTTTTGACAGGAGGTGTTGGGGTCTTGTGACTTCGCCGGTTCGGTGGGTGAGGGAGTCGTTTGATTCTCAAACTTTAAATGGGTAATAAGCCCGGCTCGCTGGCTTGGAGTCGGGCGTGGAATGCGAGTGCCCAGTGGGCCACTTTTGGTGAGCAGGACTGGCGCAGCGGGATGAACCGAACGCTGGGTTAAGGCGCCCGATGCCGACGCTCATCAGACCCCGCGGCGCAATGAAGGTGAAGGTTCGACTGAGGTGGGATCCCGGAACGGGTGAGACGGGCCGTGCGGCGGGTGCACCACCGGCCCGTCTCACCTATTCTGGTGTGGAGGTGGATCAGGAGCGTATGTGCTACGACCCGAAAGATGGTGAACTATGCCCGGGCAGGGCGAAGTGAGAGGAAACTCTGGTGGATGCTCGCAGCGATCCTGATGTGCAAATCGGTCGTCTGACCTGGGTATTGGGATGAAAGACTAATCGAACCATCTAGTAGCTAGTTTAGTCTCAAGTTTCCCTCAGGATAGCTGGCACTCGCTCCGCATGCAATTTTACCTGGTAAAACGAATGACTAGAAGCCTTGGGGCCGAAACGATCTCAACCTACATTCTCACCAATCATAACCCGTGTGCAGATAAGGCCAATTAGTGCGTCTGAGCATGGAGTTGTTATTGAGCTCTTGTGGCTGGAACTTCTCGTGAGGCTGCTGGCGAGTCGCCTGCGGTGACGGGCTGTATGCAAAACCAACGTGGGCGTGAAGGCGCCACAAAGCTATAGAAATTGCAGTAGTCCATTTAGCCTTCTGACCATGCTATATCTTGTCTAATCCGTATTTTAACTTAATTTATCCATCCTGGTTGTGTAACTCTTATCAAATGGGAAAGAAAAACAATCCATCAAAGAGGAGCCATTATTGGTTCTGAGGCAATTGCTTTCAGCTTTAGTTTTAGTTTTTAGTTTTAGAATCACAGCGTGAAAACAGGCCCTTCGGCCCACCGAGTCTGCGCCGAACCACCGATCCCTGTACACTAGCACTATCCTGCACACAAGGGGCAATTTACAAATTAACCTACAAACCTGTATGTCTTTCAAGTGCGGGAGGAAACCGGAGCACCCAGGGAAAACCCACGCGATCACAGAGAGAAGGTACAAACTTTGTTCAGATAGACTCTGTACTCAGGATCGAATCTGGGTCTCTGGTGCTGTAAGGCAGCAACTCTACCGTTGCACTACGTGCCGCACTGATATTAGTTTTGGTTTTAGAGATACAGCATGGAAAAAGGTGGATACGGAAAACTTATCTGCAGATGCTGAGCGTTTCCCCACATAATTTTTTTAAATTTTAGATTTCTAGTATTGATTGAATTGATTGAAAGATACAGCATGGAAACAGGTCCTTCGACCCAGCAAATCCACGCTGACCATCAACCACCTTAATTCTATATTATCCCACTCTCTCACCCACTTCTCACACACATTGGGAAAATTTACGGAGGACAATTAACCTCAAAAACTCCACAAGTCTTTGGGATATGGGAGGAAATCAGAGCACCCGGAGGAAACGCAAGCGGTCGCAGGGAGAATTTGCAAACTCCACACTGACAGCGTGAGAGATTAGGATCGAACTCAGATCTCTGGTGCTATGAGAGAGCAGCTCTACCTCCAGCGCCACTGTGCTGCCTCTATTTCTGGAGACTAATGAGCAGGTGTTCACATATTAAATTGCTAAACTTTGCAATATATATAAATGCTGTTAGTTTAGATAGATGCAATGTTCAAATCCATTGAAACATTAAAAAAAAATACCACTGTTAATAATGTAACCTCCATGTCTATGCTAAACACACATGTCAATGCATGCCAGAGGTTCACTTGCACCTCCTCCAACCATATCGACTGTATCCGCTGTTCTAGATGTGGACTCCTATATATCGGCGACACCAAGCGCAGACTGGGCAATCGTTTCACTGAACACCTTCAAGCCGTCTGGCTGAGCATTTGGATGAAGTCTTGAAAAGAGGCAAGAATTGAACTGAAAATATTCCTTGTAAGATTTTAACCATTATTCAAACTGTCTTTAGATTTACTTTAGACTTTACAACAGAATTATGGACTGCACTCAAATAATTTCTTCAGATATCTACAAATTTGAGATTATGTTAAATCTAATACACAAGTCTACAGGAGTAGGGAATCAGAAATTCTTGATGAATGTTTGAACACGCATCCTAATACTGAAAAACTAATAGCTTATATTTATAACACCCTACTAAACAATGAGGTACCACCGACCGAACCATATAGATACAAATGGGAAAATGAAATAGGTCACCCTATAACGAAAGATTTGTGGGACGAAAGTTTACAACAAATACATCAATGTTCATTAAATGCCAGACATACTTTAATACAATTTAAGGTCTTACATAGACTACACTACCTAAAACAAAACTAAATAGAATTTCCCACAAATCTCTCCTATTTGTGATAATGTCTACATCTAGGGCTAATTTAACACACACGTTTGCAAACTGTATAAAAACTTAAAATTTTGGACTGAAAGGCTTCAGAAGTTATTAACACAAAACTGGACCCCACAAAAATTAAAATACTTGGAATATCAGAACAAAGAACACTCACAACAAACCAAAGAAATTTCCTCGACTACAGTATAATCATCGGGAAAAAATTAATATTAAAATTTTGGAAAGGCCCTACAACCCCCACAATTAAAATGTGGATTACGGAAATGTCGGAGACCCTATACTTAGAAAGAATTAGACTTGTCTTAATGGACAAACAAGATCTTTTCGATAAAATCTGGGCTCCATTCATTAACTATCTGAAGGGATAGATTGGCACAGCATGAGGACCCAACTGAAACTTGAACTCAGGATCAGATGAAAAGCTATATTTTATAATCTACGAACCTATCTCCATTGACGTATTACAGGTAATCCATTCCACCTCCTTTGTTTTTCTGTTTTTTTTTTATTTTTTTTATTTGTAACTTTCTACCCTCTCTTTTTCTCTTTTTCTATAAAAAAATAAAAACACTAGAAGCAGAAGTAATTGATAATTGAAAATTTTAATAATGTATGACTGATGTATATGAAAAGTCTTTTTACTATAATATGTAACTATACTTTATAATATGTCTACTTCTAATAAAAATATTTAAAAAATATATATATTTACTTTAGACTTGAAATTTTAGTGATACAGCATGGAACTGAGCACTGAGTATAGAAGTTGGGATGTAATGTTAAAATTGTACAAGTGAGACCAATTCTGGAGTATGGTGTACAATTTTGGTCGCCTAATTATAGGAAGGATGTCAACAAAATAGAGAGAGTACAGAGGAGATTTACTAAAATGTTGCCTGGGTTTCAGCAACTAAGTTACAGAGAAAGGTTGAACAAGTTAGGTCTTTATTCTTTGGAGTGCAGAAGGTTAAGGTGGGACTTGATAGAGGTCTTTAAAAAGATGAGAGGGATAGACAGAGTTGACGTGGATAAGCTTTTCCCGCTGAGAGTAGGGAAGATTCAAACAAGAGGACATGACTTGAGAATTAAGGGACAGAAGTATAGGGGTAACATGAGGGGGAACTTCTTTACTCAGAGAGTGGTAGCTGTGTGGAATGAATTTCCAGTGGAGGTGGTGGAGGCAGGTTCGATTTTATAATTTAAAAATAAATTGGATAGTTATATGATTCACTGTCGTCCTGTTTCACTATTGGCATCATCTCGTTATGACTTCCACAGCCAACAATGGACCACTGTTGGCTCCACCTTTCCTTGATCATTGGTGCCGGCTCTGATTTGTTCTTTTCATACCTTCCATTCTTTTGTTCTCTGTACCTTTACATACCTGCAGTTTCCCGCTGAAAAGTCTTGAGGAGATTGACAGATTCCTAGAAACATGGAAACATAGAAAATAGCTGCAGGAATCTGCCATTCGGCCCTTCGAGCCAGCTACGCCATTCAATATGATCATGACTGTTCATCCAAAACCAGTACCCCGTTCCTGCTTTTTCCTCATATCTCTTGATTCTTGATGTTGGGGAGAATGGGGAGAAGGGGTTATGGGGAGAAGGGATTGACAGGGGAAACAGCCTTGAATGAATGGCGGATTAGACTTGATGGGCCGAATGGCCTTATTCTGCTCCTGGACCTTACAATGAGATATGACCAGGTGTGTTGGGTTTAAGACCGGTGGATTAATGAGCTCAGGTTTGGAATAATCATTGCCGGCTGGGATTTTAATTGCATACCCAAGCAAACATTAAATTAAAGTCATTCTTACAGCAGGTGGCAGAAATGAGCCAACTATTAAACCAATTTTTACAGTTCTGCAATTCTTCTGCTTGCTACTTGGTTCAAATCGTGCACCAGTCTAACTTTGCATCTTAGAAGACCTATGATTTAAAACAGCAGATGGCAGCTGTAGGATGACGTTGTATAATTCGTGTATACGGCCCATGTGTAAAATCCAAAGCAAAATAAAAATACAGACATTACTGCGACCAGTTTTCTTGTTAATAGAGGTGATCTTTTATATTGGTTTTGTAACCACCATAGTAGGACTGACACCAAAGACTATGTTTTACTTAAACAATGTATCAAGTTGATATACTTAAAATATGTATGTCCCCACCCTTGTAAAGGTAAAAATGGTAAGCTTATTCTAGTCCAGCCATCAGATATTTACACTAACCCTTGAGTCCAAAACAGGTATTGAGGTCTCTGCCATCGGAGGGATCTATAAGAGGCGCTGCCTCAAAAAGACAGCTGGCATCATCAAGGATCCACACCACCCTGGACCCACACTCATTTCACTCCTGTCATCGGGAAAAAGATATGTAGGAATCTGAAAACCGTGACCTCCGGGCTCAAGAATAACTTCTTCCCAACATTAGGCTCTTGAACACCACAAACATCAACACGTGAACTAGGGACTTTCTTGCTTGCATTTGGGACTTTGGGCTTTGTTTTGTTTTTGCACTATATTGTTTTTGTAATTTATTGATCTTGTTTTTGTTTTATTTGTTCATTATATTATCTATTGGGTACTGTGTTCACATCCCGTTGTGCTGCTGCTGCTGCAAGTAAGAATTTCATTGTTCCATTTCAGGACATATGACAATAAAACGTTTGACCATTGACCCTTGACCCTTGACCAATCTTCTGTTTCTGCCTGAAAATTGTCCGTGCCGTTGTCGTTGTCGGTGAGGATGGAAGGGGCATTAACTTTAATGAGGTTGATTGAAAAGATAAATAGGCAAGAATTGACTTCACATTGCCCCGCACTTAATCAGGTCCAATTTCACAGCTCCTGGCCACAAGAGGAATTACAGAGCACATATGGTGCCTGGTACTTGTGCAGGTTCATTAGAAAGAAAGCCTTGAGTTACTATAGTGACTTTCACAGCCACGAGAGGCTCTCCACACAATGAGGTAATATGTCAAAGTGTAGTTGCTGCTGTAATGCGAGAAGCAGCTAAATAAAAACATGGACTATTGCAACTAGGAGGCCAGCTGGAGATATTTTTTCTTTCCAATAAACTGGAGGCAGATGCAGAGGAAAATACATTGGATCCCTTGCACAGACTGCATTTTCTCCAACTCTATTTTCCACAAAAATCTAAACCAGCAAGGTTTGACATGGGAGGATTGCAAAGCTTGGAAGCAATACAGAAGTTCATTCCCTTTTGGTCTCTCTTGCTCCCTGTTAATGAGGATGTTTAGAAACAACGAGGGCAGTCAGGCAGATGCCACAAATTTGGAAAATCAAGCCTACAATTCCTACATTATGTTTTCATTGTTCATATTCATAGTTGCTGAAGTTAGTGTTGTGTAGTGTTCAAGAGCCTGATGGTTGTTGGGGAGAAGCTGCTCTTGAACTTGGTGGTCATAGATTCATAAGTGATAGGAGCAGAATTGGGTGATTTGGCCCACCAAGTTTACTTTGTCATTCAATTATGGCTGATCTATCTTTCCCCTCAACCCCATTTTCCTGCCATCTCCTCATAACCCCTGACACCCGTACTAATCAAGAATCTGTCAATCTCCACCTTAAAAATATCCATTGATTCGGGATCTGTAGCTGCCAGTGGCAATGGATTCCACAGATTCACCACCCTCTGACTAAAGAAATCCCTCCTCATCTCCTTTCTAAAGGTATGTCCTTTTATTCTGAGGTGATGGCCATTGTTCCTAGAAGCTCCCACTAGTGGAAACATCCTGTCCGCATCCACTCTACCCAGGCATCTGGTCACAGTTTTCTGGCTCCTTCTCTACCTTCTTCCCAATGGTAGGAGTGAAATGGGAGCATGGCCAGGGTGGTGTGGATTATTGATACTGGCTGCCTTTTTGAGAACCCCTTCGATAGATTCCTTCAAAGGTGAGGATTTTAGTACCCCTGATGGTCCTCGCAGTGTCTACCACTCTCTGCCAATTACTTTGTTCCTGGGTGTTTGAGTTGCCAAACCAGACCTATATGTGACCATCAGTGTGCTCTCTATCGTACACAGTCAGGACCATCAAGGTTACTAACATCCTCACCATTGAAGGGATCTATAGGAGTCATAGAAATATAGAAAATATGTGCAGAAGTAGGCCCTTCGGCCCTCCTTGCTAGCACCGCCATTCAATATGATCACAGCTGATCATCCAAAATCAGTACCCCACTCCTGCTTTTTACAACAGTGCCATTTAAGAGGATTTTGGACAGACACATGGATATGCAGGGAATGGAGGGATAATATGTGGAGGTAGATTTGAGTTGGGAAGATATGAGATTGTTGAAGTTTGAAGAATGGTCCTGACCCCAAATGTCACCTTTCCATTTTCTCCAGAGATGTTGCTTGACCCGCTAAGTTATTCCAGCATTTTTAGTCGACCTTTGGTCTCAACCAGCATCATCAGTTCCTTTTAATTACAAATAAGAGTTGGTCTTGCTTTTGTGTTAGACACAGATATGGTGAGCTGACGAGCCCGTTGCCTGTACTAATGCTGTACTGTTCTATGACCTCCGTCTGTGGAAGGCTCAATCCTTACATTCTACTGTGTGCTGCTCTGCAGGGGCAACATGGCACAGTGGCACAGCAGTACAGTTGCTATCTTACAGCAGCAGAGACCCGTATTCAATCCTCACTATGGGGGTTTTCTGTACGGAGTCTGTACGCTGTTCTCCCTGTGACAGTGTGAGTTTTCCTTGGGTGCTCAAGTTTCCTCCCACACTCGAAAGACATATAGGTTTGTAGGCTAATTGGCTTTGGTAAAAATAGTAAATTGTCCCTAGTGTGTAGGATGGTGCTAGTGTACGGGGATCACTGGTTGGTTTAGATTCGATGGGCTGACGGCACTGTATCTGTAGGCCCTTCAGCCCACCAAGTCCGCACTGACCAGCGATCATCCCATACACCAGCACTATCCTAGACATTGGGAATTTTTTTCTAAACCCAATTAATCTACAAACCTGCACAACTTTGCGGTGTGGGATGAAAGTGGAGCTCCTGGAGGAAACCCACGCGGTTACAGGGTGAACGTACAAACTCCGTACAGACAGTACCCGTAGTCAGGATCAAACCCGGGTCTCTGGCACTGTACCGCTGCGCCACTGTACCGCCCCACTATCACTATATTATGTTAGTGTATCTAACACTCCAGTCCGATACCACAGAATACTGCACTGTGAAACCTTTTCCAAAGACACTTTAAACTGAAGGCTGCCGTATTTCTCAAGTGGTTCAGAATAATCCTCAGAGGCTGAGGAGAGACCCGACAGAAGTACATAAAACTATGAAAGGCATAGTTAAGGTAGACCGTCAGAACCTTTTTCCCCCAAGGTGGAAATGTCAAACTGTTATTAGGCAACTGAACTGTCCTCTCATCAACTAGAGTGTGGTCCTGATCTCCCATCTACCACATTGGAGTCCTTTGAACTCTCATTAATCAGACAAACAGACCAATGTTATAACTTGCACTGACTATTGTACCCTTCATCCTTTATCTGTGCACTGTGAACGGCTTGATTGTAATCATGTACAGTCTTTTCCTTCACCAGACATGGTCCGTGGAACCGAAGGGGGCTGCAACCACTCCATTTTTTTAGCGAGACATGCTTCATAACCCGAAATTATCCGGCCCGCAGGTGTATTTTTCTCTTTATTGAGAGTGGGCCTAGAGAGAGAGAGAGAGAGAGAGACGTCCCGAGAGAGAGAGAGAGAGAGAGAGTATCAGCTCCGAGAGGGAGGGAGAGAGAGAGAAAGAGAGAGAGAGAGTCGGCTCAGAGAGGGAGGGAGGGAGAGAGAGGGGGGATGGGGGATGTATCCCCCACTTTTTGAGTTGGGGGATGGCCTGTATTATCCCCCAGTTTTTGGAGGTCGAGCAACAACGAAAAAATAATAATTGTGCCACCCTCTTCCCGCTCCGCTCCCTCTCCGGGTGCCCCCGAGGCCGGTATCAGTGATCGCTCAACCCCCCCCCCCCCCCCCCCCCCCCCACCCACCCTACTTTCAAAAACCCTCTGCGGCCCCAGTGGATTGTATGCAAACAAAAGCTTTTCACTGTACCTCAGTACACATTACAATGATAAACAAAACTAAACTAAAAAGACCAGAGGACATATCTTTAAGGGGAGAAGGGCAAAGTTTAAATGAGATGGGCGAGGCTTGTTTTTTTACACAGGCAGTGTAGGGTGCTTGGAAAGCACTGCCATGGGTGGTGATGCAGGCAGATATGAGTGGTATTTAAGAGGCTTTCAGATAAGCACATGGATGCAGGCAGATGAGTTTAGTTACAGTTGGAATCATTTAGCACAGACATTATGGGGTGAAGGGCCTGTTCCTGTGCTGCTTTGTTCTATATTCTATGTAGAGCGTGGAGATTTGCTCGGAAGTGCTGGTTAGTATTTATTCTTCAAATAACGTCATAACTTTAAGGTGGAGATTGACAGATTCTTGATTAGTACATCTGTCAGGGGTTATGGGGAGAAGGCAGGAGAATGGGGTTTAAGAGGGAAAGATAGATCAGCCATGATTGAATGGTGGAGTAGATTTGAATGGCCTAATTCTGCTCCTGGAACTTACGAACATGAACTCCGAAGAGGGTCCTGACATGGATAGTTGCCTATCCATGTTCTCCAGAGATGCTGCCTGGCCCGCTAAGTTACTACAGCACTTTAGTTTCATTTGCAGGTACTACATGGAAACAGGCCGTTCAACCCATTAGTTGTATGCTATCCCACTTTCTCATCCACTCCTCACACACTAGAGGCAATTTTCAGAGGGCCAATTAACCTACAAATCTCCATGTCTTTGAGATGTGGGAGGGCAGTTACAGGGAGTTGTTTAAGAAGGAACTGCAGATGCTGGAAAATCGAAGGTAGACAAAAATGCTGGAGAAACTCAGCAGGTGAGGCAGCATCTATGGAGCGAAGGAAATAGACACGTTTCGGGCCGAAACCATTTCTTCAGACTGATAGGTGAACGTGCAGACTGCACACTTTGTCTCCTTTTGTGTAGACCAGTAATTCCTTGTTTCTACGTACTATCGTAAGGTTTTGTAGTCATATTGTAGCTAACGTCACGCAAACGAGAAACTTAATTGCAATCTAGTCGACATGACAATAAACTAATCTGAATTCGTTTTAATTGAATTGGACTGCCGAGCGCGTCTGGTGCGCATTCCCATTCCGTTATCTTTCGGCAGATGGCAGTCAATTAAAGGCTAGCAATTCTGCAAACCGAGCTTGCAATAGACCCCAGTGTCATTGTTTATATCGTCGGCCTGCAATGCACTCGGTGTGTGCGCCAGTTATTCAATGAATCGATGAACTTACTTTAAATCTTTCCTTCTGTGATAGTTTGGAGGTGGAGTGAGAGGGGGGAGAACGAAGGACTGGATTCTGCGGAGTAAGTTTGAGTCGCAACGAACGGGACTTGGAAGTTTGCAAGGAAATTGAAGCGAGCTTCGCCTAGGGAGCTGCGACTGCGGCGGAGCGCCGGCAATGGGAGTTTAACTCCGGTTTTGGTGGGCGCTGTATCGGCGTACACACTCACACACACAGAGGCACACATCCTTTCGGCAGACCAAAGTGGCCCGGAGAGAAGATAACCCTCGAGTGAATTTTTTAATTTATTTTTTATTTTTGCAAATTTTTTCCTTTTTGCAAAATTTACTTTTCTTTGGCGAAATTTTCTCTTTTTTTTTTGTAAGGAGGGTTAAAGTAGAAAACGATGGCGAAAGATCACCTGAAACCGCGTCTGTGCCATATGATAAAGGAGGAAGGTGGTTACGGTTTCCACTTGCACGGCGAGAGGGGGAAGCCCGGTCAATACATCCGCAAAGTGGAGCCCGGATCCCCGGCAGAAGCCTCGGGTCTGTCCGCGGGGGACCGGGTTATTGAAGTTAACGGGCACAATGTGGAGAAAGAAACGCATCATCAGGTAATTTATCTGTTATTGCCTTTTTGGTTATAAAGTTTGTTTTAATTGTTCCCAGAGGGAGTGAAATTGTAGCCTCTCGTCTTGAATAATCGATACATTCTCTCTGTGGGGAGATGCTAAATGCATTTCGTTGTCTCTGTACTGTACACTGACAATGACAATTAAAATTGAATCTAAATCTGTGTGTGAATTTAATGGAAACATAAGGAACTGCAGATGCTAGACTTGAGGAAAATGCAAAGTACTGGAGGAAGGGTCCCAAGCCAAAACGTCACCCATCCATGTTCTCTAGAGATGCCGCCTGGCCTGCTGAGTTACTCGGGCACTTTGTGTCTTTTACTGTAAACTTACATTTGCAGTTTATTTTACCCATCGAAACGTCGCCTGTCCATTCCCCACACAGATGTTGCCTGGCCGGCTTTGGTCAGTGGGAGTAAAATATAAGGACAATATTCTGTGATGGTGGTAAGAAACTTAAACCCAAGCTGCCGTCTACTTTGAAGACCGGACAGGCATCATCTCGGGAGAGAAGTACTGGGTGATGTTTTTGGTCGAGACCTTTCTTTGATAGACTTGCCATTTCTTTTGCTTCTTTCTCGACCCTTTTAGGGGTGAACTATCAACGTGGATGGGCTACCATCTGGCTTTATGTTTGTAGAATGGAGAACTCTGTGGTCATAGGGGCAGTTTGGATGATGTGAGTTTGCGTTCTGAATGCAGTGGTGATTTATTACGGTAGGGTTTGAGTGCAAGATAGGAGGTCTTGTTGTAAGGGTTTAGTGAGTTCTACCTGCAGAAGTTTTAGGAAGTTGCCAGGCCTCAAGGGCTTGAGCTATAGGGAGAGGTAGAGCAGGCTAAGACACTCTATCTTGGAGTATAGGAGAATGAGGGGTGATTTTATTTAGATGTTCAAAATCATGAGAGTAGCAGATTGGGTGGATACACTCGCCCAGAGTAGGAAGAATCGAGAACCAGAGGACATGGGTTGAGGGGGGAATGGAAGGTTTAATAGGAACTTGAGGGGTCACTTTTTCACACCAAGGGTGATGTGTGTATGGAACAAGCTGCCAGAGGAGGTAGGTGAGGCAGGTACTATTGCAACATTTAAGAAACATTTAGACGGGCACATGGATCAGATAGTTGTAGAGCAATATGGGCTAAACGTAGACAGATGGGACTAGTGTAGATGGGACATGTTGACTGGCATAAGTTGGGTCGAAGGGCCAGTTTCCATGTGTTATGACTCTGTTTGGTCTCAATATCTAAAGTTGCCTTGGAGTCAGTGAAGTGTTAACTGTTCAGATTTTTTGGGATGAGGGGTTGGCCTATGGGAGAGCGAGTCTGATTGTTCCAAACTCTGGAACTTTAGGAAAATGGGATGGCGTTTCATTGAAGCGGAAGGGATTTGGAGCGAGAGACGGGTGTACAATGTAGGGGAAGTAGTGACATGTGTTTCCCAATAACTTTCCATGTTCAGTGTGAGTTAGTTCTGCTGAGAGAGATTGGCAAGGGCAGACACTGAGGGGCTTTATCCTCTGGCTGGTAAGTTTGAGGTTTGAAGGGTCAGTCCTCTAGGACTGAAATGGAAAGGAAGGAACTACAGACGTTGGTTTGTGCCGAAGATAGACACACAAAGCTGAAGTAACTCAGCGGGTCGGATAGCATCTCTCTCTCTCTCTAGAGAGAGAAAGAATAGGTGATGTTTCAGATCAGGACCCTACTTCAGATTGAAGGTAGAGGGAGGGAAATAAACTGGAGGCGAGCTGGGGATCACTGATGTTCAGGAATAAAGGGAGATGTGTTGAGGTGGGGGTTAAGCCATAACCTTATTGATTCAATGATATTGTCACATGTACCCAGGTACAGTGAAATGCTTTGCTTTGCATGCAACCTGGTAAAATCATAAAGCAGACCTCACCCAAGCAGTACCCAGAGTTGCCATGTTTCTGGCACTGATAAAGTTATATGAACAGACGTGTTCTGCTCGCAATGGCGAAGCAGGCCTGCTGTCGCACATGGCCCCCTTTGATCTCGGTGGGTCCCACTTCGATAACTCTGGCCCCTCTTTTGGGTCCCAAGAATCTTTTGATGTTCTGTATTTCTTGAATTCTTAGTTGAAGGATAAACATACCACCGTTCAATAACCCTCCTCTTCAGCTTAATCCTTTCTGCTAACTTAACAAACTCGTCCAAGAAGTATCTGCTCCAACAGTGCAGTGCCCCTTCACTACTCTCATTCCAAGAGATGATCATTATAGAGTTCACACTCGGACCCTTCCTTGCACTGACTCTGAACTCCAAATTTGAGGTGGAACTAGTTTCCAAGTGGGATGACGATACAAGTCACCAAAACCTGGTGACTCTTGTAAGTGGACTCAGTGGGCTTTTTCTATGCATTATACACTTAACTGAGGATTGTACATGCGTATGGCAATAATCTTTCTGGCCTGTATGACAAAAATAAGGGCGGTACAGAGGTAGAGCTGCTTCCTTACTGCCCCAGGGACCCGGGTTCCATCCTGACTACTTTGTACGGAGTTTGCACATTTGTGACTGCATGGGTTTTCTGCGGTGTTCCAGTTTCTCCCCACATCCTAAAGATGTAAAGGTTTGTAGTTTGAGAAACTCAGCGGGTGAGGCAGCATCTATAGAGCGAAGGAAATGGGCAACATTTCAGGCCGAAACAATGCCTATTTCCTTCGCTCTATAGATGCTGCCTCACCAGCTGAGTTTCTCCAGCATTTTTGTCTACCTTTGATTTTCCAGCATCTGCAGTCCCTTCTTAAACATAAAGGTTTGTAGTTTATTTGGCTTCTATAAAAATTGTAAATTGTCCCTAGTGTAGGATTGTGCTGGTGAATAGAGTGATTGCTGGTCAGAATGGACTCAGTGGGCTGAAGGGCCTGTTTCTGTGCTGTATCTCTAAAATCTAAAGTAAAGTCTAAAAAACCTCACTGTACTTTGGTACTCGTGATAGTAAATGAGCCATTAAACTATTCAGGTGACATTTTGAGTCTGAACCCTTCTTCAAATTGAAGAAGGGTCCTGATCTGAAACACACCTATTCCATGTTCTCCAGTGATGCCGCCTGACCCGCTGAGTTACTCCAGCACCTTGTGTCCTTTTGTATAAATCAGCATCTGCAGTTCCTTGTTTCTATCTTGCCATCATTTACTGATGTAGGTTTCTCATAAATGTGTCTTCCTTAACTTCATGTATACTTTATTAACTGAATATATAAGTTTGCCACAAGGCATTGGGGACCTTAATGGGTCGATGAACATATTTTGTTCAAGAGGGTTCCTGGATATAGATTTTTCTCCAGTCTCATCCAAAGCTTGAGTGATTTACTTTTGGATCATTCTGATCTGTGAAATGTGGTATACTGTCACAATCAAATACAATCTGACAAGTTTGATTCCTAAAATTCAGTCAATATCAAAGTTGAACTTGTTATGTAAACCAGCATCTGCAGTTCCTTGTGTATACTTGATTTTTTGTTTAGTTTAGAGAAATAGTGCGGAAACGGGGGGAAAGCCAATTAACCTACAAATCTATGTCTGTGGAGTGTGGGAGGAAACCGTAGATCCTGGAAAAAGGTCACAGGGAGAACGTGCAAATTCCATACGGACAGGATCTGTAGTCAGGATTGAACCCGGGTCTCTAGCGCTGTAAGGCAGCAACTCTACCGCTGCGCCAACCTAATATACCATCCTTATACACTGAACTTTATTTTTGTTATATTGTTTACGGAGTACTCTGTGTACATATTCTGTTGTGCTGCTGCAAGTAAGAATTTAATTGTTTTGTTTGGAGCATATGACAATAAAACACTCTTGACTTAATTTGGTCGTGTGAATTTCAAATTATCAAAATCTCTTTATCATGATGAGATCACGTGTATATTTCAATGCTGCAAATCTGATTTGGAATGGATGCACTTTTATGATTTGTAGTGGAAAAATGCATAAAAAGACAGTGTATTGCAATGCAGCTGAGGAGTGTGGAGTTTTAGTACATTTTACTAAATTTCTGGAACTGTCCATTTGTGTGAACTTTATCCCAGTCGTCAGGAGGAGGAGTTTAACTTGTGATTCCATGCAGATCAGGGTTGAGTGTGTGGGATTGGGAGCGTCTTGCATATAATCATATTTTCTTTTTTAAATGTGTTTTCCTGCAGCAAAAAAAAGCACACAATGGGCTGTTTCTACTGAAAGAAGTCTTTGGGAGGTTTGGTGAATAGGAGTCTTGTGAATGAGAGACTTGGTTGCGTGAATCTCAATTCATCAATTTTATTTTATGTAAACTTTTAACCCAAAGTAAGTGGGAGAGTGAGATCTATAGTCTGTGTGATCTTAAAGGACTCTTCAATGCCCATTTTGGGTTATGACCATATGGTAGTGGGGCGGCACAGCTGGTAGAGCTGCTGTCTCCGCACCAGAGACTCTGGTTCCAATCTGACCTCGAGTGCTGTCTGTACTGTTTGCACCTTCTCCATGTGACCACGTGGGTTTTCTCTGGGTGCTCTGGTTTCCTCCCACATCCTAAAGTTGTGTGGGTTTGTAGGTTGATTGCTCTCTGTAAATTGTCCCCTTGTGTGTAGCGAGTAGACGAGAAAGATGGATAACACAGAACTAGTGTGAATGGGTTATCGATGGTCAGCATAGACTTGGTTTGTCAAAGGACTTGATTCAATGCCGTATCTCTAAACTAAACAAGTAGCAACGATTACAAATGTTAGTACCATACACTGAGTCTAGCTGTTACTATTGTAAGGTGGCGGATGATTCCATGTGTAAGGGGAAGTATTCGATATAGATGCAACAATATTTTACTCTAGGTTTTGCTGCACCTGCTAGTAACTTTTTTCCTGTTTTGAGTCTATTTTCTATTGACTTATTCCTCAAGAGAATTACGGAGGACCAATCACAATTTGACTTTGAGATGAACTGTTGTACTTTGAGATGGAAAAATTATTTGACTTTAGAGATACAAAATGGAAACTGGCCCTTCAGTCCACCAAATCTGTGCCGACCAGCAATCACCCCATGCACTAATGCTATCCTACAAACTGGAGACAATTTGCAATTTGGAGAAGCCAATTAAACTACAAACCCGCACGTCTTTGGAGCACCCGGAGAAACCCAACATTGTCTCTGGGAAAACGTACAAACTCCATTCAGACAGCGCCCAATGTGACAATTGAACCCGGATCTCTGGTGCTGTAAGGCAATGACTCTACCGCTGCGCCACCATGCCATGTTTACCAAAAAATTCAATGTCTAATACAAAAATTACCACTCCAGCTGCATGGTGCACCCTCGGTCTTGCAATGGTTCATTGCAATCATGCGAAGAATAGTTATTTTAGTTGATGTGTTCAGAAATGTCTCGAGGGTGATTTTTTGTTAAAGGTAGGTGCGAACATTATTGAGTATGACACTACTGGAATGTGTAGACAGTGTGAATGTCTGAAGAGTTCTTGCAGTTTTTTGTTTTGTGTGTGTTTTTATTCTGAATGAAGCTTTTAGTCCTTGTTTTGCATTGGAGGCCTTGCCACAACTTCCGAGCATTTTTTTGATGGGTTGCTACCACCTCTTTCCCCAGGTTGTGCAGCGGATCAAAGCCATGGAGCATGAAACGCAGCTGCTGGTGGTGGATAAGGAGACGGATGAGTACTTGCGTAGTCAGCACCTTGCTAGCACAGGGGACTATGACCAGACTCTCCCTGCAGATGCCTCCAAGGGCAATGGGCTGGTGTGGAAGCAGCAAGTTGTAATAACCAGCGGGGAGCCCACAAGATTATCCATCAGGTCCATTGATGGGACCAAGAAGGTAGGAAATTTATTGAAAGATCACTGAGCTATTGGATGTTTGGGCTTCCCAATGTTTTTTTCCAATGCTCTTTTCTTTAGTGATGTTGGATTGGCTTTGGAATATATTTGAAGGAACTTTCCACTATCAAATACACTGTACTGCATCCCTATGTTATTTATTATGTTACCTCTAACCTGGGGATTAGGAAGACAAAAATACGGTATTGTACTGTTTGATTTACTTGCTCCCTTCAAAAGAGCGCACTGAATAATTTGCAATGTACAGTCAAGGTAAAAAAAACAGCTAGGTCATCTATGCTTTCAGTGAGTTTTGATTAACTGGGCCAATGGGCCAAGGAATGACAGATGGATTTAATTCGGATAAATGTTGTGTTTTAGTTGGGCAAACCACAGTAAATGGTGGTACCCAGTGAAATGTTATAGAAAAGAGACCAAGGGGTCCAGGTACATAGATCCATGAAGGTAGTGACACAGTTGGACAGGTTGGTAAGAAGGCATTTGATATACTTAAACATAGAAAATAGGTGCAGGAGTAGGCCATTCAGCCCTTGGAGCCAGCACCTCCATTCAAAATGATCATGGCTAATCATCCAAAATCAGTACCCCGTTCTGGCTTTTTCTCCATATCCCTTGATTCCCTCAGAGCTAAATCTAACTCTCTTGCCTTCACAGATGAGGTTATTGAGTACATGGGTTGGTCTCGTGTTAAAGCTGTACAAGACCTTGGCCAGGCTATGTTTGGAGTAATGCGTACCATGCTGGTAATCCTGCTTTGGGAAGAATGGCATTTTAACTAGAGACGATGCAATCTCCGGGGGGGACGAGTACGCCTACCGGGATGAGATGGAGCAGCTGACAGTGTGGTGTGAAGAAAATAACCTGCTCCTCAACACCTTAAAGACAAAGGAAGTAATAATAGATTTCAGGAAGAATAAAACGGACATGGTACCATTGACTATCAGAGGGGACTGTGTAGAGAGGGTGGCGGATTTCCGCTTCCTGGGAATCCATATTGAGGAGGACCTGACGTGGAGCGTGAACACCACTGCGCTGCTGAAAAAGGTCCAGCAGAGACTGCACTTCCTGAGGGTGCTCGGGAAGAATAACATCACTCAGAGACTGCTGCTGTCCTTTTATCGGTGCTCCATTGAGAGCATACTAACATACTGTGTATGCGTGTGGTACACCAGCTGCACAGCGGCTCAGAGGAAAGCGCTCCAGAGGGCCATTGACAACGCCCAGAGGATTGTCGGCTGCCCTCTCCTTACCTTGGAGGACTTACACAGTTCCCGCTGCACCAAAAAATCCCAGAATATCATAAAGGACATTTCCCACCCCGGACACTCCCTGTTTGAACTGTTGCCGTCAGGCAGACGGTACAGATCTACAAGGACAAGGACAAATAGACTAAAAAACAGTTTTTACCCCACTGCTATAAAAGCACTAAATGTAGCCGCCAAGGAACGCAGGGGCGATACAGACTAAGGGACTGGTACACTGTGAAATCGACAGAAGGATGGAGGGTTGGGGGTGTATGCGTGCTTTGTTCGTGATATTTATTTAGTTGTTTATCTTTTAATATTTTACCTTGTATGTATCGTTAGCTTTTAGAAATGTTTGAATGCTGCACTGACTGGCTGACATTTTAAATTTTGTTGTACATGGTTCATGTTACAATGACAATAAAGAAACTATTCTATTCTAAAGGATTGAGAATCTTACCAGTTTTAGTTTGGTTTAGAGATACAGCGTGGAAACTGGCCTCTCAGGCCACCGAATACACTGAACAGTGTTCACATTAGTTTTATGGTGTTCCACTTTTGCATCATAAGAGGGATTGATAAGGTGAAGAGCTAAAGCCTTTCCCCCAGGGTACAAGAACCCAAAACTATAGGGAATAGCTTTAAGATGAGAGGACAAAGATTTAAAAGGGACCTGAGGAGTGTATCTGGAACATAGCTGCCAGAGGAGGTGGCAGACTTGTGTATAGGTATGGCATTAAAACATTTTTTTAAACAGTTGCTTTTATAGGTTTAGAAGGATATGGACCAGGCATAGGCAACTTGATTCGGCAAATTGGTTGGTGTGGACCCGTTTGGCAGTAGGCCCTATTTCTGTACTGTTCAGCACCACGACTTGAAGTCACCAAATGGACAAATTTGAAGTCAAGAATGTAGGAAAATATGGTCTTGTTAGCGAGAATATGTAAGGAGAGGGAAAAAATGCATTACTTTATTATTAGATCTTGCTGTTGTGAATAAATGTTTGTTGTCATCAGTCCAACGGTGTAATGAATGATATAATGTAAATTCCTTTCACTAGTTTGTATCTCGGGCTGTCTGAGATGTGTTCAGAATGATGTTGTTCTTGGGTTGGGGGCGGGGTGCATTTTCACGGTGCAGGGAATTTATGATATTTGGGCAATTTTTGAACATTTGACGGCACTGGGCTTGTACTCATTGGAATTTAGAAGGATGATGGGGGACCTCATTGAAACTTGCCGAATAGTGAAAGG
Organism: Leucoraja erinaceus; assembly: GCF_028641065.1. NCBI lineage: Eukaryota > Metazoa > Chordata > Chondrichthyes > Rajiformes > Rajidae > Leucoraja > Leucoraja erinaceus. Next base: position 23,068,541 of record NC_073396.1, read on the forward strand.
CCTGGATAGAGTGGATGTGGAGAGGATGCTACCACTAGTGAGAGTCTCGGACCAGAGGCTATAACCTCAGAATAAAAGGACGTTCTTTTGGGAAGGAGATGAGGAGAAATTTCTTTAGTCGGATGGTGGTGAATCTGAGGAATTCATTGCCACAGAAGGCTGCAGAGGCCTGTCAATTAATATTTTAAAGGCAGAGATTGATATATTCTTGATTAGTATGGGTGTGGGGGGGGGGGGGGGGGGGGGGGGGGGTGAGGAGAAGGCATGAGAATGGGGTTGAGAGGAAAAGATAGATCCGCATGATTGAATGGAGTAGACTTGATGGGCCGAATGGCCCAATTCTGTTCCAATCACTTATGAATTGTCAAATGCTGCACAAAACTCGGAAAGAGGTAAAATTATAAGTGTGCCCATGCTTCTCTTGTGAGCAGCCGCACTGACTGTCAACCATAACCCATGCACATGATTAACCTGTGTAAATGCTATATGGAATATGGAGTGTTGAAGCCCTGTCCCACGGTACGAGTTCATTCCAAGAGCTCTCCCGAGTTTGCCATGATTCGAACTCTGAGATTTACGGTAATGGCCACTCGTCGGTACTAACTCGGGGCTCTCGTGGACATTTTTCAACATGTTGAAAAATCTTCACGAGTCTTTCCGTGCTTACTTGCCATTAGCGGGTCTTCCCGAATACCTGCCGTTAGCGTTACGAGCCGCTAAGAGAAGTCCCGAGCTACGACATACGCGCTACGTTCATTCTCCGTGCTTACCACAAGTTTTTTTTGTTTTTTTTTTAAACTCTCGAGAGCTCTTGGAATGAACTCGTACTGTGGGACAGGGCTATGAACCTGAGGTTTGTTTTCTTGTGAACTTTTTAATTTGAATCGGATAAAAATGGGTATGCATGTTTTTTCTGCTGATGAATAAATGTGAGAGGAGAAGAATTGGATATGCAGGAAATGGAAGGATATGGATCGCGTGCAGGCTTGTAGGTTGAGTGACTTTTGTAAATTGCCCCTCGTGTGTAAGGTCGAACTAGTGTACGAGTGAGTGATTGTTGGTCGGCATGGACTCGGTCGGCCGAAGGGCCTGTTTCCATGCTCTATCTCTAAACTAACAAAGTAAATTAATCACTAACCAATATCATTAAATGAGCTGTGCACTGTCCTGGAATATTCAGCTGTGCTAAAGGCATTAATTAGACATCACAAGATTATTTGTTTAAAATGTTTTTGTTTGATTAGAAGTATGGTAAGCATCAGAGCTGCTAATCCTGTTGGCTCTGCTTGTTGCAAATCTCTTCGGGATGCTGCAAATCTGGGACACAGCCCCTTCACTGAATATTCCTTGTGGCATTTTTTTAAATTTTAATTGGAACCGGACCAGAAGAAATTTATGCTTTCCAAGTTTCCAGTACTGTGTGTTTTTGATCTGTTTGTGTTCATATTGTGTTTCACAAGCTGATTACAGTTAAAGAATGCCGTCACATGGTCTCTGAGCTTCCTAAAAGGACTTAATAAAAAGCACAGCGGTCGAGCTCTGCCTCGCAGCACTAGAAACCTGAGTTTGATCTTGACCTCGGGATCTGTATGGGAGTTTTCATGTTCTCCCTTTAGCCAAGTGGGTTTCCTCTGGGTGCTCTGGTTTCCTCCCACACTCCAAAGATGCACAGGTTTGTCAGTTAATTCTCTTCTGTAAAACCTGCTTTGGGGTACAGTATGGAAACGGGCCCTTCAGCCCACTGAGCCCACACAGACCATTGATCACCCGTTCACACTAGTTCTATGTTATCTGACGTTCGCAACCACTCCCTAGGGGCACATTGGGGGCAATTTACTCTATTTTATACCAGTGCCCCAGTAGCTTCCAACATCTTAAAGACATGTGAGTTCGTAGGTTAAATTTGCTCCAAGTGTGTAGAAACATAGAAACATAGAAATTAGGTGCAGGAGTAGGCAATTCGGCCCTTCGAGCCTGCACCGCCATTCAATATGATCATGGCTGATCATCCAACTCAGTATCCCGTATCTGCCTTCTCTCCATACCCCCTGATCCCCTTAGCCACAAGGGCCACATCTAACTCCCTCTTAAATATAGCCAATGAACTGGCCTCAACTACCCTCTGTGGCAGAGAGTTTCAGAGATTCACCAATCTCTGTGTGAAAAAAGTTCTTATCTCAGTTTTAAAGGATTTCCCCCTTATCCTTAAGCTGTGACCCCTTGTCCTGGACTTCCCTAACATCGGGAACAATCTTCCTGCATCTAGCCTGTCCAACCCCTTAAGAATTTTGTAAGTTTCTATAAGATCCCCTCTCAATCTCCTAAATTCTAGAGAGTATAAACCAAGTCCAGTCTTTCTTCATAAGACAGTCCTGACATCCCAGGAAACAGTCTGGTGAGCCGCCTCTGCACTCCCTCTATGGCAATAATGTCCTTCCTCAGATTTGGAGACCAAAACTGTACGCAATACTCCAGGTGTGGTCTCACCAAGACCCTGTACAACTGCAGTAGAACCTCCCTGCTCCTATACTCAAATCCTTTTGCAATGAAAGCTAACATACCATTCGCTTTCTTTACTGCCTGCTGCACCTGCATGCCTACCTTCAATGACTAGTGTACCATGACACCCAAGTCTCGCTGCATCCTCCCCTTTCCCTATCGGCCACCATTTAGATAATAGTCTGCTTTCCCGTTTTTGCCACCAAAATGGATAACCTCACATTTATCCACATTATACTGCATCTGCCAAACATTTGCCCACTCACCCAGCCTATCCAAGTCACCTTGCAGTCTCCTAGCATCCTCCTCACAGCTAACACTGCCCCCCAGGGAGCAGATGCAAAAGTAGGATAACATAAAACTAGTGAGGACGGGTGATCGATGGTTGGCTGTTTCCACGCTGCATAACTAAACTAAGGACCAGTGTCAGGCTTTTATTAATGCTGAGGTTTCCCCAAAGGAATTTTGCTTAATGGCTCCTTGCAGTCTTGTGTAAATGTGGCGTCAAAGCTTTGAAAATCCAACCAAGAATATAGGTTGATCACTTTGTGGTATTTTTTATATTCTTCCTGCTTTCAAGCCTTCATCGCCTTCCCCTCCTTTGTCGTGTTTTCCAGAGCTTCTTTCTGGGCATATTTTGTCACCTTTGTTCTTTTGAAGCATATGTTATGCTGGAGAAATATTTTGGTGAATACCAGTCAGTTTTAAGGTCACCGATATGTGGATCATGGTTTTTGATTAAATTTGGAAAGGTGGGGTGGGGAAAGGAAAATGCAATTTCAAACATTCTGGGCACATCGATACAATGATGATTAACACTCCGGTGGAGTACTGTGTAATTGTCGATCCCTGAAGTACAGTAAACCCTCACAATAATGCACCTCTCTATAGCTGAATTCTGTTATAGTGGACTAAGGCTCCTGTTGCACCATCGTTGCCCCCCCCCCCCCCCCCCCCCCCCCACATCTGCCAGTTATACAATGAACTGGTGCCATGTGGCTGGAGCTTTTGGTTGTAGGAGTGGTGGGATCACTGGTCGGCATGGACATGGTAGGCCGAAGGGCCTATTTCTGCGCTGCATCTATTAACTAAATCAACTAAACTAATGCTGACATGCAAAGTAAAGAATATCATGAAGTCATTGAAATGATGTTTCCTTTTGAAAGGCCCCACCTGGTTTATTAATATTCTTATGGGGAAGGAAGTCCATAGTCCTTGCCCTGTCTGGTCCTTCAATGGCTAGTATTTAGGCTCCTGACTGTCTCCCCAGTCCAGGGACCATTTGGGAGGAACTATAAACTTCAGCATTGTTGGAGATGACCACATCCTTAAACAAAAAAAAATACATTGAAGTAGTAACTTTGTTCCAAAGTACTTCCACATTTTATGTTGAAAGATGCAATAGAAATGCAGGCAATTCCATTCCTTTGCATCTTAAAACCATGACTTTAGAGAGTGGAAACGAGCCAGATTAGAACTTTCTTCAGACTGGAGTTATTCTAACACTTTGTGTCCTTTTAGTCAATCAGAACAGAAACGGGCCCTTCAGTCCAACTTGTCCATGTTGACAGGAACGTCCCATCTGTGCTCATCCCTCCTGCCCATATTTAGAGTTATATATTTCCTATCCATGTACCTGTCCAAATGTCTTTTAAATGCTGTTATAGTACCTGCCTCAACTACCTCTCTGGCACCTGGTTCCATACACCAACCACCTTTGTGTGGAAAAAGTTGCCCCTTAGGTTCCTATTAAATCTTTCTCCTCTCACCTGTGCAAGCATGGAATGTTCGATTAGATCCTGCAACCAATTTTGGCAACTCTTCAATTCTCAGACAAATCCCTCCAGTAAAGCTATTCCCCTTTACCCTTCCCCATCGGTGTAACTGTAGGCATAATGAAATGTGGCTGTATCTTGAATATTAATAGCAAAACGATGCAAATGTTAACTAGCTAAGAAATTTACTTTCAGATCAAAACAGGCTGGCAGATTAGTTTGAAGAGGGTACTGGCATGATACGTCATCTATCCCTGATCTCCAGAGATGCTGCCTGACCCACTGAGTTACCCCAGCGCTGTTTTGCGTTTGTTTTTGTGTTGGCACATTGTGCAGGGAAGTGCAGCTGGTAGAGCTGCTGTCTCGCAGTGCCAGAGAACTGGGTTCGATTCTGACCTCGGGTGGTGTCTGTGTGGGTTTCAATGGTTCTTTATTGTCACGTATGCGCATCACAGTGGCATTATTTTGCACAACCCACAAATGCACAGTCGCCATATTGTGGTGCAGTTTACAAAGTTTTCCTCTGGTTTCCTCCCCCTCCCCAAGACGAGCAGGTTTGTAGGCTAATTGGCCTCTGTAAAATTGCCCCAAGTGTATAGGGAGTGGATGGGAAAGTGGGATACAGATCTAGTGTGAACGGGTGATCGATGTTCGGCGTAGACCCGGTGGGCTGAAGAGCCTGTTTCCGCGCAGTAGCTCTAAAACAAACTGATTACCTCAATTAGCGAATTACGTGGTTTGGCATTTATCACTTTCCAGTCAAAATCTACACTTCTGAATTTATTGCCCTATATAACACAGAGAGCCACTGGACTAGGTGGCTCAGAATTCTCCTTCAGGCATGTTTTTGTTTCTCTCTCTAGTATTGATTTTCATTTGCTAACTTTTATTTTTACCGCGGTCATACGCCAGCAATATTCCTGGCTATTGTGAATCTAATTAAGTTGCTCTGTGAAGCGTAATTGTCCCTGACACACCGAACCATCCATTTGGAACCAAGATCCTTTGTGTGTTATGTGGACCAAGGTGAACTGTTCATTATGACTTAATTGTTCGCATTGTTCCAGTAGAATGCCAGGCTGCTGTTTGCAGTTTGATATGAAGGCAGAACTCTCTTGTCAAGATCCATATGTGGAAATTTGGTTTGCTTTTAACCCTTTTTAAAGTCATAACCTAGTCTTTTACGGGCATAAGAAATTACAATGGGAGCTGGCCATTAGGTTTTTGTGGTCTCTGCGAACATTCAGCAGTACTGTAAGCTTAATACATTTGGAAGGTAATTGAATGGATAGAAACGGCTTGGTTGGATGGATGTGGGCCTGGAGAGGACTAGTAGGACTAGCTTGGATATGGCATCTTCGTGATCACAGGAAATAGCCTCGTGACCACAGGAAATAGCATTGTAGCGAGCCAATTCCATAGACAATGTCTAATGTCTGCAATGGGGTAGCGGTGAATTGAACTGTACCCCAGCTTGTGTTCAGAAGCCTGTTAAAACAGTGGCAAAGACTGGTCCTGGTGGTGCATGCTGTTTGGTTTCTGCATCTTCTACCTGATGGCACCGGGGAGAAGATAGAATGACTAGGGCAGGACAAGTCTTTGTTGATGTTGGCTGCTTTCCCAAGCAGCTTGAAGTGCTGATGCAGTCAGTGGTGGAGAGTCTGGTATGTGTGATGGACTGGACTATATCCACACTAAAACACTCCTGCCTGATCCCAGAACCTTTGAATTCCTGTTGTTCACTTATCTAATTCTTCTTTAGATGCATTTAGTGGTTCTGTATCTGCAATTCTTTGGGAATTCTAAATATGTACAACCCTCTGAGTAGAAATTCCTTCTTATCTTGGAGCTAGACAGACTACCTTATGACCAACTTTATCTACAAACCATGCCCCCTCATTTCAGAATCCCTTGTCAAAAGAAAACATTCTCATTCATTTGCTCCACCCATCTATCAATCCAACCAGCCCCCTCGTGTGTATCCACCTATCACTCGCCATGCATTGTCCTGCTCCCACCCCCTCTTCCAGCTTCCTCCCCTCTACTACAATCAATCTGTCTTAACCCAAATCATCACCTGTCTATTCCCTCCAGAGATGCTACCTGACCCACTGATTTCTCCAGCATTTTGTGCTTTGCCCAATGTTCCAAGATCTGCAGTTTCTTGTCCCGCTGTATCTGTGTTGGAAGCTTCCACTGGAAACTTGCATGTTTCATTGAGGTTACCTCTTAGTTCCGTTAGGGTACTGTCCGATTCACCCCTCCCCATTGCGGACACTGGATTTTGTCTCTGGAACTGATACGCTACAATGCTGAGAACTATATTCTGCACTCTGTAAAGTCCCCTTTACTCTACCTATTGCATTTGAAATTTGGCGTGATTGTATGTATGTATGGAGGGGTGGGGGATCTGATCTGATTGAATAGCATGCAAAACAAAGTTATTTTTTTCACTGAACCTTTGGCAAGTTAAATCCCCCTCCACTCAGAGTTGAGTTGTTCCCATTCTATCTCTGTTCTCCTGCCCCACCCCCACTCCCACCAAAAGGAACAGCAAAAACCCCTATCTGCCTTTGCAATCTGGAAACATCCACTCAATTGCAGTCTTCACACTGAACCTCTATGGCTTTTGAATGATTTAATTCACTGTCTCCTATAACTAAACTCCAGCTCTTATACAGAACACGTTTCTTCCTGTCCCTTTCCCAGTATTTGCTCTTCCAAGCTCAAGAAAACCAGCAGGTAGAGCTGCTGCCTCACCGCGCCAGAGACCCGGGTCGATCCTGACCTCTGGTGCTGTCTGTATGAAGTTTGCACGTTCTCCCTGTGACCGCATGGGTGTCCGCCAGGTGCTCCGTTTTTTATTCCCATGTCCCAAAGACGTGCGGGTTTAAGTTAATTGGCCCTCTGTAAATTTCCCCTAGTGTGAGCGGTTGGTCGATCGTCAACGTGGGCCGAAGGGCCTGTTTCCATGCTGTCTGTCTAAGCTCTAATAGGGACAATCTGCTTAATTTCTCCTTAAAGTCATTGACTTAAACCATAGAGTTAATCTCATGAACTTCCTTTGAACTGCTCCCAGAGCATTTATATCCATCCTTCAAATAAAGAGGCCAAAAAGGCACAGGGTACTTTAGGTGTGGTCTCATTAAAGCTCAGTAGGTTTATAGCAAGACTTCCTTACTCATCTTCCCCAGCCTCGGTGTAGCCACAGAAGAGGATGTAGATAGGTTCAGGGAATGGGGCTGGGTGAGGTAGACTGGGTGGGGACAGGCGAGCATTCAGTGTTTTTGGCAGCAGCTGAAAATAATAGCTTCAATCTTGATGATTTCTTGAATTGAAGGAAGCCCCCTGTTTATTCAAAGATAGATTTGATGTCAGCAAAGCATTTGCACGTACGGATGGTCAAAAGTTTACGATCCAGCCGTCATTGTGGCGTGTGAATCAGTAAATCACAGATACGCTTTGAATTTTAAGCAGTGACAATTATTTAGCTGGGAGCTTTCAAGGCGAGGGGGATGATTTAATAGGAGCCTGAGGGGCAATTTTTTAACAAAGGTGGGTAGGTATTTGAAACTAGCTGGAGGAGGTAGTTGAGGCAGGTACTATCATAACTTTTTTTAAAAATGGTTTGGACAGGTACATAGGATAGGTTTAGAGGGATATAGGGCAAATGCAGGCATGAGGTACTGGTGTCGATGGGGCATGTTAGTTGGCGTGGGCAGGTTGGGCCAAAGTAACCCGTTTCCATGCTGAATGATTGTTAGAATCTATGACTCTTTGACTGCGATTGCCTCCAAGTTGGGACTTCTGAGATTTTAAACTTCAGAGATGGGAGTGTCAGTCCATGAGGGAATGTTGGATGTTCCATCGGTAAATGAGACATTAAATGAGAAAGAGTGCTAGAGTAAATCAGCGGGTCAGGCAGCATCTCTGGTAAACATGGCTAAGTGCTGTTTCGAGTGGAGAACTTTCTTCAGATTGGAGCACTTTGTGTTCTTTTAGACTTTAGTTTTTAGAGATACAGCCTGGTGAGTGGGCAGAAGCATGGCAGATGCAGATTATTATCTGAATGATGTCAGGAGAAGAGGAAGTGCAACGAGACCTGGGTGTGCTTGTACATTAGTCACTAAAAGTAAGCATGCAGGTATTTAAGAGTTGAGTAGAGCTCTAGGGGCTAGTGAAGTCAAGGGATATGGGTAGAAGGCAGGCACCGGTTATTGATAGGGGATGATCAGCCATGATCACAATGAATGGCGGTGCTGGCGCGAAGGGCCGAATGGCCGCCTCCTGCATCTATTTTCTATGTTTCTATGTATATCAGGCAGTGAAGAAATCCAATGGCATGTTGCCTTCATTGCAAGAGGATTTGAGTTTAGGAGCAAGGAGGTCCTACTGCAATTTTACAGGGCCCTGATGAGACGGAACCTGGAGTATTGTATGCAATTTTTCTCTCCTAATTTGAGGAAGTATTATTCCTATTGAGGGAGTGCAGCTTAGGTTCACCACGTTAATTCCCAGGATGGTGGGACTAACGTATAATGAAAGAATGGGTCGACTAAGCTTGTATTCGCTGGAATTTAGAAGGATGAGAGGGGATCTTATAGAAACATGTAAAGTTCTTAGAGGATTGGACAGGATAGATGCAGGAAAAATGTTCCCGATGTTGGTGGTCCAGAACCAGGGGTCACAGTTTAAGAACAAGGGGTAGGCCGTTTGGGACTGAAATGAGGAGAAACATTTTTGCTCAGAGTTGTGAATCTGTGGAATTCTCTGCCACAGAAGGCAGTGGAGGCCAATTCTCTGAAAGTTTTCAAGAGAGTATTAGATTTAGCTCTTGGGGCAAGGTAACCAAGAGATACGGGGGGAAAAAGCAGAACGGGGTACTGATTTTAGATAATCAGCCATGATCGTATTGAATTGGCTCGAAGGGCCGAATGGCCTATTCCTGTACCTATTTTCTATGTTTCTAATGAGCCCTTCAACCCACTGAGCCGGTGCCAACCAGCTATCACCCTGTACACTAGCACTATCCTACATACTAGGGACAATTTTTTCAATTTACCAACGCCAAAAAACCTGCAGACATGTACATAGAAACATAGAAAATAGGTGCAGGAGTAGGCCATTCGGCCCTTCGAGCCTGCACTGCCATGCAGATCATGGCTGATCATACCAACTCGGTCCCTGACCTGCCTTCTCTCCATAATCCCTGATCTCTTTAGCCACAAGGGCCACATCTAACTCCCTCTGCGCCATAGCTTTGGAGTGTGGGAAAAACCATCATCTGGAGAAAACCCATGTTTGGGATCAACACGTACCAACTCTGTCCCAGACATCACCCTTAGTCATTAAACGAAACCCGGTCTCTGGCGCTGTAAGGCAGGAACTCTACCATTGCGCCACCCTTGAGCGTAAACTATCATCTGCAATTCCTTGTTTTGATCAACAATTCCATCATCGTTACCAACGGCCACCACATTAAACAGGAACCTGTTCTCTTCCAATGGCAGGAGACCATTCGGTCCCTTGAGCATGCTATCTGATTAAATAAGATGGCATCTGATCTGCTCAGTACAGCACAGGAACAGGCCGTTTGGCCCACAATGTCTGTGCTGAACGTGGTGCCAAGACAAACTTTTATTAGTCTGCATGTTATCCTATATTTCCCCCATTCCTTCCATATCCAAAAAGCATCTTGAATTCATGTCACTTCAACTCTACTTTTTGCCTTGCTTTCTTGCTTATCAAAACTTCTATGCTCCATATTCCCACCACTCCGTGAAAAATGTGACCCTCTGGTTCCTATTAAATCTTTCCTCTCACCTTAAAGCTACACCCAGACAGGGTCTGAAGAATGATCTCGACCCGAAACATCCCCTATTCCTTTGCTCCATAGATGCTGCCTTGCCCGCTGTGTTTCTACAGCATTTTTATCTATCCTCCATTTCTCAATTCCTTGGGGAAAAGACTGTATTTTGCCTACCTATCGATGCACTTTGTGATTTTATGTTCCTCTAAAAGATCACCCTTCAGTATCTTATGCGCACTATATGTTGTACCCTTTATCCTTTAACTGTGCATTGTGGATGACGTGATTGTGTTCATGTATAGTCTTTTAATTGACTGGACAGCTTTTCACTCTGTCTTGGTACCTGTGATGATGATAAGTCCATGTCGGCCCAACCACTCCCTACACCTCGGGGCCCTTGTCCAGACTCTTTTGGGAGAAGGGTAGGAAGGACAATTGTGCATCTGTTTTGGAAAAAATACTGAACACTACATTTGCGATACACTGTAATGCTAAAAATATTGACACGACCATTCAGAAATTTGCATTACTTTAACTTGGAGGTATTTTAAAATTAAGATTCAGTTTTAAAATTGAATTGGAGGTGAGCAGGGTAAGTGTATTTCAAGAGGAACCAAATATTTTGGAGGAGACTAGTCACTAACTTGGGGATGTAATTAGCTTGAGGTAAATAACGTGTTAACTGGGGTAAATGGCCCTATCTCCTCCCTTATGTTTTATTACAGTGTTTTTACAATGGTTACTGGCTTCACATGCATCTGCTTGGAAATGCAGATGTTTCCAAAAAGTTGTGTAATCGTTTGGTCCAAAGGACATTTGACAGATGTGGCTCCTGTTTGAAGCCACTGCTTGGCTTTAGAATGGGTGATCGTTTTGTTTTTTCATCGTGCCCTTGGACACAAATCCTGTTTGTATTTTTTAATCATTCCACCGTGGGATGTGGGTCTTGCTGGCAAATCTGTCATTTGTCCGTCACCTTGAATTGCCCTTGAATTGAGTGATTTAAGAAAAAAAATATCTGAATTCTTTCTGGAGGTGGACTTTACTTTAGACTTGAAAGGAGCAAAGTTTAAAGGAGTGTTGCGGGCAAGTTTTTTTTTAACCAAGGTGGTAATTACCTGGAACATGCTGTTTGTGGTGGTTGTGGAAGCAGATGCGACAGTGGCATTTAAGAGGCTTTTAGATAGGCACATGGATGTGTAGGGAATGGAGGTATATGCATCATGGTGCAGGCAGATACTAGTTTATTGGCATCATGTTCAGCACAGATATTGTGGGCTAAAGGGCCTGTTCCAATGCTGTACTGTTTGATGTTCTGTGACTCTGACGTCGATATGTCTGAAACGTTTTTTCATTTGGCTATCTCGGACTGATGGTTGATAACACGATAGATAAACTGCCTTTCAAGGTCAGTTTTTGATTGATGTACAATTTTCTTTGTGTGGTTGATGCAAGTCTGAGTGAAAATGAATTGATCCATAGTCTGAAGAAACGTCACCCATCCTTTTTCTCCAGAGGTGCTGCCTGGCCTGCTGAGTTACTCCAGCACCTTGTGTGTATATTTGGTATAAACCAGCATCTGCAATTTCTTGTTTGTCTGTGTGATAGACTGGGTTCCATCCACAACTCTCTTTCAGAAGGTTACAAAGTGTCTTGCATTTATCTATGTGCAAAAACTGTAGTAATGTGGTTTGCAGTTGGTGTCATAAGAGTCTGGCAGCATAGAGACGAAGCCCTTCAGCCCATTGATTCCATGTGGGCCATCATGCACCCATTCATGCTAATCCTTTTTCATCACTGATTCCAGGCTAGAATCAAAAGCAGGAGTGAAAACAGACAGTCTTGGCATGCCAGTACATGTGTGACTTTTATCAATGTGCTCTCTCAAGTTATTTTTTGTGAAAGAGTTTGAGTTGCAAGTGTTTTTTTTAATATGGTTGCTATCTGAGGTGGCTCTAAGGAGGCGGAACTTTTGATCCTTTGCAAATAAAGGACAAAGCATTTAAAAAGATACAATAGTCCTACGTCATTGACCAATGTTTAGGATGCAATGAAGAGCTTATCTGTATCTATTTATCTGAGTCATGGTTCAGGTTTTTGTCTAAATGTTTGCATTGTTAGCAATTTCACTGAACCCTCTCCTGAACCCTCTCCTGATATTGATATTTTTACTTAAAGTTCTGTTTCTTACAGCTGAGGAATATACTTGATCCAAAGTTTTGGTTAAGTTTAGAGATATAGCATGGAAAAGGATGCTTTGGCCCACGGAGTCCACACTGACCATCAATCGCCCGTCCACAGTGACGACCTTCGCACTGATATTTTACAAACTGCGGAGTTTAAACTGTCGGTCAGGCTCAAGGGGCGACACAATGGCGCAGCTGGTAGTGCTGCTGCCTTAGCTCCAGAGACCTGGATTCGATCCTGATGGGTGCTGTCAGTTAGAGTTTGCTCATTCTCCCCGTGACCGCGTGGGTTTCCTCCGCGTACTCCAGTTTCCTCCCATATTCCAAAGATGTTTCGGTTTGTAAGTTAATGCGCTTCGGTAAGTTGTAAAATTGTCCCCAGTGTATGCTTGTTGGTGTACAAGGGTGAACGATGGTCGGCCCGGACTCGATGGGCCGAAGGGCCTGTTTCCATTCTATATCTCTAAATTCTAACGTCAATATCAAGCTCCACCAATTACTGCAGTTGTCTGCAATGTAATGGGAACTAGTTGCATTTGTTGGGGATGCTGAAGCAAGACTGAGAAAGATAAACTCCATCAGTTTTGCATTAAGGTAATGAAATGGAAACACAAGGCTTGGAGAATGTGAATAAAACTACGTGCTCTGCTGGAAGCTGTTACCGCCATCTGTACAGGAAATGGGATGTACTTCAGTGATTAATACAGACAGCATTCCAGATTCTCCTGTGAGTGAGAAACGTGTTCAATGTTTTCTTTTGCCAAATGCATTTCTGGTCTCTCCACAGTAAAATAGTATGAAGTTACAATGTAAATGAACATTCTCATTAACCAACAGTATTTCACAAAAGCTTTTCACTGCATCTTGGTACAATGACAATACAGATCCGCCACCGATTCTCTGGCACCCTTGGTTTCTCTGGCACCCTTGGTTTCAGAGCCTGTCTGGGTTATTCATTTTGCCAACAGAAGTCGCAGCCTCAGGAGTCCAACGTTACCAGAACGGCCCGCAGTCGGCCTCCGAACTCGGCTATGGGGACAGAGTTCCAGAGCCCCGGCCGCAGGGGGCAAACGTGACCCGTCAATGGTGCAAAAGCTCCGATTAGGTAAAGTCGGTTGCCCCACTTGGCCTAGGTGCCACATTTTCAGGGGAACATCCCTGGGTGGGGAGGTTGGGGAAGGGGGGAGGGTGGGGGAGATGGTTCTGTTGGGAGATTTGAAGTGTTGGGGTGGGTCTTTTTCGGACCGGATTACTTGGGGGTGCTGGGGGGGGGGGCCAGAAATTCGGTGGTGGACCTGTAGTGATAAATTTCCTTGACACGAGGAACAGCAGATTTGGAGGGGCTAATTGGCAGATGGACAGACAAAGGCTGGAGATGAATTCGGAGGGTCAGCTGTGAAATAAGGACAAGGATAATTGATGTTTTGGGCTGGATGAAGGGATCTTCAGATAGAAAGGTACTTGGGGGTGGTGGGGGGGGAAGCTAAAAGGGAGGTGGAGATGAGGCAAGTGATGGAGGGGGATGGGGGGGGGGGGGGGAGACCTAAAAGTGGAGAATTTTTTCATATGGAGGGAAACTAAAGTCCTTGTTAAGATGCAATAGACAATAGGTGCAGGAGCAGGCCATTTGGCCCTTCCATTCAATGTGATCATGGCTGATCATCCCCAATCAGCACCCCGTTCCTGCCTTCTCCCCATATCCCCTGACTCTGCTACTTTTAAGAGCCCTATCTAGCTCTCCCTTGAAAGCATCCAGTGAACCTGCCTCCACCGCCCTCTGAGGCAGAGAATTCCACAGGCTCACCACTCTCTATGAGAAAAAGTGTTTCCTCATCTCTGTTCTAAATGGCTTATTCCTTATTCTTAAACTGTGGCCCCTGGTTCTGGACTCCCCCAACAGTCTGGCTGTCATGGTATGGTTTTGTGGTGTAATGGTATTCGGCTGAAAGTGCTGTTTGAAATTTCCATTTGTTACTTCAGAGTAAATGGGTTGATGCCTCCCACTGACTTCAATATCACAGATCAAACCTGTGGTTTGCCTTTCAATCTCCATGTGGCCCAGCCTGCATTCATTCATGCTTAATTTCGTGCCAGAGAGAGAACTTTGCAGATGACAATAAACTGGGTGGTTTTGCAGACAGTGAAGATGATTATCAAAAATTATAGCAGGAACAGTTATGCACTCCTATAAGATCTCCACAGCCCCCTGCACACCATGAAATAAAGTCCTAGCCTGCCCAGCCTTCCTCGATGGCTCAGATGCTGAAGTTTACGACAGCAAACTTGGTGCCAGGAGATGGCACCGTGGCAGTACCACTTGGGCGGAAAGCCACACATAAGTCTGCCAGGCCCATGGACTCGGATGATTCGGACCAGGAGGATTCCCCTCCTACACTGGGGAGCGCCAGTGGACGACTCGCCCACAAGGAGCACCTATTGGAGAGGTGGTTCCAAAATGATATGCTCCGAAGGAGGGAGCTGTATCAGCGCGGATCTCCATGGAGGACTGCACCAGCGGCACCCGTCACAGGGCTGCACATTGTCTCCCTCTCTGGGGAAGGGAGCACAGGAGGTCAGTATCGAGCTGACTCTGAGTTCGGGGCACGAGGTAGAAGTGCCAGTATTGGCATCAAAATTTGCCATCCCGTCGCAATCTGGGGAACCACTCGACGAAGACCTAGCCAGTGGTATAAATTACCCGGCATCTCACCAGCTACAAGACCTGGCCATGGAGGAGACAATAAATAAATATCATGCTCCTGCCAATTGTTCACCTTTAAATGTGCCAGTCGTGAACCACTCTATCTGGGGCATCATTAGAGCGGGCATCAGAGCCCAGGACATAAGGCTCCAAAAGATTTTAAAGTTGCTCGCCTCGGGCATAACGGCGTTCGCCAGGTCAGTGGATGGGGAGACTATCAGACACTCAGCAAGACGCCATGGGTCTCGTGTGCAATGCATATTTTGAAATTAACTGCCTGCGGAAGAATGCCATCCTGCCGGCACTAAACCCCAAATTTGCTGCACTGTGCAAGGCCAGCAACATCCAACCGGCAAACTATCAGTTCGGGGAAGACCTGACTAAACGGATCCGGGAGCTAGATGAGGCAAAGACGGTGTGCCTAATGAAAGTCCCCACCACGCCTAGAGTCTCATCATACCAGCGGCAACACCCCTACGCTCCCTACAACACCAGGCGATACACCGGTGGAAGACGCAGAAGCCTTTTTTTAGAGCAAGGCCCAAGCCGGGCAACATCCAGGATGCGCGGGAGGGCACCCGCTATCAGGACTAACCCCCAAATCTCAGGAGCGGAAACCGGCCCCCTACCACCATTAACATCGGCGGTAGGTCAATCTAGTTCCTTATGGAACACGTCAAACATGGCTCAGTCACAAGTTGGGGGAAGATTGCAATATTCTGCAAAAATGGCGTTGGATCTCTCTAGACCCGTTTATACCGCACAGTATACAAGGTTCCAAATAGAATCCCTTCACAATTTCACCCCACCACACGTGTTTTTTCACAATAAGAAAGTTTGGAGGTACAAACTGAAATTGAAAACTTTACATAAGAAAGAGGTAATTGAGAGGTCATCTCATGAACCTTGCCAATTTGGAGGATGCTGTATCATCCTAGACTTGACTGAGCTCAACAACTTTTGTGCAGCTTAAACACTTTAAAATGAATAAACTTTGTTACTGCCATACAACTGATATCTAAAGGAGGTTATATGGCATGCATTGACCTTAAAGATGCATACTACTCGGTACCCGTTCACAGGGAGCATTGGAGATATTTGAAGTCTAACTGGATGGGACAATTGTGGCAGTTTTTAAAGCATTGCCTAATGGCCTAACCTCAGCCCCAGTCTATTCACAAATGATTGAAACCAGTACTGGGACTACTTCGAACCCAGAATCATATTGTCATGGCATATTGGATGACATCTTGTCATAAGGGAAACTATGAAATTAGCTGAATCATCTGCTTCAGCCACCAAGCTCGTGCTTGAAAGATTGGGGTGTCTCATCCATCCAGTTAAGTCCAAATTGATACCTGCCAGGGTAATTGATTACCTGGGATTCACCATTAACTAAACTAACATGTCAGTGACTCTGCCCTGGGATAAGCGATCAGATTTGATAAAAGCTTGTAACAATCTCATTGTTAAAACAGCTGCATACGATTAGACAAGTAGCTAGTGTAATTGGCAAACTAGTGGCTGCCTTTTCCAGCAGAACAATTTCGGGCCTTTGCACTATCATATTTACAATGTGCCAAGGAGCAGGCACTCAAACTCCGTGCAGGTCACTACGGTAGACCGATGCGATTGCCAGCAGAGGCCACTACTGAATTACAATGATGGGTAACGAATATTTGTGATTGCGCCAGAAGGTTTTAATCAATTCAACATCTGTTATTTTACAAACCGATGCAAGCGCCCTCGGCTGGGGAGCTACCAATACCACCTCTAGCTGCGGTGGTAGGTGGAATGTGCTAGAGTCACTAATTCTTCAGCAACATGGTATTAACTACTTAGAGGTTTTGGAGCACTCTATGGGCTGAAGGCTGATTGCACTAATATGCAGCATGTGCATGTTCAACCACAAATGGACAATACTACAGCGGTGGCATATGTTAATCACATGAGTGGAATCAAGACTATATCTGGTGGCAAATTGGCTAACCTTATTTGACACTGGTGTATTACGAGGAACAATTGGGTTTCAGCCATCTATCTACCAGGTAGATACAATATGGTGGCGGACACTAGATCACGGAAATTTAATGACGATTCAGAATGGATGTTGAGTCATGAAGTATTTCAAAACATTGTTGCTCGGTATGGCATACCGGATATTGATTTATTTGCATCCAGGCTAAATCACCAGCTACCCAAATATGTATCGTGGGAAGCAGACCCAGGAGCGGTGGCAGTAGATGCATTCTCACCACACTGGGGAGGAATATTTCTGTATGCTTCAGTCGCTGTTAGGCAAAATCAAGCAAGTCAACGCCTCAGGTGTTTTTAGTAGTACATGACTGGCCGACACAGTCTTGGTTTCCACTAGTCCTGGCTATGATGACATAGCCTTTTGTGGCTGTTCCCAAAAGCAGGAATCTGCTGGTTCACCCAGCAATGGGGAATAGCCATCCACTTCATGACCGGATCAATTTATTGTTTTGCAGATTCTGAGGAGACCATACCTGAGGCTCGGATTATCAGAACGGAGCGTCGAGCCTGCACTGCCATTCAATATGATCATGGCTGATCATCCAACTCGGTATCCTGTACCTGCCCTCTCCATACCCCCTGATCCCTTTAGCCATGAGGGCCACATCTAACTCCCTCTTAAAGATAACACTGCTTCGCCAGTGGGCACCAGCTTCGTCCCTCCCTTTATCCAAACTCACCCTCAAGATGGTCATGCTAAAGGCGCTGGTCTCAGCACAATGTGTCCAGATGCTACACAAATTACAACTGGACAACATGGCCACACCTGTCAATAATATTACTTTTTACATTTATGATTTAGTTAAACGGAGAAGACCGGGGGTGTCAGGACTCAAATTAGTGTTTTTAGCATACCCCATGGACCCACGGTTGTGTGTGTGTGGTAACACACATTCTTCAATATATCAATGTCACCAAGAACCTTAGAGGCACAGCGTTATCTGTACTCATTAGCTTCAAAAAACCGTACAAAAAGGTATCTGTGTAAACCATCTCTAGATGGCTAAGAGGTCCTGGCCAATACAGGAGTGGACACTGACACTTAAATCTCACGCCACCAGGGCTACATCTACGCCAGCAGCAAGGGCAATGAACATCTCCTTCGACGTCATCCTAGCGGCTGCAGGATGGGCCAATGAACAGACGTTTCAGAGATTTTACAATCAACCCATTGCCGACCAGGAGTCTTTGCCAGCTTCGTTTTAAGTTCTGTCTTATCGTTTCCCCAAAGGATGGGAGGGGTCACTATTATTTTTCTTTTTGATAATTAAAGCATCAGAATTATTTTTAACAATCTCGTCATGTCTGAATGCTTAAATAATTCTCACTCATCCATGGTCAATTGGTGCAGTGTGAAGCTTGGACTCGTTTCCGGCATGAAATCACAGAGCTTCAAAGTCTTCACTTTAGATTAGATTTGTTTATTGTCATTCAGACCTTTTGGTCTGAATGAAATTTCGTTTCCTTGCAGTCATACATATAATAAAAAATGACAAACACACAATCAACACAAATTTAACATCCACCACAGTGAGTTCACCAAACATCTCACTGTGGTGGAAGGCAAAATCTTGAAGTCTCTGTCTCTTCCCTCTATTGTTCTTCCTCTGCGCCGAGGCGATCCATTCAGATGTTGTGATCTCACCGGTGATGGCAAATCCCGCGGTTCAACCACCGCCGCCACAGCTCCGAGGCCGAGTCGGGTCTCTGCTGCCGCTGCTGCCACGGCTCTGGGGCCGAGTTGGGTCTCTGCTGCCGCTACTGTCGCCGCTGCCATAGCTTCGGTGCCGAGTCGGGTCTCCGCTGCTGCTGCCGCCACAGCTCCGGGGCCGAGTCGGGTCACCGCTGCCGCCGCCACAGCCAGCTCCACCATTAGGACTCGACGGGGACGGGGAATACGACAGAAAAAAAGTCGCATCCTCCGAAGGAAGAGACCTAAACATGTTTCTCCCACCCCACCCCACACACATACACAACTTAATAAAACAAAATTAACTAAAACATGACAAATGAACAAAGAGAAAGAAAAAAAACAGACGGACTGCAGCTGGGCCGCAGCTGTTAAGCCAGCGCTGCCATCTTGCATCTAGTCACTCACGTGACTCCAAAGTGAAATCTAAGGTTAAAAGAGAACTTACCAGTTTGAAGTTTGATCTTTATTTTATGAGGAGTTACGATGAGGGATTACGTGCCCTCCGCTCCCACTCTCATATTATACAGGTCATCTGGTAGGTTATAGTCCTCTCTAATCTTACCATGTTCAGGTCAACTACTACTATCTGTGATTTCACACCGCTGCTTTGAAGATTGACGCTCATGCGAGCTGACGGCATTCACGTAATCCCTCATCGTAACTCCTCATAAAATAAAAATCAAACTTCAAACTGGTAAGTTCTCATGTAACCTTACTATCAATTTGGACTCCATGCTGTATGTTTTAATCTAGACTTTGGACTTTAGAGGTACAGCATGGAAACAGGCCCTTTGACCCAATGAGTTTGTGGCTACAAGCGATTACCCTCGCTTGTAGCACTATCCTACACGCTAGGGATAATTTACAATCTTATCGAAGCCAATTAACCTACAAAACTGGACGTCCTTGGGTGGGAGGAAACCGGAACACCTGGAGAAAACCCACAAGGTCATGGGGAACGTACAAACTCCATACAGATAGCACCTATAGTCAAAATCGAACCAGGGTCTCTGGTGCTGCACCACTGTGCTGCCCCTAAAATCAATTCACCTAAAAGCATCATATTGTTATCTATGCAAAGGAGTGGGCATTTCTCAATTTTCATTTCTCTTTGTAATGCTTACAGAGTGCTGTAAAAGCTGAGCAAAGGCAAACGGCTTTCGATGGAAAGTTACAAATACTACTTTTTTTTTAAAGAAAGTGAGCATACGCATGGTTGCATGGAGAATGCGCTGTGATCGGCAGTCCATGAGTTTTCAATTCATATACATGTTGGTGCGAAAGCACCAGAGAAATCCCACTGAAAATATATGGAAAGGAGCGGAAGAAATTTGATCTGTGCAAGAGCTTGTGTTTAGTTATGAGAGCACTGTGAATTAAACCACCCAAAAGCATAAAGGTCCCAGCTGAAAAACGTGCTATTGAGTAGCTGTGACTGGATTTCAAAGGCAAATAAGGTTTTTTGCTGGGAGAGGGGAAGCTGGAATGTTAACAACTTAACTCTGATGTTGACCTTAGGAGGGCAATCTAACTTGCCAGATCTCCTGAAGCTCCTGAAATGTTACTCTAGGCCATGGGGAGCTTCAATTCTGAAGAGTGTGTGTGTGTTTTGTACACTGCTGCTTGAATTAAAGCTCCTAGTACAAGTTTAAGGTTTATTATTGTCACTTGCACAGGGGTACAGTGAAAAGCTTTGTTTTGCATACTATCCATAGTTAATACTGTACATAAATACAATCAAGTCAAACTTGCAGACAATAAATAGAACAAGGGGAAGATGCAGAGTGCAGAATATGGTTCTGAGCATTGTAGCGCATCAGTTCCTTTACTTTAGAGATGCAGTGCTGAATTGGGCAGTTCAGCACACTGCACCGACCAGGGGTCAGCACTTTCCTACACACTAGCGACAACTTGCTACTTTTACCGAAGCCATTTAACCTACAAACCTGTATGTCTTTGGTGTGTGGGAGGAAACCAGAGCACTTGGGGGGGGGGGGGGGGGGGGGGGGGATCCACGTGGTCACAGGGAGAATGTACAAATTCTGTACAGACAGCACCTGTAGTCGGGATCGATTCCGGGTCTCTGGTATGTAAGGCACCAACATACGGCCCTTCCATAGACAAAGTTCAATGTCTGCAATGGGGTGGACAGCCAGAGCCTTTTTCCCAGGATGGTTAAATTAAATGCTGGAGGACGTAGTCGTAAGCTGAGAGGGGCAAAGTTAAGGGAGATATGGGGGGGGGGAGTTATTTCTGGATCTGGATGTAGTTACACAGTTGGGTGCTTGGTATTCATTGCCAGGTGTGGTTGTGGAGAAGTCGGATATGATAGTGGTATTTAATGGACTTTAAGATTGGCACTTGGATAAAGAGGGGATGGAGGAATATGGATGATGTGCAAGCAGCGAATAGTTTAATGGTACTTTATTTTCATGCACCCATGTTCAGTGATTTTTTTTTTTTTTTGGCATACAATTCAATGATATTCTTACTATAAGTCCACCACTTTTTTTCCAGCAACTGGTAGTCTGGCACTTCCTATAATCCAGACAAAATTTCGAGTGCACTTGAAATCCCCTCTGGCAGTCCCCCTGAGGTGGCCAATCCCAACCTTATCGGGACTTCTGTGCTGATTGGCAGGTTGGATGTGGACCTATCCCTGTGCTGCACTGTTTCATATTCATTCTATGGACCTAAATAAAGAATCAATATAAGGTTTTTAAACACTTTCTTCTGGAGCACAGATGAATACTAATTTTTTCAAACTTCTCCTAGCCTCAATAAACACGAGCTTGCCCACTTTGTGATCCACACCATCTTGTTTCCCTGCTATTCCAGTGCTTGCTGTCCCATGTACCAATGTTAGCTTCTTTCTGCTACCTCCATTTTAACAATTCAGTCCTTATTTTCATCCATGGTCTCACCTTTGTAACCTCCAGTTTTGTGATTCTCTGAGATGCCTCGGGCTTAGATGGATACAGGCCAAAGATGGGCAAATGGGTCTGGCATGGACGACTTTGGGTCGAAGGGCCGGTTTTCGAGCTGTTTCTTTGACCAACTTTTTCCCCCCGCATTTATAATAACGAGAGTCACGAGTGTTTAATTGTCATATGTAGCGAAAGCGGAACAATGAAATTCTTGTAGAAACAAAGAACTGCAGATGCTAGTTTATACCAAAGATAGCCACTAAGTGCTAGCGTAACTCAGTGGGTCAGGCAGCACCTCTTGGGGAAAATGGATGGATGTTTTGGGTCAGGACCCTTCTTCAAACTAACGAAAGGTGCCGACGCAAAATGTCACCCATCCTTTTTCTCCAGAGATGCCGCATGACCCATTAAGTTACTCCAGCACTTTGTGTCTATCAAGAATGCAGTTTGTTGCATATCAAAACCTCCCACTGTGTTGGTTTGACCAACCAAAGCTGGTTGGGTAGTTGAATCTGGTGTCCATAACTAACATGAGAGGAAATTCTGTCCAATTTCTATTTCCTGTTGGGTGTAGCTGAAAGTATTTCCCCCACCCAACCATTTGGGACGCGAGTACAATTTAATTTTATTTAAAATGTTTTCCCATTGTTGATTAGCACAAAATCTAAGTTCCCAAAGGATTGGCATGGAGGCTTTTTGTGTAAGAGCTAGCTGGAGCAGACCTTGGCAGAACCATTGGTCGATGAGCAGCTCGTTATGGGCTCTTGTTTGTCAAAGTTCCTGTGCTTCCTCTGAAAGTTAGGACTTCTTTGTTCCCACTGGCTACCTTTCCTAGAATTTTTTCAAGACTGCGTGATATGCTAATTTTAAGGGAATGTGAGGGGAAAAATGGACACCCTCAAAACACCCACCCATAACATAGCTGCACAGTTACGCAGCAGTAAGTGTTGCTTCCTTGCAGTGCCATAGAACAGCTTTGATTCTAACTGCGGGCGCAGTCCGTACATGCTCCCTTTGACTGCATGGGTTTTCTCTGGATTGCTCCCGTATTCCAAAGATGTGCAGGTTTGTAGGTTAACTGGCTGCTGTAAATTGTACGTATGTGTGCAGGATAGAACTAGTGTACGGGGATGGCTGGTTGGCGTGAAATTAGCGGGCCAAAGTACCTGTGTCCACACTATCTCTAAACTAAAGGTCCTCAGCACTCGTAATCTGGGTTCCTAATCACAAGTGTGTATTCCCATGATTTGTGTCACAAAACAGTTTAACATTGAACCTCTAACATGCACCGGTTTATTCTCTTCTAATGTATTACGCCTATTTCCGGCCACCACACTTCAATGTTCAAAGAGCCAGCGTAGACTTGATGTGCCGAATAGACCCCTACTTCATTGTTCCCAGTTCTCTCATCTTTATGTGGACACAAAGAACTTCATATGCTGGTTTACCAAAAGAAGTACAAAGTGCTGGATTAACTTGGTAGGCCAGGCAGCACCTCTGGATCGGTGATTGTTCATGTAGGGTGTCTATCTTGAGTCTGAAGAAGGGACATGATCCAAAATGGGGCTATTTATGATCCCCAGAGATGCTGCCTGACCCGCTGAGTTACTCGAGCACTTTGTTTTTTGTTGGCAGATCAGGTTGCTGGGTAACTTTGCAATTAACTAAAGGGTTGGCACAGTAGAACTGTTGCCTCGTAGCACTAGAGACCCAGGTTTGATGCTGACCTCGGGATATGTCTTTGAGGGCTGAGGAAGACCTGAAACATTGCCTGTCCATGTTTTCCAGAGATGCTGACTATGCTGGGTTACTCCAGCACTCTGTCCTTTTCTGTAAAACCACCATCTGCAGTTCCTTGTATTTACAGTTTATTCTGGTGCAGTCTAAATTTGCTGCAATATTTCATGCGGAGGGGGGGGGGGAGGGGGGGGGGGGGGGGGGGGGAGGGAGGGAGGGAGGGAAAAAATGTCTCTTCCAGTGAGATTTTGTGCTTTTTTTTCTACCTCCTTTGTTCTTTGCCTCAGGCGATGATGTTTTGTAATATTTTTATTTGTTTGGCTTTCCTGTACTTCATCTTGCACTAAATATTCCCTTTATCCTATATGTACAATGTGGGCTGTTTGATTATAATCATATAATACCCTTGCTGTCGACTCTAGCATGCAAAAAAAAAGCTTTTCGCTGTACCTCGGTGCATGTGACAATGAACAAAGCTAAACTAAACCAAACAAAGATGAGGTGTCATCATAAGAGGCTGTTCGTGCCTGACTGCGTTAGTAAATGAATGAGCCAGACAAAGTGGTTTCACTTCCCACTGCCTCGGCAAGATCCTTGCACCACCCTCGGGATGGTGTTTTTTCCCTTTGCATCTTCCAATTCCGCTGCATTTTGGCATTGCAGTATTTTGGACTGCCTGCTTTTTCCTCATCATAGTATTCCCCTGCAGATTTTTCCTTTTACAAAAGTTTCAGAGTTTTTTTAAAAAATAAAACGGCAGTATGAAATCTGAAGGAAGCAGTTGGACAGTTTATCACGTTTCCTATTGAATTATTAAAAAACAAAATTATACACTAAGGATTAACTATGTATGTGCCTGAAATTGAACTCTGATGAAACTTGAGATCAGTCATTTATTGACCAGTTTAGTGATACAGCACGGAAGCAGGCCCTTCTGCCCACCAAGTTCCTGCCAACCAGCGATCCCTGTTACACTAGCACGCACTAGCGACAATTTACAATTTTTACCGAAGCCAATTAACCTACAAACCTTCATGTCTTTGGTGTGTGGGAAGAAACTGGAGCACCCGGGAAAAACCGACGTGGTCATGGGGAGAACATACAAACACCATACAGATAACACCCATAGTCAGGATCAAACCTGTGTCTTTGTCACTAAGGCAGCAACTCTACCGCTGCTCCACTGTGCCAAGGACAAGTTTTTACAAATGGCAAATTTTAAACAAAATATATTTCGGATTGTAATTAATTATTCATATTGTAGAATCATACAACGGGAAACGGATCCTTCGGTCCAACTTGCCCATGCCAACCAACATGCCCCACCTACACTAGTCCCAACTGGCTGTGTTTGGTCAATATCCC
Source organism: Leucoraja erinaceus (assembly GCF_028641065.1). Classification (NCBI taxonomy): domain Eukaryota; kingdom Metazoa; phylum Chordata; class Chondrichthyes; order Rajiformes; family Rajidae; genus Leucoraja; species Leucoraja erinaceus. Next base: position 23,093,270 of record NC_073396.1, read on the forward strand.
TCCACACTATATCCCAACAATTCCCTCCTATCCATGCCCCTAACCAAAGGTCTTAAATGCCACTATCGCCTCTGCCTCCACAACCACCCCCTGCAGCGCGTTCCAGACACCGGTCCTTTAAAAAAAAAATTAAAAATCCCAACACACCTTCTTTAAACTTTTCTCATCTCTCCTTAAAACTATGCCCTCTAGTATATGATACTGTATTTCCATCCTGGGAGAAAGATCTTGACTGTCTCCCCTATCTATGCCTTTCATAAATATACATACTTCTATTGGGTCTCTCCACAACCTTCGCTCTAGAGGAAACAATCCAAGTCTGCCTAACCTCTCTCTGTAGTTAATACCCTAATCCATGCATCATTCTGATGAACCTCCTCCCTACCCTTTCCAAAGCCTCCACATCCTTCCTGTATTGGGGCAACCAGAATTGTACTGTTGTTTACACAAAAAAGCTGGAGAAACTCAGCGGGTGCAGCAGCATCTATGGAGCGAAGGAAATAGGCAACGTTTCGGGCCGAAACCCTTCTTCAGACTGTACTGTACTACAGACCAACTGTACTGTTGTTTAATTGTCTGCCCTGCCCACTGTTTTGAGTCTTCAGACTTGGTTTATTTTGTTTATCTGGCCCTCACCGTCAACATTGTTGTCATTTTCTCCCCGCCTGCGTCCGTCAGGGTTCGCTTGGTGCCTGCCAGCTCCCAGGCCAAAGGACATGATCTCGAGTTCCTTTCTGGAGACACTAATCTGAAATCCAGGCTGACAATCCCACGACTTCTCATTCGGATCCCTAAACAAGAGGTCGAATCCTACAACGGCATCGAGGGAATTTAAATTTGAGTAAATAAAGCTGGGATAAATGCTAGTTTTGGTATATGTAACCATGGAATTCATAGCTTGTAATTAAAAACCCAGATGGTTCACAATTGTCAGAGAAAAAATCGCTCATCGGTTGGGACTTAAAACCTATGAATGTAAAAAATATTTCTTGTACATGGTAGAAAATCTCTGGAATTGCCCATGTCTGGGGTAGTCTGAAAAGATTTTGTGCAGTTTTTATTTTGTATATATTTATCCTGAGTAATGTTCATTTTAGCAAATGAAAATAAACTCCTTAGTATTCACCGTGGTAGGTAGATGGGCAATGGGGAGCTGGCACAGAGAGGAGTTGAAGCCTGGAGTTGATCAGCCATGATCACATTGAATGGTGGGACAGTCTTGAGGGGCCGAGTGTCTTTCTCCTGTTTCTCTTGCATTATCAGTTTAGTTTATTGTCACGTGTGCCGAGATAAAGTAAAATGCTTTTTGTTGTGTGTTATCCAGTCAGCGGAAAGTCAATACGTGATTACAATCAAGCTGTCCACAGGATAAATGGAATAGCGGTTAGTGCAAGGTAAAGTCTGATTAAAGATTGTCCGAGTCCCAGTGGATAAAAGATTGGACAGTTCAAGGGTCTCCAATCTAAGTGACAGAATAGGCCCTCCAACATGGTTGACTGTGATAAGTTCATGGGCAATGAGGGACACACAATAAATGCTGGCGTTTCACATGAATGAAAAATAAAAACTAGATCCTGGTTTGCTCGGAGCAAATTGGTGTCGGGAAGACCTCACCAGCTGAGGCTCCATCAACCTCGCTTAAATAGATTTATGTAACGGGTTATAGTGAAGAAACAAGGAACTGCAGATGCTGGTTTACAAAATAAAAAAATACGCAGTGCTGGAGTAGCTCAGCTGATCAGAAAGCATCTCTGGAGAATGTGGATAGCTGATGTTTTGGGTTGGGATTCTTCAGCCTGATTGTTGGGGGGGGGGAGAAGTACCTGTCAATCAGATTGTCTGCTTTGATGTGGATGTATATTATCTAGTGCCATACTATTTATCATCCACACACCACATTGTTATATAATGTAAACACAAGGAACTGCAGATGCTGGTTCATTAAAAAAAAATACAGTGCTGGAGTAACTCAGCAGGTCAGGCAGCATCTCTGGAAGAACTGCATTGGTGAGGTTTCTGATCAAGACCCTTCATACTAATTGTAGTAGGGGGAAGAACTGGATTTTTGCACCCATGTCTCCCACTATTCCGTCCCCCTTTCCACATCCCCCTGTCAACTCCCATTTTCCTGCTTTCTTTCCTCTTTCTCCACTCCCCCTCCCCCACTCCACATTCTATCTAAAAAAGGGTCCCGAAATGACACCTATCCATGTTCTCCAGAGATGCTACTTGATCCGTTGAGTTATTCCAGCACTTTGTATCTCTTGTTTTGAGATTGTAATGGGATCTTGCTGTGCACATATTGGCTGCCGTGTTTCCTGCAGCTTTGAAAGTGCTCTATGTTGCAGGTTCTGAGTAAGATCACTAATTTTGGCGACCTTCGCTGAGAAGGCTCAACTTGTTGGTCTACTGTCTGCAACCTGAAAAATTCTGCTGAAAAATGTTTTTGGTTTTCGCCTCTTAATGCTACTTTTCATCCCATGCAACCTTCTCCTCTCTGCCCTCCCCTCCCCCACCCCTCTCCTCAATTACAAATTACTTTTGTGAAGTGGCGCCAAACTTTCCAAAAATTAATCTTGTATTTGATTGGATTTGCCACTCCACGAGACCGTTTCCTTTCTGAAATTAAAATCGCCCTCCTGTGGGCTAATTAAATGTGATCTCTTCTTCCTGAACACATGCATGCTGCCCTTTTGCTAAATTAAGCTATTCCACATTTGCACACAAGGTCCTCAAAGATCATTTGCGTGGGTTTTCCCGAGTAACAGATGCTAAGCCTGCCTCTCTGGGTGCTTGCAAACTGCTGCAAAATGTAACCAACTTGCAGCAAATGTGAATTGAAATTTCGCAAACAAGTCTTGCATTAAGACTCGGAGTGCGATTTGTTTGCATCGGCCACTTTGTCTAAGAGCATTGAGCCTTTTTTTAACTTCCTGTGTCTGATTCCTCTATACTTGATAGAAATCTGATATCTTTTTGCCCCTCCACCCCTCTTGGTAAGTAGTAACAGATGTGAAGTCACTATTTAATAGACCAGAAATGTTTCTGGATAAGAGTTTCCTCTGAGTTTGGCTGCATTTGTAAAGTTTCACTGGGACTGATTTTTTACTTGTGAGGCAATGAGTTAGCAGCTTGCGTTTACTGGAATTTGGGATGAGAGGGGGTCTTATACTTTAGAAACATATAAAATTCTTGAGGGATTGGACAGGCTAGATGCAGGGAAAATGTTCCCCTTGTTGGGGGAGTCCAGACCAGGGGTCACAATTTAAGAATGTGGGGGTATGCCATTAAGGACTGAGATGAAGAAAAACGTTTTCACCCAGAGAGTTGTAAATCTGTGGAATTCTCTGCCACAGAAGGCAGTGGAGGCCAATTCACTGAATGTTTTCAAGAGAGAGTTAGTTATAGGTCTTGGGTCTAAAATAATATGTGTGTTATGATTGTGTTTATAATTTGTTTGGTTGTTTTGTTGTTTGTCTTTTGCACAAAAGTCCGCGAGCATTGCCACTTTTATTTCACTGCACATCTCGTATGTGTATGTGACAAATAAACTTGACTTGACTTGACTTGGGGCTAATGGAATCAATAGATATGGGGAGAAATCAAGAGCGGGGTACTGATTTTGGAGGATCAGCCATGATCATATTGAATGGCAGTGCTGGCTCAAAGGGCTGAATGGCCTACTCCTGCACCTATTTTCTATGTTCTGAAGCTCTCTCCCATTTCTTTTTGATTTACATTCTGGTCATTACAATTCAAATTGAAGATGGATCTATACCTACTACAGTAATGGTTTAAGATAAGAGACACTTCATCATTGCTATTTCAACAGTTGTAGAGTGGCACAGTAACACAGCAGTGGAGTTGCTGCCTTGCAGCGCCAGAGACCCAGGTTATCGCTGGTCGATGCTGACTCAATGGCCCGAAGGACCTGTTTCTGTGCCGTATCTCTAAACAAAACAGTTCCTCCATGTATTCTTGACTGCTTATTTGAACAGTTTTCCCTCTATTCAGCTGCCAGAAGTTGCCTGATAGAAGTTTATAAGATTATGAGGTACATAAATAGGGTAGACAGTCAGAACCTTTTTCTCAGGATAGAAACATCAAATACTAGAAGACAGTTTTAAGGTGAGAGACGGATAGTTTAAAGAGATGCAAAGTTTAAAGAACCATACCAAACAAGTTTATTATTATTTTTTTACATAGATGGTCGTGAGTGCCTGGAACATGCTGCCGGGGGTGGTGGTGGAGGCATATATGATCGTGACATTTAAGATACACATTAGGATAGGCACATGGGTAAGGAGGGAGAATGTAGGAACAAGGAACTGCAGATGCTGTTCACCACTAACTTCCATCCGGCACTCAAATATACCTGGACCGATACTTCCCTACCATTTCTTGACCTCACTATCTCCATCATAGGTGATAGACTTCTGACCAACATCCACTATAAACCCACTGACTCCCATGGCTATCTAGACTACACTTCTTCCCACCCTGCTTCCTGTAAGGACTCCATCCCCTACTCCCAATTCCTCCTTCTACGCCGCACCTGCTCCCAGGATGAGGCGCTCCACACCAGGGCATCAGAAATGTCCTCATTCTTCAGTGAACAGGGGTTCCCCTCACCTACTATAGATGAGGCTCTCACCAGGGTCTCTTCAATACCCCATAACAGTGCACTCTCTCCCCACTCGTAACAAGGGCAGAATCCCCCTAGTCCTCACCTTTCACCCCACTAGCCGTCACATACAACAAATAGTCCTCCGTCATTTTCGCCACCTCCAACATGATCCCACCACTCGCCACATCTTCCCATCTCCCCCCCCCCCCCCCCCCCCCCTTGTCTGCTTTCCGCAAAGATGCATCGGTGAGACCAAGCGTAGGCTTGGCAATCGTTTCGCCGAACACCTCCGCTCAGTTTGCAATTTTTTTTAAATTTCAAAATAGACTTTATTCATTGATAAATATATACAATTCCTGAACCATTCAAACAAACAAAATTCATCCGACATTTTCGGAGACTATACAAGTTTTAAAAAAATATATATATACAGTGTATACAGTGCGAAAATTCCATTTGACATTTTCACTTCCACAAATAATGTCCCCCACTCGTGCCACTCATGTGGTCCCCTGGCGTGGGATACCTTCCCTTAATTTGAGGGGCGTCTCCACCATACCGTGCCCCCTATGTCCAGCAGCGGAAGGACCCTAGACTGTGGTCCTCCCCCACCGAGCCTTGGCGTTGGCTGCACCAAGCTTCAGCGAGTCCCTTAGCACGTACTCCTGCAGTCTGCAGTGGGCCAGTCGGCAACATTCCCTGACGGACATCTCGCTCTGCTGGGTGGTGAGCAACGCTCGGGCAGACCAAAGAGCGTCTTTGACCAAGTTGATGACCCTCCAGCAGCACTCGATGTCAGTCTCTGAATATGTCCGCTCAGTTTGCAATAACCAACCTGATCTCCCGGTGGCTCAGCACTTCAACTCCCCCTGTCATTCTGAATCCGACCTCTCTGTCCTGGGCCTCCTTCATGGCCAGAGTGAGCACCACCAGAAATTGGAGGAACAGCACCTCGTATTCCGCTTGGACTGTTTGCACCCTAGCGGCATAAACATTGACTTCTACAATTTCCGGGAGCCCTTGCTGTCTCCTCTCCTACTCAGCTCTTCCTCAGCCCTCGGGACTCCTCTTCCTTTCTCCTTTCTTCTCCCCCCCCCCCCCCCCCCCCCCCCCCCCATTGTGCTGCACCTGCACCCGCTGAGTTTCTCCAGCACATTTGTCTACCTTCGATTTTCCAGCATCTGCAGTTCCTTCTTAAACACTGCAGATGCTGTTGGACACAAAGTGCTGGAGTAACTCAGTGGGGTTAATGAACATGAGGCAGGACAAGCACAGCAGAACACAAGATGAAACCATATCAAAAACTGCAAGAAATAGGTTTAGGTTTATTGTCATGTGTACTGAAGAGCAGTGAAAGTATTTTGGGACTGTCACCTAGCTTATAGAAGGACCACTAGGAGAGGGGACAGCACAGTGGTGCAGCGGTAATTGCTGCCTTTAAAGGACCAGAGATCCGGGTTCGATTCTCCTCTTGGGTGCTGTCTGTACAGAGTTTGTAGGTTCTCCCTGTGACCACGTGGGTTTTCTCCAGATGCTCCGGTTTCCTCCCATATTCTGACGTGCAGATTTGTAGATGAACTGGATGATGAAATTGTCCCTAGTGTGTAGGATGAGAACGAATGTGTGGGTGATCGCTGGTCAGTGCAGACTCAGTGGGCTGTGTCTCTAAACTAATCTAAAGTCTTACAATAGAGTGGAAGATGTTGTTCCCGTATCTGGTGGTGCACATTTTCAAGCTTCTGTACCTTCTACCTGACAGGAGTGGGGAGTAGAAAAAATGACTGGGGAGGGAAAGATCCTTAATTATCATAATGCTAATTTATTAGCCAAGTATGTTTTGCAACATATGAGGAATTTGGTTTTCCATACAGTCACACCAAAAAAGCAACAAGACACACAACTACATAAAAATTTGACATCAACATCCGCAGCGGCTCCTCCACATTCCCCACTGTGATCAAAGACAATAAAGCCTTATTTTTCCTCCTTTTCTCCCACAGTCAGGGGAGTCGAACCATCCGCAGTCGAAGTGATTGAAGCTTCCACATCGGGGCGTTCGAAGCTTCCGTGATCGTGGTGGTCTAAGCTCCTGCAGCTTGGAGCTCCCGAAATCGGTCCCTAACCTAGGGACTGCGCTCTCTATGATGTTAAAGTCCGCAGGCTCCCGTGGTTGATGCTCCGGCAAAAGGCTGCCAGCTCCACGGTTAGGTCGCAGTGCAGATGGAGATACGACATGGAAAAAGTCACATCTGTCGAGGAAAGAGATTTTTAAAAAGTTTCCCCCAACCCCCACATAATACAAAACTAAAGATAAACTAAAATATACATTTTACAACAAACTAAAAATACAAAGAAGGAAAAAGACGAGACGGACCGTTGGCGAGGCAGCCATCGTTCGGCGCCCCTTATGTCGGCTGCTTTCATGATGGAGCGTGAGGCGTAGATGGAGTCAATGGTGGGGAGTATGGTCTGTGATGGACTGGGCTCCATCCACAATATTAGGGTCAGGCAGTGGGTCTGAGAGAGAGAACATTTTCAGATTGATAACCTTGCATCAGAACTAAGTAAGATTAGGAAATGAAAGGTGTAGTGAAGGCTGAATCTCTTTCTCCACAGATGCTGACTGATGTTGTAAATATTTCTCAAATCTCCTCTTTATGTTCAGGTCTCATATACCGCCAGTGTTTAGTCTTTTCAGAGCTAAATTAAGTTTGATGTCTGAATCGGGGAGGGAGTGTTTCGAAGACAGCCACAGAATGCTGTAGTGAGTAACTTGGCGCATCAGGCACTATCTCTGGAGAACATGGATCGGTGACGTTTCTGGTCCCGGCCTTTCTTCTGAGAACTTCTTCTAAGTAGGCATACCCTGAAGAGACTTTGCAGTGGAGCAGTCAAAATGTAAAAAAAAGCCTCTGCTGATACTGATTTACACCAAAGATAGACACAAAAGGCTGGAGTAACTCAGTGGGTCAGGCAGCATCTCTGGAGAAATTGGGTGAAGTTTTGGGTCTGAGTCCTTCTTGAGTGTTTTATCTCTTGGTTACGGTATACATTTTGGCAATCGCTACTTGGCTACCCTTTAAACAACCCTCCCAGAACTTTATTTCCACTGAAGGAGTAATGAGGGCTTGAAGTCTCAGCTCATGAGACTTGCTTTTGACCTTATTTCACAAATAGCTGCTGCTCTTGGTTTGTAGAATGGAGACATAGGCAACTACAGATGCTGGAAAACTTGCTTGAATGACCCCTACATTTAAGCAGGAAAGAATCCGCTGACACCCTTTTCTGCTCCAGTGGAATTCTTTGAATTTCTTTTGGGTGTGACCAGTTAACCGGTTAAACCCATATGCTTGGGCTGATAGATAAGCCACGCCTGTCTAGTGGCCTTGCTACGTGCCGCCTGCCTTGGACAAACAAGATGTTCCTGGCCTGATGCAGATGTGGGATGTAGCCTTGTATGTCGGTGTGCTCCTCATAGCTGTCGCTGTGTGTCAGGAGCTTTGATCGGCAGCTGCTCATGCTAGTAGAGCTGATGCCTCGCAGCACTAAAGTCCCTGGTTCGATCCTGGCCTTGGCTGCGGGCTCTGTGGAGTTTGCACGTTCTCCCTGTGACCGCCTGGGTTTTCACTGGTTCAGTTTAGAGATACCGTGTGGAAACTGGACATTCGGCCCACTGGGTCCATGCCGACCAACAATCACCCATCCACTATTTGTGTTATCCCAGTTTTGTGTCCTACCCACTAGGGGTGATTTGCAAAAGCCGATAAACCTACAAACCTACTTGTCTTTAGAAGCTGGAGCATCCAGAGGAAACCCATGTAGACACAGGGAGAAGGTACAAACTCTGTACAGACAGCATTGTCAGGATCAAACCCGAGTCTCTGGCACTGTAAAACAGCAACTCTACTGCAACACCACTATGCCGCCCCATTCATCAATCCTGTATTACAGCCATGTAGATGTTTATGACGGAGGAAATAAACATAAATTCCTCTGAAGGAGTTGGTGGAATTCACTTCCCGATTATGTGCGTGTGTTGTTTCCTGCATTTCTGCAGTTTGTGGGACACGGGAGGTTGCTGATCATAAGGGATGGAACTTGAAGGAGTGTGTGGATGGGGTGTTGATGTTAAATGTTAGTTTAGATTACCCGGCCCAAGGTTTTGTTCCACCAATAAATAGCACCCATTGGGAATGGCTCCATCCAAGTTGTGAATGCAGCCTAGACCATAGTGCAAACCAACCTCCCTTCCATCAACTCCATTTGCACATCATGCTGATTCGGCAAGGCCACCTGCAAAAATCAAGGGCGAGTCTCACTCCTTCACCCCCTCTTGTCTCCTCGTCCATTTGGCAAGAGGCGAGGCGAAAACACAAATGTGAAAACACATACTTTACGATTCGGGGACAGTTTCTTCCCTGCTGTTATCTGGTAACTGAACTGAGCTCTCACCAACTAGATAGCAGTCCTGACCTCCCAACTACCTCATTGGAGACCCTGGATCTATTTTTAATTGGATTTTACCGGATTTTATCTTATTTACTAAATATTATACTCTTTATCCCGTATTTCTCCATTATGGCTTGAGTGTAGTTACAGTATCTATAGCCTTTTCACTGATGATAGACACAAAGTGCTGGAGTAACTCAGCACATCAGGCAGCATCTCTGGATACAAATTATGGGTGACTTGTCGGGTCAGAACATTTCTTGAGACTTCTCGTTATCTTTGTGCTGACTGGATAGCACGCAACACAAAGGTTTTTGCTCTACCTCGCCACACAATAATAATAAACTAATCTAAAAACTATGTCTAGGAAAGAAGTGCAAATGCTGTTTTACACCAAAGATAGACACAAAATGATGGAATAACTCAGTGGGTCAGGTAGCATAGGTCAATGCTGCCTGACCCGCTGAGTTACTCCAGCATTTTGTGTAAAACTAAACTGGTTTAAACAAAACCAGATCTGCCTTTGTGATGTGGCCACGGCTCGCCGGGATTTCCTTCACCATGTTTAACGTTACATCGGTAGAAATTGGTAAGTCATTGGAGACGTGCTGAATTTCCTTTAGTCTTTAGTTTAGCTTTTAGTTTTAGTTTAGTGATACAGCGTGGAAACCAAGACCGCACCAACCAGCTATTCCCAGCACACTTACACCATCCTACACACACTAGGGACAATTTGCTTTTATACTAGGCTAATTATCTGTCAAACCTGCATGTCTTTGGAGAGTGGGAGGAAACCGAAGATCTCAGATAAAATCCACACAGGTCACGGGGAGAACTTGCAAACTCCGTACTGATAAGCTCCCGTTGTCAGGATTGAACCTGGGTCTTCAGTGCTGTAAGGCAGTAGCTGTTCCGCTGTGCCACCATGCAGTAGAGGTGTTGCTGTGCTTTTTTGGCTATGGTGGTGCATGTGTTTTGGTTTCATCTCTTTTGGGTTCAGGCTGTGTATGAAAACTATGATAACTCCTAGATTGGTCATTCATTTCCCTCAAGCCTCCTTACGCCAGGCATCAACTCCGTCTAACACTATCTTCATTCCTTTTTCCCTCATGTACTTCTGTACTTCTTTACAAAGACGTCTCAACTGCACTTCAATGTAATAACTTCCATACTTCCATACATGTGCGGTTTCTTTAGTGTGAATTTAATGGTGGCCGTGATTATTTTATGGCACCCTAATTTTGGGCAACTCCCAAGAATTTTTTTTTTCTCTATATGTTTAACCAATCAATCCCTTTCATTATTTTAAATACGCGGCTAGATTCAGTCTGGCTCTACCCCAGATTAAACGTTAAAATGAATGAAAACTAAAGGTTGGGCAAAAGTCCTCGATCCAGCAATGAACAGTGGAGTAACTCGACAAGTCGGGCAGCATCCCTGGTGAAAATGGATAGATTATGTTCTGGGTTGGGACCCTTTGGACTGATTGCGGGTGGGGTGGGGGGGGGGGGGGGGGAGAGAGAGAAGCTAAGAATAGAGGGGCAGACCAAAATGTGGCACGTAAAAGGTGAAAACAGGGGGGGGGGGGGGGGGGGGGGGGGGCAAGAAGCAGCCCCCAGAATATGAGGTGCTGTACCTCAAGTTTGCTTGTGGCCTATTAAAAGGAACAATATTTGATTTCCTTAGCTGGCCTGCCAGCATCCCTGGAGAACTTGACTGATCTGTCTCAACCTGGGTCGTCACCTACCCGTGTTCTCCAGGGATGCTGCCTGACCTGCACCTTTCCTTGGTCAACCAGCATCCGCAGTTACTTATTTCTGCAGTATTGGATTTATTGAGTTGTGCAATATTAAAAAACAGTTAATTTCTAGTTTACGAACCCAAGTCTGTGGATTGATTAACACCAGGCACAAATAATTAGTTTATTTCTGCTAAGTGCTAAGGCTTTTGTAAGAAAGGGTGGCACTGTAATGCAGTAAGTTGTCCCTAGTGTGTTGGACAGAACCGGCAGCCGGTACCTACTCGGTAGGCCAAAGGGCTCGTTTCCACGCTGCATCTCTAAACTAAAGTAAACGAAGCTTCACTGAATTACCAAGCGCAAGCTGGTATGGAATTACATGCTAGGTAATCGAGCTATTTTTTTTCTTGGCACAAGGAGGCACTAATTGAGCAACAAGTTCCCTATTTGGTTGCTAAGAAATTTAACTGAGGCAAATCTTGGAAGGAAATGTCTGATCACCCTGTGAAACAAAGTCTCTGGCCATTCGGAAGGTTTGCAGTGCCTTGTTGGATTCCAATCCGATTTTGTGATAGTTGGATTGTGTTTGGATACTTTTTGAAACACGCAGTGCCAAGCGTTATCCAACAAACAAGCTATTGTATGGCATAATACAAATGCTGGAGTAAAGCCAAAATGGGGTCATTGACAGCTTGAAATGTGGTAATTGATTTGGTTTGGTTACTGTGACCTCCCCTTGATTGTTGTTCCAATATATTATGGGGTGGTTGCCTCCAGTAAACAAAGAATTGACCTATCTGTGGATCGATGAAAGACTGGCTGTTTTTTTCTTCAATCCATTGTGCGGTGAGATTAACTAAACGAAGATGAGATCAGAGGACGCATTCACACATGGTCATACAGCATGGAAACAAGCCCTTTGGCCCAACTTGCCCATACTGACCAAGATGCCCCATCGACACATTCCACCAGCACGAATGTTCCATATCCCTCAATATATTCATTTATCTGTCCAAGTGTCTTTTAAATGCTGTTGTGGTATCTGCCTCAACTACCTCCTCTGGCAGCTCGTTCCATATGCCCATCATACTTGAAGTTTCCACGTGTTCCATTTAAATCTTTTCCCCCCCCCTAACCTTAAACCTAATCCTCTGGTTCTTGATTCCCCTACTCGGGGTGAAAGCACAGAATATTTTATCAAGTTATTCCCCTCAGGATTTTATACACCTCCACAAGGTCACTCATCTGCCTCCTGTGCTCCAAGGAAATAGCTTTTAGCCTTCCCCACCTCTCTCTATAACACAGGGCATCAAGTCCTGGCAACATCCTCCTATAACTTCTTTGCATTCTTTCCTGCTTAACAGTCTTCCTATAAAATGATACAATTCTGGAAGAACTCAGTGGGTCAAGTAATATCTATGGAAATCATGGATAGGTAACATTTCAGTTCAGGACCCTTCAGTATTTTTTGTAAACCAGCATCCGCAGTTCCTTGTTTTGACATCTTCACTATAGCTGGGTGACTAAATCTGACCACAATAGTTCAAACGTGGCCTCACCAACGTCTTATTGACGACCCATCTACCTGTGATGCCACTTTCAGGAAACTATATACATGCATTCCAAGATCGCTTTACTCTATAACACTCCCTGCCGTTCACTCATTGATCGTTATGCACTTTTGTCCACTTTAAAGGAAGGGTAGTACACTGCTTAGTGATCACCCAGTCAAAATCGGTGTCAGTAATTCCTCCATTGGTTGTATTATTTGATGCCTACACTGCAACAGTCAAAGATAATCTGTTGAATTTACATGAAACCTAGGTGTGTAACAATCGGCCGTGTTTTTCAGTAGCCTAAAATTTGGCCGGAAGTCTAAATGAATTTTTGATGGTGCTTTAACAGTCCCGCAAACTCCTGAACCAACTCTATGCAAGTGGATGGTAATATTAATCTATTTTTTATATAATGTAGGTACATAAATCTTGGCTCCTCCCTTGTTTGTGTGTGCTTCAATATATGGCACATATAGCAATATATAATAGTTAGTTAAAGTTTGCTTTCTAGTTTCCTGTCTGCAAGTGTTCTTTAACGTGACTGGTTGTTCGTCCAGATGTATGAAACACAGCTGAGGTGTTCCAGTGATCTCTAGAACTGAAATCAGACATCTGGCATAGATAAGGGGGGAGGATCTTAGCGTAGAGACTCCTGGATCCTTGTCGAGAGCCCTCTTTGAGGCCCAGGGCAAGTCTTTCTGCTTTACTCACTGTATCTTTCATTCTGTATTAATTGTGTATAAATAAGTCATTCTACACATGTCCATGCTGGGTGTTTTATTCCATTCAACTTCCTCGTCTTTTGATGGCTAGATCTGTTGTCATAACCCTTTATTCTCTACCTTGCGCAATTCACTAGACTTAACTTGCGTCTGAAGTAGGCTCCCGAAGCAAAACGTTACCCATCCTCCAGAGATGCTGCCTGACTCGCTGCGTTACTCCAGCACTTTGTATCTATCTTTGGTATAAACCAGCATCTGCAGTTCTTTGTTTCTTCTTTAGACTTCAGACTTTAGAGATACAGCGTGGAATCTGGCCCTTTGGCCCATTGAGTCCTCACCGACCAACGATCATCCCATGCACAAGCACTATCCTACATATTAGGGATAATTCACTTTTTTTTTACCGAGGCCAATTAGCCTACAAACCTGTGTGTCTTTTGAGTGTGGGAGGAAATTTGAGCACCCGGAATAAATAACTCCACATTGATCGATCAACCAATAAGCTCTGCAGACATCAGTATTAGCTTGGCAACCTGTGGATTCAACCAACCGGAGACATTCTCTTTAAGCTATTCACACCCTCCCCCAAAACTTGCAACTTAAAACTAGTTGTCTTACTTTTCCAATTCTGATGAGGAATCTTTGACCTGAACCTTCACTCTATTTCTCTTGCCAGATGTTGCCTAATCTGCTATGTGTTTCCGGCATTTTGTTTGAATTGACGTTGGGCTGATGGTTCTAACGGCATTCAACGCTGTAAATTTGAACCCTGACCTGTCAACGACACAACTACAATTCATCCTTTTAAAGTCCAAAGCAAGTAAATTCTCATGTACTCCTTGGGATTTATAAAATACACATGGAATGAGCTGCCAGATGAAGTGGTTGAGGCAGATACAATAACAATGTTTAAACAAACTTTAATGAGGATAACTTCTTCAAAGTAGCAATACTTTGAGTGGATTTCACGGTGGAGCAGTAGGATGGTGAGGCACGATGCTGGGACCTTGAGCAATACACAAAGAGCTGGAGCAACCCTTGCCTTATAACGCCAGAGACCCGGGTTTGATCCTGACCACGGGTGCTATCTATGTAGAGTTTGTATGTTCTCCCTGTGACTGCATGGATTTTCTCTGGGTGCTCCAGTTTCCTCCCACACTCCAAAGACGTACAGGTTTGAGGGTTAATTGGCATTAGTAAATAAATCGTAAATTGTCCCTAGTGTGTAGGATAGTGCTAGTGTATGGGGTGATCGCTGGTTGGCACGCACTCAGTGGGCCGAAAGGCACTTTATCTTTAAAGTCTAAAGAACTCTGCAGGAGAGGCAACATTGGTGATCAACTCAATGATTCTTATCTGTCAGTTGGCTACCTCTTTACCCGAGCAAGGATCGTCTGACCTAGTATGCAACGCTCCACCATTGATTCCATATACATTTCACACTACCTTGGTAATACAACCAATATTATCAAATACCTGTTCAACCCCAGTCATTCCTCCTTCTCTATGCTCCTGTGAGGCAGCAGATACAGAAGCTTGAAGGCACAGGCTTCCATAAGCTTGGGTACTGTCTGATTCAGCTCTACCACATTGCGGACATTGGACTATGTAACTGGTGCACTATAATGCTGAGAACTATATTCTACACTCTGTATCTTCCTCTTCTCTATGCCTATTGTACTCGAGTTTGACTTTATTGTATTTAAATATAGTATTATCTAATTTGCTTGATAACATGCAACATAACACTTGTCACTGTACCTCGGTACGTGTGACAATAATAAACTTAAACCTATAAAATATTTTTGCTCCACTTGGGTCATTTGTGTATCACTTACATTTAATGTGTTATTACCTGTTCTGTAAGTTTTAGCTTTTATAGAACTATACCCGCCTTAGAATGGCAACACAAAGTTCTTAGGAAGTTTATCCAATGACAGTCCTAATTAATTGTGAAGATGTTGACTTCAAGTGCCACATTTTTGGACAAGTCTTGATCCACGAGTCAAATAGTTGATTGGCTCGATTGTATTCATGGATTAGATTATCTGATTTGGTTGGTTCACATGCAAAACAAAGCTTTTCACTGCACCTTGGTACACGTGACAATAGTAAACCTAAACCTAGTTCTTGAGGTTAATTCGTCTGACGAGGAATAGCCAATGAAGAAAATTTGATGAAGCTGCTCCTGTATTCCCTGGTGTTTAGAAAAATGAGAGTTGATTTTAAAGAAACTGTTAAAATTCCAGGGGAGTTTGATTGCTAGATGCTGGGCAACCTGTTTCTCACTGGCTCTCAAATCCAGAATTGAACTTGGGATTACGACTTGAATGTTAGTTTGGTTTAGTGCAGAGATACAGTGCGGAAACAGGCCCTTCAGCCCACCGAGTCCACGCCGACCACTAATACTATCCTACACACTTAGGGACAATTTACAATTCTTACCGCAGCCAATTAATCAACAAACCCTAATTTGGAGTGTGGGGGCACCCGGGGAAAAATGGGTGGGGGGGGGGGGGGGGGGGAACGTACAAACTCCGTACAGACTGCACCCATAGTCAGGATCAAACCTGGGTCTCTGGGGCTGTAAGGCAGCAGCTCTACTGCTGCACCACCATGTCGCCTGAGATGAGAGACGTCCTTTGTTTGCGGAGTTCTGAATCTTTGGAGTTCACCTACTCCCGAGGGCTGTACGTGCTTACTCGGCATAATCGAGGTTCAAGTTCATGGAGATTTGGACAAGAGTAGAATCGAGGAATATGACGATCAAGTGATTTTGGGAACGATAATTTATGGTGAGGGCTTGCCGTGGTTTAATTGAACGGCTCTATGGCTGCCTTCAGTACGTATTTATCTTTATCAGGGCGGCACAGTGGTGCAGCTGGTACAGCCACTACCTCAGTACCAGAGACCTGGGGTTCAATTGTGACCTCTAGTGGTGTCTGTGTGGAGTTTGCGCATTTTGCGTTACCATGTGGGTTTCCTCTGGGTGCTCTGGTTTCCGCCCACATCCAAAAGATGTGCGGATTTGTAGGTTAATTGGCCTCTGTAAACAATGTCTCTCGTGTGTAGGGAGTGGTTGTGCAAGTGGGTTAACATTGAGCTCTTGTCCAAAAAAGATTGATGCAATCCCAGTTTTGTTTTTTGTTTCCCCCATTACTGATTTAGCAGTGGGGCAGCGATCGCTGCAACCCTTCCTGAAAAACTTCTTTTAGATTTGAGAATTGAAAAAGGCCGGCGCAGTATCACAGTTGGTAGAGCTGTTGCTTCATGGTGCCCGAGATTTGGGCGTAGATCCTGACCTTGGGTGCTGTCTGTGTTGAGTTTGCACGTTCTTCCCGCGACTGCCTGGGTTTCCTCTGGGTGCTACACTTTCCTCCCACATCCCAAAGATGTGCGGGTTTGTAAGTTATTAGCTTCTGTAAAAATTGTCCTGAGTGTGTACGGAGTGGATATGAAAGTGGGATAACATAGACCTGGTGTGTTCGACGGTCAGCATGGACTCAGTGGGCCAAAGGACCTGTTTTTATGCCATATCTTTCAAACAATTAACCTAACAGCATCAGATTGTTTTCTTGGCATAGAAGTGGAGATTTCTTAATTTTTATTTCTCTAGGTAACGGTGCTGTAAAAGCTGAATAAAGGGAAACAGCTTTCCATTGAAAGTCCCAAAGAAGTACAGGTTTGCAGCATAATTACCCCTGGTATGTAGAGGGTGAATGCGAAAGTGGTATAACATAGGACTAGTGTGAAGGGTGATCGATGGTCAGCATGGACTCAGTGGGCTGAAGGGCCTTTAAAAGAAAAAACTTGAAGTCCGACCCAAGGAATGTTCCTTGCATATCAACTTGAATTTACAATATGGCACAGCTGTGAATGTATTTTTAAAATCCAGTTGGGTCTCTGAAAGACTTTTTTAAACCAAAATATATTTACAATGTGTTTTTCCCCTAGGCATCCCAATACAAAGCGTTCCATTGTGCCTGTCCAGTATTTAGTCAGCCCACTTTCCTATAGCTGTCACTCCCTCCATGCTTTTCAACACAAAACAGACAAAATCACTTTGATTTTTTTTTTTCCTTCTGATTTTAAAGGAGGCCTCTTTGCTTTATTTGTTATCATAGTTGGGCCATGTTGATCCCTTTTATTTATGAAACGGGATATAATTGGTCCAAACTTGATATATACTGGTTGTTAACTCAATAAATTTCATAAGGGAGAGGGGGGTTGACTCGTACCATGGCATGTCTTTCAGATGTTTCACCAACGCATAGAGCACCAGGAGGAAATCTGGACAGTCAGAGGGAGAAGGTGCAAACTCCACACAGACAGCACCCGAGGTCAGGATTGAACCTGGATGACTGGCAGAGTGAGACAGCAGCTCTACCATTTAGGCCTCAAGCCCTCTGACTTGGGGAAGGTGTCCAAATGAGTCCCAACGGGCATTGTTTCCAGTTTAGTTTAGATACAGTGCGGAAACAGATCCTTTGGCCCACCGAGTCCTTGCCGACCAGTGATTTACGTTACACATGCACTATCCTACACACGAGGGACAATTTACAATCTTTACTGAAGCCAATTAACCTGCAAACTTGTCTTTGGCGTGCAGGAGGATACTGGAACACCCGGGTAAAATCCATGCAGTCACAGGGAGAACGTAAAAATCTGCAAAGGTAGCATCCCTGGTCAGGATCAAACTCTGGTCTTTGGCACTGTAAGGCAGCAGCTCTACCGCTGCACCACCGGACCGTCCTGACAAAGTATCTTTGATCTGAAGCTCTGTCCTTTTCTCCTTCCATGGATGTTGCCTGACCTGCCGAGTGCTTCCAGCTGTTTCTATTTTGTTCTCAGATTTTCAGCATCTGCAGTATTTTTTTAAATATTTTCACGCATTAGACCTTCATCTAATTGAATTAATGAATGGGGTGCTGTAGTGGCTAACTAATTGGTCTTGTATCCAGAGCCTAATCTGATAATTTGAGTTCAAATCTTGTATTAGCAGCTGTGAAGTTTAAATACAAATAACTTGGGGAAATCTGCAAGATAAATTTTGTATAAAATGTTACTACCAGATTACTGTGAAAACACTTGATTCCTAAATGACTTGCAGAGAAGGAAATCTGGAATACATTCCCATTCTGTCACAGCCCTGCCAGTATGATTGATTTTTATTTGCCTAAGCAGGTCAGTGGTAATTTAGGATGGGAGGTAAATGTTGGTACTGCCATGAGATCCAGGTTGAAGAAAAAAAAAACACTACAGAAGATAGACACAACATGCTGGAGTAACTCAACAGGACAGGGGGCATCTCTGGAGAGAAGGAATGGTTGAAGGTTTCGGGTTAAGATCCTTCAGACTGATGAGGAAGATTACAGCACAGGCACAGGCGCTGAATATGATGCCACATTAAACTGATCTCCTCTGCCTGTTATCCAGATCCCTCCATTACATGCAAATCCATCTGCCTATCCAAAAGCCTCTTAAAACGCTACCATCGTATCTGCCACCACCTCCATCCCTGGCAGTGGGATTATGGCACCCGACACTGAATGTGTGAGTTGTGTGTGGGGGGAAAACCTGCTCCCACACATCTCCTTTAAACATTGCATCGCTCACCATGAAGCTTTGCTCTCTTGTCTGTGACATTTCCACCTTGTAAAAAAAATACGGACTCTGTCCTATCTCTGGCTCTAATTTTGTATACTTCAAAGACATGTGCTGCTAATAGATAATAATAAAAGGCTCAAGAAATCTGTTCAATACTGACCTCTGCTGTCAATGTGGAGTTTGCACGTTCTCGGTGCAAGCTCACTGGTTTCCGTCAAGTGCTCCAGTTTTCTTCTGTCTATCAAGGACATGAGTTGCTTTAGTTAATGGGCCATTGTGAATTGCCCCTTTTGTGTGGGTGAGTGGTAGAATGGAGGGGGAGTTGATGAGAATGTAGGGAGAATACAAAAGGGGGCAGCACAGTGGCACTGCTGGCAGAGCTGCTGTCTCACAGCACCAGAGACCCAGATTCAACCCTGAACTTGGGTGCTCCCTGTGTGGGGATTGCATGTTCTCTCCGTGACTGCGATGGATTCCTCTGGATGCCACCTCACAAAAACGTGAGGGTTTGTTTAGTTTAGAGATACAGCATGGAAACAGGCCCTTCGGCCCATCGAGCCTGTGCCACCCACCCCCATGCACAGGTTCTATGTTATCCCAGTTTTGCATTCTACACTCAAGGGGCAACTTACAGAAACCAATTAACTTACAAACCTACATGTCTTTGGAGTGTGGGAGGAAACCAGAGCAGCTGGAGAAAATCCACTTGGTCACAGGGTGAATGTACAACATAGTCAGGATCGAACCCAGCTCTGACGCTGTGAGGCCACTGTGCCTCTAGACCCATTTGCCCTGTGTTTGGCCCACACCCCTCTAAACATCACCTATCCATATACCTTCCTTTGAAATGCTGTGATAGTAATTGGGTGATTGATGGTCAGTACCGTCTGAGCCTGTGTGCATTCTGTGTGACCTTATGGCTTTAATATTCATCTTTATTCATCATTGAAAGCTGCTGCTAAGCAGTGTAAAAGCAGCTGGTTTTAATGACAGTCCTCTTGTTCTTGAATGTAATTATATAGATCGCTGCATGCACCACGCTGGGTGCAGGTGAGATGGGGGTTTTTTTGGGCTTGACCACCCTGTTGGTCCATAGCAACCATTACAATCACAAGTACAGCTCCCCTTAGGATCATTTTTACATTAAGAAGAATGTAGTGCAGCTGTATATTTGATGTTGCCCCAATGTATACACAGATACTCTCTCGTGTTTGGATTAGGCTCTTGAGGTTTGTTTTTTTTCCTCTTGGTTTCCTGCACGAAAACTTAGAATTTATCCAACGTACACAAGGTCAGAGGTCCTTAAACTCTGGTATGCACTTCCCTCGGGTATGTGGGGCTCTGGGAAGTATGCAAGAAGTAACGTACACTAGCAGACTTGTGAGATTACCTTTGCATTAAATTCTGGTCAGGTTTGGAGAAGGGTATAAGGGCGCAGTGGCGCTGCAGTAGATGCCTTGCCTCACAGCGCCAAAGACCTGGGTGGGCCGAAGACTCTGTTTCCACGCTGTTTCTCTCAACTAAACACAAAATCCCAAAGATGCGATTTGTTAGAATAGGTGACATTTCATTTTGGAACCCTCCTGCAGACTGTCTGAATAAAGGTTCCAATCCAAAATGTCACTTTTTTTATTCCTGTGATGCTGCCTGACCTGCTACGTGACTCCAGCATTTTGTATCACACTCATCAAACTCGAGTTCAATAAGTAGAACGAAGGGGAAGATATAAGTTGCAGAATGTACTCGCATTGTAGCACATCAGTGACAAATATGACCGGAAGGCTAAAACACAAATTTGGGCCCCAAATACATCCAAAATTAAATGTAAGTATTTGGGATCCAGGTTTGTGGGGGGGGGGGGGGGGTTCCGCATCTGTGGAGCTTTGTAGCCAACATGGGCAATGTAATACTCCTGAATTTGCAACATTGCGAGGTGGGTCAAATGTGGTTATAGTGCACTTCAGGTTTGTTTTTTAATTTGTGCGCATTACATCAGTCATGAAAACTGAGGATTTCCTGCAGTCTATTGTGCTATTTTTGGAAATAGAAAGTGTGCTGTTGGTAGAACGCAATAGATGTGGGAATAATCAAGCCAGGAAATTCAATCCAACACTCCCTGGTTAATTCGATGCAATAAAACTTTTATCACCTGGTGTTTGGACGGAAGAGGAAAGGAAACTCAGTAAAGGAAAAATAAACTCTTATTACTATACTGCTTTTCACAAGCTCCCAAAGTACTTCCAATGTGGTCAGATATCTTTGTACTCCCTCTGTTCCAGAGGGGATATGATACGGTACGATAGAGTTTAGTTTAGAAGTACAGTGTGGAAACGGACCCTTCGGCCCACCAAGTCCGCCCCGACCAGCGACCACACCGTACACTAGCACTATCCTACACTCGAGGCACAATTTTACAATTTTTACTGAAACCAATTAACGTGCAAAACCACACATCTTTGGAGTGTGGGGGAAAACTGGAGCACCAGGAGAAAACCCACGCCATCACAGGGAGATCGTGCAAACCCCGTACAGACAGCACCCATAGTTAGGATCGTATCCGGGACTCTGGCACAATAAGGCACCAATTCTACCGCTGCGCCACTGTGCTACCCAAGGTGTAGCAGGCTATGGACCAAGCGCTTGGGAAATGGAATTTGTATTTGTTGGTTGGTTGGGACATGTGGGCTGAAGGGTCTGTTTCAGTGCTATACGACTCTTGTAGGTGACAGATTTCTAATTGAAGTAATATGGGAAGGAAAGTGAGTGCTCTTTACGATTTAAAATAAAATCCTGAATTCTGTTGCTGGTATTTTACAATGAAACTTTCAAAGACTAATGGACCTTTTGAAAACTGAAGTAGAATAATCTAGACAGTTTCAGGAGAATGTAATCACACCCTAAATAACTTAAATTTGCCTGCTTCAGTATTTTGTTTTAAATCTGGTCCAGTCCTTGTTCTGCAAAGATTAAACATCTTAATCCAATTTTAATTCAAAGTGATTACCAAATTGATGAAGGTCTCTGCTTTAAATTCAGTTAAGCAGATTAGTGCAGTTTTAGTGTGTTTACATATGCAAGCTAAACCAAGCCAGCTGGTACTAGCCCAGTATCTGATGTAGAAATGTTCTGGCTTTGGGGAATTGTTGTACAGTCCGATTGATGTATCCCACAGAACTGCTTTCTGTGGTTTCCAAAGGTGCTGTGTTGTGTGTGTGCATAATTTATGAAAGTGTCGCAGAATTTAATCTGCCTGGAGATCACTGTCCATTTTTGTTCTTGAGTTTACCTGCGTTCAGAGGGAGAAGGGGCTGTCTTCCTCACAGCACTTGCACACTGGCGCGCATAGAGCAGAATACATCGGTCTTCAGTCTCGACCTGAAAAATCACCTATCCATGTTTTCCAGAGATGCTGCCTGACCTGCAGTGTTACATTAGCAATTTGTGTCATTTTCTATATTAACCAGCAACTGCAGTTTCTTGTTTCTACATTGTCACACACGTATAATGCAGGTAACGTTCAGACACATATGACACGCACATGCACACGCACATGCACATTCACACAGAAACACACATGCATGGGTGCACACACACGCACAAAGTGTGTGCACGTGCATGCACACACGCCTACACATAGATTGATAGTCAGACACAAGGGCTGATAGATTTTTTTTTTGTAAAAGCATGTTTGTTTTACCCAAGGTAGACACAAAACTCCAGAGTAACTCAGTGGGACAGGTAGTTGTACCTGTTCCATGCACTAGGTGGAATGTGCCAGTATAGGGACAGTTGAATGGGAGTGACTGGTTTAGTTTGTTGCATCCTTTGGGATAGCAATAGAAATAGGAATACTTTATTGTCACATGTGACTTGGCACAGTGAAATTCTTTGCTTGCATACACAATATATATATACAAATAGCAGCCACCTACGGCACTGACAAAGTTACAAAGAACGCCGGCTCCTTCTTTTGTCCCCCGTGCTGGGTCCCTTTGTTTCCCCCCCCCCCCCCCTCCTCCCCCTCCCCCCCCCCCCCCCCCCCCCCCCCCCCCCCCCCCATTGTCCATTGTATTCCCCCCCCCCCCCCCCCACCACACCTCCCTCTTGGCAGTCCCTCCAAGCCGGGTCCTTCATTGTTCTTCTCCCCCCTCACGGCAGTCCCCCCCCAAGCTGGGTCCTCCTTTAGTTCTTTAACAACAGTAGTTGTGATCTTTGATTTTCCTTTACATGGAGCTGTAATTTTTAATTTGAATTTCCCAGCATGTTGATGTTGACATTCATTTAACCATTCCAATCTGTGTCTTCTTCTCCCCCACCCCCCCCTCCCCCTCCTCTGAGCTGCAGAGGGTGAAATCTGAACGGGTTGTTTTTTTTTTGCTCTGACTTGCGTTGCATTGAAAGGCAGTATCATGACTGCATGCAGTTGACTAATTCATGTGCTTGTGCAACTCTCTCACGGGCTTCAATGTCTTGGTCAGTTCATGGACTTTGGCAGCAGATCAGGAGCTAACAAACAGTATTGTGTACCAAGGACTGCCATAAATCTAGGTTATCCTCAACAGGCCTAGCTTTGTAATTCTCTGGTGACGAAGTGGCAGTTCTGTTTAGTGAACCTACCGCCTTGTTTTTGCAGCCTGATGCATTTCCTGAGTAAACTATCCAATCTGATCTCTTAATCTGTTTGGGACATTGAATAAAGCTGTATTCTCCATTACCAGAGAAGTCTTGACTAAATGCAGTGCCTTTCACAAATTCCTAAGCTCTCCAATAACCAACAAGCTACCCCTGAGGTGAAGTCACCATTATAATTTCAAAGTATGTATAAAGGAAACAAACTACTATCTAATAAAGGTTTTATGGTTTGGTATAGTTTCAAAGCGTGGAAACAGGGCCCTTCAGACCAACTTGCCCAAACCGGCCAACATGTCCCATCTGCACTAGTCCCACCTGCCTGTGTTTGGCCCATATAAGCTTGTCCGATCCATGTACCTGTCTACATGTTTCTTAAACATTGTGATAGTACCTGCCTCAACTACCTCCTCCAGCAGCTTGTCCAATCACCCACCACTCTTTGTCTGGAGAAAGTTACCCCTCGGATTCCTATTAAATCTTCTCTCTCTCCCCCCCCCCCCCCCCCCCCCCCCTCCCCCCCCCCTCTTTAAACCTATGCCATCTGTTTCTCGATTTCCCCCACTCTGGGTAAGAGATTTTGTGCATCTAATTGATCTATTCTACTCATGATTTTGTATATAAGATTGCCCCTGTGCTCCCAGGAAGATTCCCAGCTTGTTCAATTTCGCCCTATAGCTCAGGCCCTCGATTGCTGGCAACGTTCTCGTAAAATATGCTCTGCATCCTTTTAGTTTAGACATACAGGGTGGAAACAGGCCCTTTGGCCCACTGAGTCCGCCCCAACCAATGTTCACCGGTACCATGATTGAGCAGATAAATTATTGCATTTTATTGAATTATGTTCTCTGTATTTTAATTATAACATTTGCAAAGTGACACTGTGAATCAGATACCCCACTGCAAATAAGTCTGAAGTGGGGTACCGACCTGAAACGTTGCCTGTCCAACCGTTCCACTGATGCTGTTCCAGTGTTTTGTGTTTGGCTCATGATTCCATCATCTGCAGTTTCTTGTATCTCGAGCTTAGCCACCTGGCTTTCACGATCCAGTCCTCATCTCGTTCAACTTCTACAACCCTGCTTTAAACTCAACTGTGATCATTGGACTACCCTTGAAACCTTCCATGTCAATGCTTAGTTTTGAATTCCTTGTGTGTTTGTGAAGTAACTGGAAGATAATTGTTTTGTTGATGAATATAAGTATTTGTTATTCTTCATTAATAATAGGATGGCACAGTGGTAGAGTTGCTGCCTCAGTGCCAGACACCTGGATTTTATCCTGACTGTGGGTGCTGTCTGTGTGGCATTTGCACGTTCTCTCTATGGCTGTATGGGCTTTCTCTGGGTGCTCAAGTTTCCTCCCACTTCTTTGAGAGTCAAGATTGTTTAATTGGCATAAATACTGAATATGGAACAAAGAATTTCTTACTCTGAGCAGCATAACAGGCCTGTAAACATAATATTCATAAAAAAACACAATAAAGAAAATAATTCAATAAATTGAAAACCTGAATATTATTGCAAACAGCTCAAAGTCCTTAGTGCAAGAAAGACAGTTCATAGTTTAGTTGGTGTTTGTAGTGTTCAAGAGTCAGATGGTTGCTGGGGAAGAAGCTGGTCTTGAACCTGCTCATTTTACACTCTTATACCATCTTCCAGATGGCAGGAGTGAAGTGAGAGCTTAGCCAAGGTGGTGTGGGTCCTTGATGATGCTGGCTGCCTTTTTGAGGCAGTGACTCCTATAGATGTCTTTGAAAGTGGGGAGGTCAGTACCTGTCCGGAGAGGGTCTGAAGAAGGGTTCTAACCCGGAATGTCACCTATTCCATTTCTCCAGAGATGCTGCCTGATCCGCTGAGTTACTCCAGCACTTTGTGTCTATCTTCTGTACCTGTGATGGATGACCTTTCAACTCTCTTCCTCATTTATCCCACTCCCCCTCCTCCCTCCCTTCCACCACCCTGCCTCTCCTTCCTTCCCCAGTCCCTCCTTATTTACCTGGAAAAATATTGTTGGATACAAATGACTTTCAACTCTTCTGTAATTGTCCTAATGAAAATCTGAAATGCCTTAATTGGATTAACCCTGCACCATATTTCCATAAACAATATTTGAACTCTGCCCATCATGCATGCAGTGAAAATCATTCTCTGCCATTTGTGCTATTTAAAATATTTATGTAAACGATATTGTCCGTCATGTTGAGCATCTTTGATTGGATGTACAGCTGCATAGAATTTTCCAACAACAAAAATTATTAAGAATTTAAGCTGATGGGGAAAATTGCGATGAGATAAACAAATTGAAAATGAATTTTAACATTTTGTCATGGCAATTGTTCAACATAACATCTAGCTCATGATGTATATTTCAATTAAAGAATATTGGCACACGAGACTACAAATGCGAGAATCTTGAGCAAAATGTCGAACTGCTGGAGGAAATCAGTGGGTCAGGCAGCACCTGTGGAGGGAATGGATAACTGAAGCACCCGGAGATAATTTATGTGGCCACAGGGAGAACATACAAACTCCGTACAGACTGCACCCACAGTAAGGATAGAACCCGGGTCTCCAGCACTGTAAGACAGAACTCTGCCACTGCCCTGTTAGGATGGGCTTTCTGGACCAAAGGGCCTCTTTCTACTCTGTATTCAGAGCAATGAAGCAAAAGGAAGATTTACCAGCTGCAATCCATCTGTAGGTCAAACAAGGCATAGTTGGAAGCACCCGAGCCAAAATCCAGTGATCAATCAATGGAATTCATTCAGTTTCAGCCTATTTTATTCTTAACCTGACAACTTTTACATTTATTTCTACTTTGGTTAAGCTGAGCATGTGGTTTTGTGTTCCCAGACCTTGTGGTTTTGCGTGTAATGCTCCAGTCAACATAATGGTGTCCTTGGAAGAAGAATCCTCTGGCACTTCCAATCTATTGCTCTTGAGAATGTGGGGACTTTTGACTTCAGAGTTTATGAACTTCAGGGCTCTTTCCCTGAGGACTCTGGATGCTGTGTCATTTTGTGTTTGAGGCCAAGCACAATGCATTTTATGGGAATTTAATTAAAATGTTGGCTTGAAGCTCAGAGTTAGTCATGATATTAATTGGTGCGGCTGGAACAAGGGCCCTGGAGTTTAGAGAGAGAGAATGAGTGTGGAAACAGGGCCACACAGTCACAGGGAAAACATACAAACTGTGTACGGACAGCACTCATGGTCATGATCAAACACGTGTCTCTGCGTGCCGTGAAGCAGCAACTCTGCCCCTGCGCCACTGTTCCGCCCCTAGATGCAACACTGACAATGCTTCCAAGTATTTAATTGTGTGAAAAATATTTTGAGATATTATGTAGTCTTGAAACACAATAAGCAAAAGTGGTGGATCTATGGAACAAGCTGCCAAAGGAGGTAGTTGTGGCAGGCACTATAACAACAGCTTGGACAGGTATATATATGTATGTGTGTGTGTATGTATGTGTGTATGTATATGTGTATGTATATGTATATGTGTATATGTATGTGTATATATGTATATGTGTATATATGTATGTATATATGTATATGCATGTATATGTATGTATGTATATGTATGTATGTATATGTATGTGTGTACATGTATGTATGTATATATGTGTGTATATATGTGTGTATATATATGTGTATATATATGTATATATATATATGTGTGTATATATGTGTGTATATATATATATGTGTGTATATATGTGTATGTGTATGTATGTATATATGTATATATGTATACTGTATATTTGCGTATATATGTATACATGTATACGTGTGTATATATATATGTGTATATATGTGTATGTGTATATGTATGTATATATGTATACATGTATATATGTATACATGTATATATGTATATGTATATATGTATGTATATATGTATATATGTATGTATATATGCGTATATATGCGTATATATGTATACATGTATATATGTATACATGTATACATGTATATATGTATACATGTATACATGTATATATGTATACATGTATATATGTATACATGTATATATGTATACATGTATATATGTATATATGCGTATATATGTATACATGTATATATGTATATATGCGTATATGTATATGTGTATATGTATATGTATATATGTGTGTATATATATATGTATATGTATAGTGTGTATATATATATATGTGTGTATATATATGTGTATGTATATGTGTGTATATATATGTGTATGTGTGTATATATATATATATATATATGTGTATATATATATATATGTGTGTATATGTATATGTGTATATATGTATATGTGTATATATATATATATGTATATATGTATATATGTGTATATGTGTATATATATATATATATGTGTATATGTATATATGTATGTATGTGTATATATATATGTATGTATGTGTATATATATGTATGTATGTGTATATATATG
The DNA here is from genome assembly GCF_028641065.1 of Leucoraja erinaceus. Lineage (NCBI taxonomy): Eukaryota > Metazoa > Chordata > Chondrichthyes > Rajiformes > Rajidae > Leucoraja > Leucoraja erinaceus. The sequence goes on from NC_073396.1 coordinate 23,121,041, forward strand.
TGTATATATATGTGTATATATATATATATGTATATAAACATAAACGAGGAATGGTCTGAAGAAGGATCCTGACCCGAAATGTCACTTATCCATGTTCTCCAGTGATGCTGCCAGAGCCGCTGAGTTACTCTAGCATTGTGTCGTCTTCTGGGCAGGTACATGGATAGGTTTAGAGGGACCAAATTCAGGTAAATGGCAAAAGCAGGCAAATTGGACTAGCTTAGATCTTGATCGGCAGGAAGGAATTGGCCAAAGAGCTTCTTTCCATGCTGTATGACTCTATGATTATACAAATGGCTTTTGCATACCCCATAGGTTAAATTATTAATTTCATCTTCTGGATTAATTCATCATTTATATTGAGACTCTTCAAGATTATGGCCAAGTCCAATTCTTCCTGAATGCTCTGATTTTCTTCATGGTGTCAATTAATTAATGGAAAGTTCTTTTCTGATTAAAACTAAATTGCAATAACATCAAATAGGACAGCAAGCAATTTTGCTTAAAGGTTTTTTATTTTTTTTAAATTTTCATATTAATGGATTGGAGTTCAACCCGGGTTATGAATGGATTTAATAAATAAGGGGATGAAACACTTAATCGTTTCCTTTGCTCAAAGTATATTAATGTAGAATGTGGGACAGTGCATCGCAAGTCTAGGCCCTTCGGCCCATAATGTCCATGCCCATCAATATGATTCCAAGTCAAACCAGTCTCATCTACCTGATACTTTTGCCACTATTCCCCACATATTGATGGGCCAATCCAAAAGCTGTTTGGATTGGTACATGAGTATAACTATCATATAACAGGGGCGACCCAGTGGTAGAGTTACTGCCTTGCAGCGCCAGAGACCCGGGTTCGATCCTAACTACGGGTGCTGCCTGTATGACGTTTGTAGGTTCTCCCTGTGACCACGCGAGTTTTTTCTGGGTGCTTCAGTTTCCTCCCATATACAAATTTGTAGGTCAATTGTACTGGTCTTCTGTAAATTGTCCCTGGTGTCTAAGATAGAGCTAGTGTACGGGGGTGATTGAAGGTCGGCACGGACTTGGTGGGCTGAAGGGTCCACACTGTTTCCACACTGTATTTCTAAACTAAACTACGTGCTTCTTCCACCACCCCTGGCATTCAAAGTTCCCACAACTCTTCAGCCCAACATGCCCACACTGATGAACGAACATGTCCCATCTACACTAGTCCCACCTGCCTGCATTTCCCTCTTAACCTGTGCTATCCATGTACCTGTTCAAATGTTTCTTAAACATTGCGATAATCCCTCCCTCAGCTACCTCCTCTTGCAGCTCGTTCCATACACCCTCCATCCTTCATGTGAAAAAATTACCCCTCTGATTTGTATTAAATCTTTTTCCCCCTCACCTCAAGTCTCTTTCCTCTGGTTCTGGATTCCCCCATGTTAGTGAAGTGTTGACAGTTTCTCTGCAGAGATGCTGCATGACCTTCCTGAGTGTTTCCAGCATGTTATGTTTTCGCAATTGTCACCATCCACAGGAATTTACTTTTGTTTCACTGTGCTATATCTAGCTGAATATAGCAAAATAACTAATTTGGTTTGAATTAATGACTGGGTTAGTTAGCGGGAGCCGGGCTGAAAGTAACTTGCTATATTTGTGAAAAAGTTTCCGTCCTGGTGTGAGATGCTGTGATCAGCAGTACATGGTGTTTTGTACAGTTAGCACATTTGCTCAAGGCTTGGAGCAGTTCCCCTTTTAGCTGACTCTTATCTGGCCTCTGAACTCGGGGAGGTTACGTCGAACGCGGGTTAGGTCACTGTTGGAGCACTGCGTTCGGTCCTGGTGACCTCGGTCTTCATTGGGATCTGAAGGTCTCGGAGGGTGGAGGGCGCTTCGTGGAATGTGGGATTTTGTCCGGAGAGGCTGAAGTTCTTTTCCTTGAGGAGCGAATATTGGACAAGATGATGAGTGGTTTAAATAGAGTGCGCAGAGGCAAGCTGTACCCAACACTGGATGGCTCAATAACCAGAGGGCACAGATTTAAGACCTTGTGGCAGGTAAGGAAATCTGTGGCAGCAAACTGGTGTGGCTAATGGAGTTACCTCCTCATGTTAAATGACCTTAGTTCAATCCCGACCTTGGGTGCTGTCTGTGTGCGGAGTTTGTACATTCTCCCTGAGACTGTGTGGGTTTTCTCTGGGTGCCCCCCACCCCCCATGTACTGTCTCCCTCGGATGGTCACGTCGCACAGACACATCTGCACTTTAGTCTGTTTGAACTGTTTTGACTGTTGTAATGTTCTTTTTACAAACCATGTTTCTAGGGGTATCTAAATCTAAATTTTATTAGTTATTTAAGTTATGACATCAGATGGAAGCTGCATACCAAATCTCGTTGCACTTATGTGCAATGACAATAAATGATATTATTATTATTATTAATATTATTATTATTATTGGCACGTGTATCAAGATGCAGTGAAAAGCTTTGTTTTGCATGCTCTCCAATCGGACCAGATTGGACGATTCATTGGTAATAAAATCAAGTAGTAGAGCAAAGGGGATGATACAGTGTAGAATATGGGTTCTCAGAATTGCCATAGACAAAGTTCAATGCCCGCTGAGGTGAATCGGACAGTGCCCTAGCTAATGGAAGGACTGTTCAGAAGCCTGTTCCCGAGTCTGGTGTTGCACGTTTTCAAGCTTCTGTACCGTCTGCTGGTGGGAGCAGGGAGGAGTGACTGAAGTGGGATAAGTTTTTGATTACGTTGGCTATGATTAGGGTGTGGCGAGTCTTTTGATTATGTTGGATATTTGATTATGTTCCTCCCACAACCCAAAGATGTATGGGTTGGTAGGCAAGTTGCGCCTGGTTTACAGGTTGTCGGGAAGGGAGGGAGTTGATAGGAATATCAGGGGGAGAATAAAATGGGTCAGGTTAGGATTGGTTTCAATGGGTTTCTCTGTGGCTGTAACATTATATTCTACCCTCTTTCATTCCTCTTTGCACTAGTTGTACTCTTGTATGGTTTTGATTGTTTATCGTTTGTATTTCAGTACACGTGACAATAATAAAATAATACTAATAACAATACAAATATTGACTCGATGTTTCCCTGCTATATCTCTCCAGGACTCCAACTTTATTCAGAGTGTAGCCATGATTGGGTACTCAGTCTGTAAGGGCAATGGAGACAATTATATCAGCACTTGCAGGAAAACATCGGTCTGAGGGATGGATGGAGCTTGGATAGATTAATAGGCCGAATGGCCTTTAATTCTGAATGAATCTGACTCCTATAAATATCTTGGAACAGTATGCAGCACGGTGGTGCAGCATTAGAGTTGCTGCCTTAAAGCCCTGTCCGACAGTACGAGTTCATTCCTAGAGCTCTCCCGAGTTTAAAAAAAATCAAACTCGTGGTAAGCCCGGAGAATGAACGTAGCGGGTACGTCGGAGCTCGGGGACCGTCTCTTAGCGGCTCGTAACGCTAACTGCAGGTACTCGGGAAGCCTCGCTAACGGCAGGTAAGCATGGGAAGACTCGTGAAGATTTTTCAACATGTTGAAAAATGTCCACGAGAGCCCCGAGTACCGACGAGTGGCCATTACCGTAAATCTCCGAGTTCAAATCAGAGCAAACTCGGGAGAACTCTTGGAATGAACTCGTACCGTGGGACGGGGCTTTTACAGCGCCAGAGACCTGGGTTTAATCCTGACTACGGGTGCTGTCTGGATGGAGTTTGTACGTTCTACCTGTGACTGCATGTTTTTTCCAAGTGCACCAGTTTCCTCCCACATTCCAAAGATGTACAAGTTTGTAGGTTCATTGGCTTTGGTAAGATTGTCCCTAGGGTGCAGGATAGTGCTAGTGTATGGGGTGATCGCCAATCGTCACGGACTCGGTGGGTAGAAAGGCCTGTTTCTGCACTGTTTCTCCAAACTAAACTAAATGAATTCCAGTGATTCACTGCTCAGTTTGGTTTCCTGCTCTGCGTGCGTGTTTTGACAGTGACCAGCCATTGTCCTGTAATCACAGCCTTTGATTATGAATTTAGATCAACACACAGGAAATGCACACACACATGTTTATTTAAAGCTTTAGGGACCCATATGTTAAATGTATCCAAATGAGAGCACCGCTTTTATACATTGTCTAATTACTTTTATAATTTATAGGTCAGTGGGCATTCACGGAGCCTGATACTGTGCAGTAGGTAGTTACCGTTTAGACAAGGGGGGGGTGAACTTCCCGGCTAAAATGACAAATTAATGCCAGATGTGTACATTGGTTGCAAACAAGTCAGAGGAGATAATGATAATCATACAGCAAAGAAACGGGCTCTTTCACCTAACTATTCCATGTCATCCAAGATATAAGATTGTCTCATTTGCCTGCAAAATAAAAATGACACAAAGTGCTGGAGTATCTCGACGGGTCAGGTAGAATCTCTGGAGAACATGGATAGGTGACACTTTGTATCGGGACCTTCTTCAGACTCTCAACATCCTGACCCCAAACTTCCACTGGTTTTTGATTCCACTACCCTCGGTAAAAGACTGTGCATTCACCCTATCCAGTCCTCTCAAGATCACCCCTTAGCCTGCACTCCACGGAATATAGTCCAAGCCTGCCCAACCCCTCCCTATAGCTCAGGCCCACAAATCCTGGTATCGTCCTCGTAAATCTTCCCCGCGCTCTTTCCAGCTGAATGACATGCTTCCTTTCGCAAGGCACTGCCCCGGGTAAAAGACTTTGTGCATTCGCTCTATCAGTTCCTCCCATGATTTTGACTCCCTCTCAGGCCCCGAGCTACAGGGAGCGATAGCCTATCTCTCACTAGAGAGAGAGAGATCTTCTCTGCACTCTTTCCAGCTCAATGACATCCTTTTGCAAGGCACCCTACCTCGGGTAAAAGACTCCATGCATTCGCCCCATCTATTCTTCTCATGATTTTGTACCCCTCTGTAAGATCACCCTTCACGAAACTCCTCCATAAGTAATCCCTTGGGTATCCCTGGTGTAGATGAGGCAATTGTACTGTGGAGGAATGGACCAGGTTGTACATGGGTTACAGATCGTGGAGGATATTATATTCCAAAAGGCCTTTGCCTTGTAATGAGGTGTGATTGACCTACAACGAATGATGTTGAGTGATTCTGTAGTGTGCTGACAGCAGTTTGCACTGTTCCTCCCATTTTTGTCCACTTTCAAATTGGCTTCTGTTTCCGCTTTTCCTTCACGTCCACCCTAATGGTTCCTCTTATCACCTTGTTGAGACAAAGAACTACAGATGCTGGTTTATACCAAAGATTGACACAAAGTGCTGGAGTAACTCAGCAGGTCAGGCTGCTTTCTCTGGGGGTTAAAAGGATGGCTGATGTTTTGGGTCGGGACCCTTCTTCAGACTTAATTGTATCATCAGTCTGAAGAAGGAGCCCGACCCGAAATGTCACCCATCCATTTTCTCCGGAGATGCTGCCTGACCCACTGAGTTACTCCAGCACTTTGTATCTATGCCCTTATCATATTTTGTGTCCAGCATGTGTAGCCTTTGTGTATTGTCTTTTCTTTGACTGGATAGCATGCAAGTAAACATTTTTTCACTGTATCTCAGTGCACTTGACAATAATAAAGTAAACTAACTCAGCAGATCAGCAGCATCTTTGCACGGTACACTGCTGTGATGACGCTTCCATTTACTGTTTTACGTTTAGAGATACAGTATGGAAACTGGCCCCTCAGCCCATCGAGTCCATGCTGACCATCAACCACCCATTCACACTAGCTCTGCCATCCCACTTCCTCATCCTCATTTTACAGAGGGCCAATTAACATAAAAACCCCTCTGAAGAAGGGTTTCGGCCCGAAACGTTACCTATTTCCTTCGCTCCATAGATGCTGCTGCACCCGCTGAGTTACTCCAGCATTTTGTGTAACATAAAAACCCACGTCTTTGGGGTGTGGGAGGAAGCCGGATCGCCCACCCAGGGGAAACCGATTGCGGTTGCAGGGAGAACATGCAAACTCTGCACAGGCAATGGCCGAGATCAGGATTAAACCTGGGTCTCCAGCGCTGTGAGGTGGATGGTCTCAGATGTAATGCTGATGCTTTAAGGCACTGGTCAGACAACATTTAGAGTATTGTGAGTCTTTGGACCCCATATCTGAGCAAGGATGTGTGGGCATTGGAGAGGGTCCAGAGGAGGTGTACTAGAATTATCCCAGGAATCAATTGGTTAACACATAATGAGCATTTGATGGCACTGGGCCTGTATTTGCTTGAGTTAGACAGAGCTCTAGGGGCTAGCAGAATCAAGGGATATGGGGAGAAGGCTGGCATGGGTTATTGATTGTGGATGATCAGCCATGATCACAATGAATGGCGGTGCTGGCTCGAAGGGACAAATAACCTACTCTGGCACCTATTTTCTATCTTTCTATGACATGGAGAACCCCGTTGAAACTTACCAAATAGTGAAAGGCCTGGATAGAGTGGATGTGAAGAGGATGTTTCTACTAGTGAGAGTGTCCAGGTCTGGAGGCCATAGCCTCTGAATAAAAAGATGTACCTTCAGAAAGAAGATGAGGAGAAATTAATTTTGTCAGAGGGTGGTGAATCTATGGAATAAATTTCCACAGACTGCTGTGGAGGCCACGGCATTGGGTATTTTTAAGGTGGAGATTGACAGATTCTTGATTAGTAAGGGTGTCGGAGGTTATGGGGAGAATGGGGTTGAGAGGGAGAGATAGATCAGCCATGGCTGAATGGCGTAGACTTGATTATGGCTTAATTCTGCTTCTATAACATGGACTTATGCGGGAGCAGCTCCACCAGCTGTGGCACTGTGTGCCACCTTGTTCAAAACCGAAACGTTGGGTTTATAAATCTCAGTCGGGCAACTTCTTAGCTTCCGCCATTGAGTGTTTACAGTGGTTGGGGCCACAGTATTTTCTCATTCACTGCACCGTTTATGTTTGGACATTCTGCGGGCCGCAGAATGGTATTTCATTATACTGAAGATATGCAGCTCACACCCCCCTCTGCTGCAGTGACCTTTCTGGACTGGAATTTCTGGAGTATGTCCAGTGCTTCGACCAAACCAAATGAATGGCAAAAGTCTGCTGTTGAAAAGACAACAGGTCTTTAGTGTAACATTTAACTCCCTACGGAAGATCAGATTGCTTCCGTTGGCTATTTTCTTATGCAGTGACATTTTTAGCACATTATTATTTCTCCCTATGTAGCTGCCTTGAATCTGTTTGCCAAACATGTTACAACTACATCAGCCAATCATTGATACATTGCGTTCCGATGAGTGATGCCACTGCAAGTAAATTTTTCCATCTAAACATAGCGTCTGAGATCTGGGTTCGATTCTGACCTCTGCATGAAGTTTGCATGTTCTCGTGTGGGCTTCCACTGGGTGCTCCAGCTCCCTCCCACATCCCAAAGACGTGCGGGTTTGTAGATTAATTGGGCTCTAAAATTGGCTCTGTAAAACTGCAGGGAGTGGATGAGAAAGTAGGATAACGTAGAAATAATGTAGATGACGGGTGATCGATGGTCGGCGTGGACGGTGGGTCGTGGGGCCAGTTTCAATGCTGAATCAATCCATCTTGCTTATCTGTAGACAGTGTTTAAGAAATTTGAAGTCTTCAGTCTGAAGAAGGGTCTCGACCTGAAATGTCACCTATTCCTTCGCTGCATAGATGCTGCCTCATCTGCTGAGTTTCTCCAGCATTTTTGTCTACCTTTGCATATCTGTAGTGCCTCGTGTACCGTTAGGATATCCCAAAGCTTCCATTCATCAGTGATCAAAAAGGCAGCCAGTATCATCAGACCCACACCACCCTGACCATTATCTAATTTCTCTCGTACCATTTGGAAAAAGGTATAAGAATCTGAAAACCATGACTACCAGCTTCAAGAATAGCTTCTTGCCAACAACTATCAGGCTCTTGAACACTGCACAGCACTAACCTCAACTATGAATTTTTGACTGTTTTTGGTTGCATTTTGAACCTTTATTTTTGCAACAGTATTTGAGTTAATAGTTTATTGATTTTTTGTCAGTTATATATTATCCATGTGTATTCTGCTTGCAGTCCTGTTATGCTGCTGCAAGTAAAAATTTCATTTTAAGACACAGTGCTGGAGTAACCCAGCAGGTTAGGCAGCATCTCTGGAGAACATGGATGGGTGACGTTCTGGGTTAAGACCCTTCTTCAGTTTGAACATCCAGATTCTCCAGAGATGCGGCCTCACCTGCTGAGGTGGAAACAGGCCCTTTGGCCCTCCGAGTCTCTGCAGACCAATGATCATCCATACACTAATTCTATCTACACACTAGGGACAATTTATAATATACAGAAGCTAATTAACCTTCAAACCTGCCAATCTTTGGAATGTTGGAGGAAACTGGAGCACTCAGAGAAATCCTGCACGCTCACTGGGAGAACGTGCAAACTCTGCACAGACAGCATCCTAGGTCAGGGTTGAACCCGTGTCTCAGGCTTGTATGGCAGCAACTCTATTGCTGCGCCACTGTGCCGTCCAGAATATATAGTTCATTAATTGTATTGGAACAAAAGTTATTGCTGTTTCTTGTTCTTCCTGAATTCTTGTGTCCTTGGATCATACAACCACTTTGTTGCTATGTTTCAACATTTAACTTTTTCTCTATCTAAAAATAAACTTGCCTTAAATAAATCTCAGCTACAGAAATAGAAATGATCAAACGGCAGTTACGGAAAATCTGAAATAAAAGTGAAAAACACCGTAAATACTCAGTCGGACATATTGCATCTGTGGAGAGAAAAATGCTTCATGTTGATGAACTAGCAAAAGTTGGAGAGAGAATAAAATTCAGCATACAAGTACAAAAGATACAAATACTGTTGGAGCTAACTACTCCAGTTGAAACCAATGTTAAGATTGAGTTGCTAGGGTTGCCTCCTTACAGCGCCTGAGACCCAGGATCGACCCTGACTACAGGTGCTGTCCGTATGGAATTCTCCCTATGGCCGCATGGGCTCTGGTTTCCTCCAACAATCCAAAGATGTGGGATAAAACTAGTGTATGGGTGATCAATGGTCGGTGCGGACTCAATGGGCCGAGGGGCCTGTTTCCACACTACCTCTAAACTAAAACTAAAAAGATAAAGGGTAAAACATATAGTGCAAGTCTGATAAAGTCTGATTAAAGATGGGTCAAAGATCTCCACGGAAGTGGATGGAAAGTCAGGACCACTCTCTGGCTGGTGAGAGGGCCGTTCAATTGCCTGATAACAACTGGGAAGACACTGTCCCTGAATCTGAAAGTTTGAATTCATGGGAATTTTAAAATGAACATATTATGTAACCGGAAATCAGTGGCAATAGATTGACAACATGAGATGGGACACAAGCCATGAAATAGGTCGTGACCTCCTGTTTACTGAGAGTGCAATACGTTCTGGCTTTGACTAGATTTATTTTATTCTGCAGATGAAAACCGTGCAGTTTGCTGAGCGTCGCTAATGCAAATCAAAATTATAAACGATGCATCCTGCAGCAAAAAAAAATCGGCAAAGGATGCCAACTTTTTTATTGAAAAGGAGGAAAGAAAGAGGAATTTGGGTCAGTCCAGTGAAGTCAGCAATGTTCTGTGAAAGGGTAGGATGGTGCTATAAATCAACGTCAGTGAAGGCAAAGGTTTTAATCCTGAATCACCAAGCAGTGAGGAGAAGGATGACAGCACAGTCTTGGCTGATTTTCTATTTCAATAAGGAGTCGTCACCAACAATAAGCTGACCAGATTTATTTTTCAACCACAGAATGGTGTGATGCTGAAAGTTCTCCAAAATCAAATTAACTAACTTGGGAGTGAAAACACAAACGGGCACGATTTCCAAAATTATAATTGAGTTTTCATTTTGTTAACAGTTGCATCAGTGGAGGAGGGAGAATGAGGTGGGGTAGTGTTTTCATGGAATCCGATTATCGCGGAGTGAGAAAGCACAGTAAAGGCACTTCGGCCCATCGGGTCTGCACTGACCATCACCAAGAGCTTTTTTTTTTAACGCCAATGCCACTTTAGCCCTTGAGCAAAACATAATGTTTAGTTCAGAGATAGAGTGGAAACAGGCCCACCGAGTCCAAGCTAACCATCGATCACTAGTTCTATGGTACCCTACTTTTGCATCCTATACACTAGGGGCAATTTTACAAGCAGCCAGTTAACCTACAAACCCGCATGTCTTTGGGATGTGGAAGGAAACCGGAGCACCAGGAGCAAAAAACATGCATGGCCCCAGGGAGAAAAGACAAACTCCACACGGACAGCACCTGAGGTCAGGATTGAACCTGGCTCTCTGGCGCTGCAAGGCAGCAGCACTACCAGCTGCGCTACTTTGCCGCCCTTGTTATTATCGGAAACTGAAAATTTCCGATCTTGAATGTTTCCGATTCTGCAGAATTGTTTAGCAGTCTCCAGGAAACAGAAGGGTGTGGGGAAGGTTCTCGGCTATCTGTGATTTGGTAAACATGTAGGATAGAGAAGGGGGAATTTTTATTTTTTGCTGACAAAAGTTCAAAGCTAGCATTCATTACCCATAAATAGAGACTGCAAATGCTGGAGTAACTCAGCAGGTCAGGCAGCATCTCTGGAGAACATGGCTAGGTGACCTTTTGTTAGCACCTTCTGTCTTTTCATCTTTAGCCTTAGTCCAACCATCTGCATATCAACCCCCCATCTGTATCAACCTAAAGCCTGCCAGGATTTGCCTTCCTCACTTCCAGCTTTCTTGTGTAACCCCTCCTCCCCTCCTTCCCCCCCCCCCCCCCCCCCCCCCCCCCCCCCCCCCCCCCCCTCCCCCACACCTACTAACAGCCTAAAGAAGGATTCTGATCTGAAACATCAACTACTCGCATTCTCCTGAGATGTTGTCTGAGCCACTGAGTTACTCTAACACTTTGTGTCTTTCTGCCCCAGAGTCCCCGGTTCAATCCCGACTCTAGCTGCTCTCTGTGTGGAGTTTGCACGTTCTCCCTGTGATCGCATGGGTTTCCTCCGGGTGCTCTGGTTTCCTCCCACATTCCAAAGATCTGTTGGTCTGTAGGTTAATTTGACTGTAAATTGCCCCTAGTGTGTAGGTAGTGGATGTGAAAGTGGGATAACATAGAACTAGTATGAATGGGTTATCGATGGTCGGTATTGACTCAGTGAGTTGAGGGGCCCACCTATATCTCTAAACTAAACACTGCCTTACTTGCAATTACTCTAGCAATTTATTTTCTGCATCGGCAGCCTCTTGTGTCTCCAATACTCATATAATAATAATAATAATAATAATAATTTTATTTATAGAGCACTTTAAAAACAAACATAGCTGCAACAAAGTGCTGTACATCACTAATCATTGACAAAAAAGTTAATACACACCAAAAATAACAATCAAAAGAAATAGTAGGAAAAGACATGTAAAATAAAGAAACATCAAAAACACCACAAACAGAAGCAAAGCCTCAGGCATGGTCAAAAGCCAGGGAGTACAAATGCGTTTTAACACTGGATTTGAAGATGGACAGTGAGGGGGCCTGTCTGATGTGCAGCGGCAGGGTGTTCCAGAGTGCCGGAGCAGCAACAGAGAAGGCTCTATCCCCTCTGAGCCTCCGACTAGACCTCGGTACCTCCAGGAGCAGCTGACCAGCTGACCTGAGGGACCGGGCAGGAGTGTATGGGTGGAGCAGCTCAGAGAGGTAAGGCGGGGCGAGCCCATTCAGAGATTTAAAAACAAATAACAGTAACTTAAAATGAACCCGAAAGTGCACCAGGAGCCAGTGTAGGGAGGCCAGAATTGGCGATATGTGCTCCCTCTTTCGAGTCCCTGAAGGCGAGCAGCAGCATTCTGAACCAACTGGAGACGAGCCAGTGAAGAACGAGCAACACCAAAATAGAGCGCGTTACAGTAATCCAGCCTAGATGTAATAAAGGCATGGATTACTGTCTCAAAATGCTGCCGCTCGAGAATGGGCTTCACCTTCGCCAGCTTCCTTAGGTGAAAGAAGCTGGACTTAACCACCGCGCATATTTGGCGATCTAATTTAAAGTCACTGTCCATCCTAAAACCCAGGTTCACAACTGTTGGCTTCACGTACCTTGACAATGGACCTAAATCAACAAATCATGACCTGCCCCTTTAATGATCAATACAAAATATGGGTCAATCATAAACACACTTTGGAACTTAATTCTGCCCAACTTCTCACTCAGCCAGGAACATAGATATGAAATGTTTTTAAAGGGAAATGGGCCAAATGCAAGGTCAGCATGGACAAGTCGGGCTGAAGGGCCTGTTTCCGTAGTGCGTGATTGACTCCCAGAAGTACTCTGATTGAATTAAACTACTGTCCATGTATACCTTAGCCTAAGCAGGGGTATGAATCGAACAACTAAACTCTCCCTGTCAGCAATCAGGTACTTTGGAGTATTGGGGCAGTACCCTAGTTCATGGAAGGACCATTCAGAAGCCTGATAACTGAGGAGAAGACAGTGTTCCGGAGTCTGGCGGTGCGTGCTTTCAAGCTTCTGTGCCTTCCGGCTGATGGGAGCAGGGAGAAGGAAAAATGACCAGGGTGGAAATGGCCTTTGGTTTAATTCCTGAGGCAATGTGAAGTGTAGATAGAGTCAATGGTGGGGAGAGACACACAATGCTGGAGGAACTCGGCGGGACAGGCAGCATCTCTGGAGAGAAGGAATGGGTAACGTTTCGGCTTGAGACGCTTCTTCAGATTCTGTCTTCTGGACCCAAAACGCCACTCATTCTTCTCTCCAGAGATGCTGCCTGACCCGTGGAGTTACTCCAGCATTTTGTGTCTATCTTTGATTTAAACCAGCATCTGCAGCTCTTTCATACACATTTTGTCAATGGTGGGGAATCCGGTCTCTGTGATGGACGGGGCTGCAACCACGACTTTCTGTCATTTCTTGCGATCTTTGGCAGAGCTGTTTCTACACCAAGCTGTGATGCAACCTGACAGTCTGCTTTCTACGGTACATTTGTAGAAGTTTGTAAGACTCATTGGGGACGTGACAAATTTTCTCAGTTTCCTGAGGAAATTCACGTTATAGTAGAATTAGGCCGTTCTGCCCATCGAGTCTACTCTGCCATTAAATCATGGTTGATCTCTGCCTCCTTATTCCATTGTCCTGCCTTCTCCCCATAACCCTTGATTTGTCGAGGCGTGCTGTGCTTTCTAGGATGTTGCTTCAATGTGGTTGGCTCACATTGGTAATAATAATAACGCCAAGGAACTTGATGCTCTCAGCCTTTCCATTTCAGCACCATGAATGCTGATTGCAGCATGTACTCTACTGTGCTTCCTGAAGTCGATACCTGTCTTGCTGACACTGAGGGAGAGGATGTTGTCCCGATGCCATTTTTTTGCTATCGTTCGTGATCCACTGCAAACTTGTCCATGGAGATCGTAGAATTTCAGGGCAGAGCTGTGAGTGTGTAATTGTAGGGGACTGAACACATCCTTATGGGGAACTGGCTTTGAAAATTTATGGTGGGGATCCAATGGTACATTTATTGTCAAATGCAAATGCACAATGAGATAATTTTCTTACATACAGTCCAGTACAGTATTCTCATACCCAAGCACATAATCGATTAGCAACATGTACAGATAGTTCATTACTGATCCTGCATGCAAGAGGCGCCATATTTTGGTGCCATTTTCAAAGTCCAGTCCGCACTCTAGTTCTTATGAGCGGTGCCTGTTCCAGACGAGCTCCAGGCCATTGCGGGCATCTTCCTTGGATGCCATGTTCCTCTCCTCGCCCGTCCACCTTCACCCTGGCAGCACCAATTGCAACCTGTTCCCTCAGCTCTCCCACCAGCCTTGTTCGTCACATCCTCCTGGTCTCTGGCTCTTTGGGGGCGGAACAGAGGCCGTCTAGGCGGGTGGAGCGTCTGGCTAACACGGTTAAACTAACACGGGCCAGCTCAGCGGCTTCCTCCCTGCAGGTCGTGGTCCACCGGGTGTGTTGTTGCTTTTAGATAGTAGCATTGCTTGGCGCTAGAGCATATCTCTGCAGTGGTCACACATCATTAGCTGATCTCAGATGGGATTAGCTTGAGTATTAATGGTGGGAACGAGCAATGCAATCACATAACGGCGTTGGTTCGTAGCTTATTTCAAGCGACTGTGATTACATAAGGCACTGCACAGATAAGCTGTGCCTGACTCCGTGTGTTACTCACTAATTTTGATCTCACACTGTACTGCAGAATGTAGTTGCTGCCTCATTTTGTTTAACAAATCCACTATTTTATGCATTTCGTCTGACGTTTCAACCGTTGAACAAATTAATCAAAATTCATAATGTTTAGAAGTGAGATAATTGGAAGGCACACAGATCTTTACGGTGTAACAGTGGTAGAGTTGCTGCCTCTGAGCCAGAAACCTGGGTTTGATCCTAACTACGGGTGCTGTCTGTGTGGAGTTTGTATGTTCTCCTTATGACCACACGGGTTTCCTCCGGGTCCTCCGGTTTTCCCCCCACACTCCAGAAATACAGGTTTATACGTAGGCGAATTGGCTTCTGTAAATTGTCCCTAGGGTGGAGGATAGTGCTAGTGTACGGGGTGATTGCTGGTCTGTGTGGACTCGGTGGCCCGAAAGGGCTGTTTCTGTGCTGTGTCTAAAGCACACAAAGCTGGAATCTGAAGGGTCTCGACCCGAAACATCACCTAATCCTTCTCTCCAGAGATGCTGCCTGTACCGCTCAGTTACTCCAGCTTTTTGTGTCTATCTTTGGTTTAAAACCACATCTGCTGTTCCTTCCTACACATAGAGTTTAAAGGTATTTGGAGGTGCTCTTGGTTTTCTGAGTGTGAGTCCAAGATGGGAAATGCGCAGACGTGTGGTTTGATAAGTGATTTTCTAGCTTTTTAAGTGGTGGCACAACTGGTAGAGCTGTTGCCACGCAGCGCCAGAGATCACGGTTCAATCATGACTATGGGTGCTGCCCGTGCAGAGCTTGCACGTTCTCCATGTGACGGAGTGGGTTTTCTCCTGTTTCCCCTCATTGCAGGGATGTGCAGGTCTGTTGTCACGCTCTCATTGCGCTCCTACAATCAGGAAGAATGTAAAGCAATCTGTGGACTGTGAACACCAGATTAAAGAACAGCTTCTTCCCAACAACCATAAGGTTGTTGAACACTACAAGACACTGACCACGACTATGAACTACGGGCTGCTTTAGATTGAACTTTGGTTTTGGCTTTGGGTTTTTATTCAGTAGTTTTGGGATTACTGTTACATTTTGTTCATTATATTATCTATGTGTATTGTGTTTACAGGCCTGTTATGCTGCTGCAACTAAATAGTTATAGAGTTATATACAGCATGGAAACAGGCCCTTCGGCACAATTTGTCCATGCTGACTATGAAGCCCCATCCACACTAGTCCCTACCTGCCTGCGTTTGGCCCATATCCTACTAAACCTTTCTGATCCATGTACCTACCCAAATATCTTTCAAATGTTATTTAACCTGCCTTCTCTAGCTGCTCGTTCCATATACCCAGCACCCTCTGTGGGGGAAAAATGTGCCCGTCACATTCATAATGAACCTTTCTCATGTCACTTTAAAACTGATATTCATTGTTCCTTTGTCACTTCATGTGACAGTTA
This sequence comes from Leucoraja erinaceus, assembly GCF_028641065.1. Lineage (NCBI taxonomy): Eukaryota > Metazoa > Chordata > Chondrichthyes > Rajiformes > Rajidae > Leucoraja > Leucoraja erinaceus. The sequence goes on from NC_073396.1 coordinate 23,136,702, forward strand.
AACACTTGACTCCCTTTTCTCTCTGACATTAGGCTGCCAAAAGTAGAGCTAACTTGCGTTACCCTGCCCGATTAATCGTGCCGACACCGCCAAGTCAAAATGTCGCCACGTGCACGCACGGTGATTTGAGCAAGAAAAATGCAGCGGGTGGAGGATAGCTGAACGCAACGTTGATGCCCGACACCTAGAGCAGCACAGTTTACAAGGCAATTACAGAGAGGGCATCACCTGGACGTTTTCGCTCAGATGGGGATAACGTTGTCACTCATTGCCGCCCATTGTGTTTCATTTTACTGCAGGAACTCAATGGACAAGCCAAGGAACCCTGCCCACGACTCTGCTGCATGAAGAAGAGCCCTAATGGCTATGGATTTAATCTTCACAGTGAGAAAGCAAAGCCTGGACAGTACATCCGATCCGTCGATCCAGACTCCTGTGCAGCCAAGGCTGGCTTACGCCCTCAGGACAGAGTTGTGGAGGTAACTCAATCGTTTCCCAATGATCAAAATCAACTGAATGTTTTCAGTCTTGAAGCTCTGCCCTGCATTCTTTCACTCATCCACCCCAGGGAAAAAGATTCTGACTGTCTACCATATCTATGCCCCTCATAATTTCCTCCTGTACTATTGGTAAACTTGCCTTTTGTCCTGTAAGTCTTTCCTATCAATGTAATTTAAACCTTTTTGCCTATTGCCCTTATTATTCATGGCATGATTAATTTGAGTTTAGCCCATTGTTATATGTACCGAGGTACAGTGAAAAGCTTTTGGTGTGTGCTAACCAGTCAGCGGAAAGACTTTACGTGATTATAATTGAGCTATCCACAGTGTACAGATACCACATGGCTTAATTCTGCTCCTGTATCTTATGAATTTATAACAGCAGAAGTGGGAGTCGGGTCTTTGCATCCATCCATCATTCAGTTGACCCTGTCAGGAGGCCACTTTCATGGATGTTCTCCAGAGCCCACGCCATGAAAGTCAATTAATCTCGGCTTAAGTGCATTGAACGTCACGCCCCCCTGAGGCAGAGAATTCCTAAGATTCATGGCTTTGCAGCGCCAGGGACCGGGATTCCATCCCGACCTCCGGTGCTCCTGTGGAGATTCTTCCTGTGGCCATTTTCACCTCTTGATGCTCGGTTTTCCTTTAGCTTCCCAAATATGGGGGCAGATTGGTAGGACAATTGGCTGCTGTAAATTGCCCCACGTGCGTAGGTTGGTGGTAGAATGGAGAAGGGAGTTGACAGGAATGCAGAGAGAATAGATCGCAGGGTATATTGGTTGGTGAATGGCATTGGATTCTGAGCTGGCACTGTGTGATGGGCTGAATGACAGATTAATCGGTAGGTTTGCACATTCTCCCAGTGGCTGCATGGTTTCTCACCTGGTGCCCCAGTTTCCTCCCACATTCCAAAGACGTGCAGGTGTGTAGGACAATTGGCATCTGTAAATTTTCCCTAATTTGTAGAATCGAACAAGTGTACGGGTGATCGCTGTATCAGTGCGGACTCGGTGGGCTGAAGGGCCTGTTTCTGCGCTGTATGTCTAAACTGGACTAAACTAAGTTGGGACCTTGATGCTTTTGGGGGAGAATAATGCCTCCATCTTCTATCTGTAGGTGAACGGTGTTAACATTGAAGGGAAGAAACACAGCGAGGTTGTGGCTTGTATCAAGGCCAGTGAAGAGGAAGCCAGACTGCTGGTGGTGGATCCAGAGACCGACCAATACTTCAAGAAACTGGGAATAACTCCAACCGAATCGCATCTGAAAGGTGAGTTGGCATTGATTGGGTTTGGTGTTGTACGGAGGAAGCCACAGGTGACAATCCACACCCCCTGAGCTTCATAATATAATTGGATTTCCTCTACCTCAGACTCCACCTCTCCCACAGCTCCTGATAGGCACACCGTATGGAAACATGCCCTTCGGCCCATCTTACCCATGGCAACCAATGTGTCCCATTTGAAGAAGGGTCTCGACTCAAAACGTCATGTACTCCTTTTCCCCAGAGATGCTGCTGAACCAGCTGTTACTCCAGCATTTTGTGTCGATCTTCTGCTTCATCTATACTAATCCCACCTGCCTGTTTTTGGTCCATATCACTCAAACGTTATAATGGTACCTTCCGGGTGACCACCGGGTTGCGCCAGCAATGGCTGCCTCGCTAACAGTCTGTCTGACCCTTCTTTGTGTTTTAATAGTGTGTTAAATGTTGTTTTTAGCTTGTTTTATGTGGGGGTGGGTGGAAACTTTTTCTAATCTCTTACCTTGACGAAGATGCGTTATTTATTTATTTGTTTACACTTAAGACTGATTTTTGAGCGCTCCACAGCGGGTGCTTGCATCTAACATCGTGGAGCCCGTGATCCCTTTGCCAGAGATCAATCTCTGAGCTCTGCTTGCGGACATAACATCACGGAGCTCACGGTCTCTGGTCAGAGTCCGACTTCAGGAACTCCAAGCAGCGGGAGTTTCAACCGCCCCGACGCGGCAGCTTCGAACGCCCCGACTGCGGACGGTTTGACTGCCCTGACCGCAGGAGAATAAAGAGGAATAAGATTGGACTTTTTTTGCCTTCCATAACAATGAGGAATGTGGGGAATCTGCTGTGATGGATGTTTTTGTTAACTTTTATGTAGTTGTGTGTCTTGTTGCTTTTTTTTCGTATGGCTCCAAGGTAATTTGCTTATCACTGAACCCTAATTGGAACATGTGACAATAAAAGACCTATGATACCTTTGCCTCAACTACCACCTCGTGTTCATAAACTCTAGGAACAGAATGGGGCCATTTGGCCCCATCAAGTCTACTCCATTAAATCAGGGCTGATCTTTCTTTCCCTCTCTACTCCATTCTCCTGCCTTCTCCCCTTAACCCCTGAAACCCATACTAATCCTTGCTCCTTACTGTGGTTTTTAAATTTCCCTTACTCTGGACAAAAAACAATGCATTCAACCCATCAATTCCTCTCATGATCTTGTACACCTCTAAGATCACCCTTAATCCTCCAGCGCTCCAAATAATAAAGTCCTTGCCTTCCCAACCTCTCCCTATTGCTCAGGCCCTCGAGTCCTGGCAACATCCTAGTAGATCTTTGGCCAATGCAATTTTGGGGTTTCATTGAGGAACACCTGTGGTGGAGCTGCCTCTGAACCTTGTAAAATGGCTCAATGGTTCTTTATTGTCACGTATGCACAGCATGGTGAAATTCTTTTGCACAATCCACAAATGCACTGTCACCATATTTTGGTCACGTTTACAAAGGAGACAGTCCAAAGTCCAGTCCGCATGCTGGGAATACTGGAGTGCCCCCGATCCAGGTAATCCTGATAGTTGATATGATGGGAACAAAGGCCTGTTCCCGTGCTGTGTCTCTCTCTGATTTTATGATGCTAATTGAAATTACTGTTTCAGAGCATATCTGCAATTAATAAATTTATGTTGTGTTCTTTGGTGGCAAAAAGTAAAGTGAGATTATTCTAAATCTCTTCAGAACTCTCAGCACGTGGCCCCAGTGAGATTCGGAGACCTTGTTCATACTGTAGTGAGTTTTATCAGAAATAAAAAAAATGAGTCGAGCCCAACACTGGCACCACATTTATCAAAACATTCTTGAAAGAATCAAAGCTCAGACATTTGTTTAGTTTCAAGACACAGCGTGAAAACAGGCCCTTCGACCCTCCGAGTCTGCGCCGGCAGGCTAGGTGTACACTAGCTCTGTCCTACACACTAGGGACACTAGATTACAGATTCCAATTAACCTCTAAACCCGCACGTCTTTGGAATGTGGGAGGAAACCGGAGCACCCGGATAAAACCCCCCATGTGGCCACGGGGAGAACGTGCAAACTCCTTATGGGCAGCGCTCGTCGTTGGGATTGAACCCAGGTCTCTAGTGCTGTGAGGTAGCCCATGTTTTATTTACAAATGCAGTTGGAGAGTTAACGTTACAAGCCAAGTGATTTGTGTTGTTCCCATCTTAGCGCTCATCTTAAGCTCATTTACTCTGTGACAGCATTGAAACCAGCGTGCAGTACGTGCAACGATTTACAGTGTTAGTTGCAGGTCATCGAACCATCGAACCACACTGAGCCTTTAGTATAAGCTCTCCCCCCCCCCACCAAATCAAGAGACCTGATTAGGAGGAGCTAAGGATATTATGTAAATCTAGAAGGCCAGTGCAAGTGAGGCAAGTCAGCTGTACTGGTCGCTTTCGCCGGCTCTGTAATAGAAGGCTGTTTCCACAACAATGTTAGCACTCAGTGCTGCAACACTGTTTGTTTGTTCAATCTAATGCTCCACACTACTAGGGTGGCACAGTGGCACAGCTGGTAGAACTGCTGCCTCACGGCAACAGAGACCTGGGTTCAGTCCTGACTTTGGGTGTGTGGAGTTTGCATGTTCCCCCCCCCATCCCAAAGACGTGAGGGTTTGAAGGATAATTGGCCCGCTGTAAATTGTCCCTCGTGTGTAAGAAATGGGATAACAGAACCAGTGTGAATGGACGATCGCTGGTTGGCATGGACTCAGTGGGTCAAAGGGCCGGTTTCCAAGCTCTATCTGTAAGCTAAATTGTACGAAACAACTCCACCCAAGACTCCAGGGAATTGCAGAGAATTGTGGACGCAGCCCAGACCATCACACAAACCAAACTCCCTTCTATTGAGTCCAACTACACCTCACGCTGTCTCGACAAGCCGCCAGCATAATCAAGGACCAGTCTCGCCCCAGACTCTTCCCCTTCTCCCCTCCCCCATCAGGCATGAGGTACACAAGTGTGAAAACGCACATCTCCCGATTCAGGGACAGTTTCCTCCCAGCTGTTATCAGGCAACTGAACCATTCTATCAACAACTAGAGAGGGGTCCTGACCTTCCATCAACCTCACTGGAGACCATCAGGCTATCTTTAATTGGAATTTACTGGGCTTTATCTTGCACTAAACGTTATTCCCTTTATCCTGCATCTGTACACTGTGAATGGCTCGATTGTAATCTTGGTTAGACAGGATAGCATGCAAAAAAAGATTTTCACTGTATCTCGGTGCACGTGTCAATAAACTAAACTAAATCATACTTCAATTCCCATTGTTTGAGATTTATTCTGTTCAATGTCATGACCTGGAGGGTGGCTCAGTGGTGCAGCTGGTAGAGCTGCTCCAGTGACGCATGTTTGACTCTGATCTCTGCTGCTGCCTGTGTGGAATTTGCACGTTCTCCCTGTGACTGTGTGGGTGCTCAAGTCTGTCTCCTTACCCCAAAGAGGTGTAGATGAGTAGGTTAAAAGGCCACTGATAATTGACCCAAGTGTGGAGGTGTGTGGTACAGTCTGGAAGGGTGTTAATGGACTGGAGGGCAAAACAAAATGCGATTAGTTTAAATAGGTGCTTGATGGTCAGCATGGCCTAGGTGGGCCGAATGGCTGTTTCCATTTTCTATAATACACTGGAATTCAATTTTGTTAAGTTTTGCTCATTTCCCACTGAAAACACAGGAGATGCATTTTCTCCAGGTTGGTGATCAAATGCTATAATTATTACAAAATACCATAGAACCACTATAATTTACTCTGTCAAGAGTTCACTGCTGTCACTGCACTTGTTTAGTAATATTTTCAGCACCCCCCCCCTTTTGTATCAGCATCTCAACAACAAAATAATGATTCAGAGACATATTGTGTTTAGTTTAGTATTTCGCGCTTAGCGATACAGCATGGAAACAGGCCCTTCAGCCCATCAAGTGCATGCCGACCATCATTCACCCACTCACACTAGTTCGATGTTATCCCACTTTCTCATCCACTACCTGCATGCTTGGGGACAATTTACAGAGGCCAATTAACCTGCAAACCCGCACGTCTTTGTGATGTGGGAGGAAACTGGATCACCGGAGGAAACTTGCTCGGTCACAGGGAGAACGTGCAAACTCTACGCAGATGGCACCCGATGTCAGGGTTGAACCCGAGTCCCTGGTGCTGTGAGGCAGCAGCTCCTGTGAGATTCAGGACAAACGTTTGCAACATTACTGAAATGTTTTAATGCTTTCATCTTACGTCAGCATTGTATTTTTTTTTAGGGTTTTCGCAGCCACTTGCAAACGGATCTCCACGGACACAGGTGAGTCAATGAAAGGTGTTTGCTCCTAATTGTGGAGTCATTTCAGTTCTATAACTTCCTTGGGAAATTGTGGCTGGCAAATACTTCTGCAGTTCTGGATCTCAACCCAAAACATCACCTATTCCTTTTCTCCGGAGATGTCGCCTGACCCACTGAGTTACTGACGCATTTTATGTCTATCTTCAGTGTAAACCAGCAATTGAAGTTCCTCCTTACACATAAATTCTAATACCTGTAGATTAGATTATTTGGGGAAAGAATACAGGAATTTTGTAGCGGTGCAGAATTCGCAGGTCCCGGGACATGGCCCTCAGGGTGCCACTGGGCTGCTGTTGCTGCCTCATGGCGCAGGAGACGCGGGTTCGATCCTGACTACAGGTGCTGTCTCTATGAAGTTTGTGCGTTCTCCCCATGACCGCTTGGCATTTCTCTGGGTGCCCAGGTTTCCTCCCATGCTCCAAAGATGTACAGGGTTGTAGGTTAATAATAATAATAATAATAAACAATAATACTTTATTTCAGACTCAAGGTCCAGACAAGGGGCAACATTACATAAAAATGCATTGCATATTAAAAAATATCATAAAGTACATATAAAATCTTAGTATATCACTTATAAAAGCATCATAAATTATATATTAAAAAAAAAAACACAATACATGAATTAAAATCCAGAATAAAAGAATGATCAATGTCCTACAACGAGACAATGATACCAGTGTCTCCACAGCTGGGATTCGTAGCGTGTAGTGCTAAACCTTATGTTTGACAAGGCCACAATAATTACATTTTTAGAGTCATTTATCCTGCAAATGAATTTATACATATGATTTCTTAGGATAGCTTCTAAAGTACTGACTCCTGCAGCCACCAACATGTTGATTAGTTTATGTAAAATTGTCCCGAGTGTGCAAATAGTGTTAGGATACGGGGGTGATAGATGGTTGGTGCGGACACGGTGAGCCATCGTTTGCATGCGGGTCTATGCATGCGTGTGTCTGGCGTTGTGTGTCTCTCTCTCTCTCTCTCTATCTCTCTCTCTCTCTCTCTCTCTCTCTCTCTCTCTCTCTCTCTCGCTCTCTCGCTCTCTGTGTCCGTCTCGCACAGCAGAAGGGATTGAGAGAGAATTCGGAGAACCAAGGTGAGCATGTACAGATGCCCCATGGTAGTGACCCAGTTAGTTTGCAGATCAGTCAGTGAGGTGACTCGCTTGCCCAACCCCCTTCCCTGAAGATAAATGTGTTTCCCAGATAGGCTGTCAGCTGGGTCATCAATTGTACCGAGGGAAAATCAACAACTCTAAATAAATTCATTCCAGATGCAGTGCGGGGTCAGAATGTTGACCTGCGAAGGATTCTGGTCTTGTAGAAGGGTTACTGAGGTGCTTGAAGCATAGTATTTGATTGCTGCAAACTGCATGGTCTGTCTTTCGTTTACTTTATTGTCACATGTACCGAGGTATAGTGATTAAGAAGGAACTGCAGATGCGGGGAAATCGAAGGTAAACAAAAATGCTGGAGAAACTCAGTGGGTGCAGCAGCTTCTATGGAGCGAAGGAGATGGGCAACGTTTCAGGCCTGAAGAAAGGTTTTGACCCGAAACATTGCCTATCTCTTTCGCTCCATAGGTGCTGCTGCACTCGCTGAGTCTCTCCAGCATTTTTTGGAAACCTCCGAGGTACAGTGAAGTGTATGTTTTGCGTGCTGTCCAGTTAGCAGAACGACTATGCATGATTATACATTATTATAATCGGGCTGTCCACCGTGTACAGATCAGGAGAATAATGTTTAGTGCAAGATAAAGTTCAGTAAAGTCTGATTTAAAGATAATTCAAGGATCTCCAATGAGGTAGATGGTAGGTCAGGACTGCTCTAGTTGGTGATAGGATGCTTCAGTTGCTTGATAATAGCTGGGAAGAAACTGTCTCTGAATAGAAAGGTGAAAATATACAATTAATAGTGAGACCCTTAACAGCATTGATATACAGACAGATCTTGTGGTCCAGGTCCTTAACTCACTGAAAGTAGCAAATCCAATAGATAGAGTGGTAAAAAAGGCATGTGGTATGCTTGCCTTCAAAGCTCAAGGCTTTGAGTATAAGAGTTAGGAAGTCATGACACAGTGTTATAGATCTTTGGTTTGGCTGCATTTGGAGTCTTGGTTGTGGTTCTGGTCACCCCAATACAGGAAGGATGTGGAGGCTTTCGAAAAGGTGCAGAGGAGGTTTATCAGAATGATGCCTGGATTGAGGGGGAATTGGCTATAAGGAGAATTTGGACAGACTTGGGTTGTTTTCAGTGGAGCGCTGGTGGTTAACTTGATAGAAGTAAATAAAATTATGAAAGGCTTGGATAGGATAGATGGTTAGAACCTTATTTCTCAGAATGGAAATATCAAATACAAGAGGGCATATCTTTAAAATGAGAGGGGGAAAGTTTTTTGAAGGTGTGCAGAACAAGTTTTTTTTTGTGTTTTTTCTTTTTCTCAGAGGGTGTTATGTGCCTGGAATGCACTGCCAGAGGTGATGGTATAGGTGATTACAACAGTGGTGCTTAAGAGCTTTAGGATAGGCACATGGATATGCAGGGAATGGACAGATTGGGATTATGAGCAGGCAATTAGCTTAGTTTATAGATACAGCGAATGGCTGATCACCCAAACCAGCGATCATCCATTCACACTAGTTCTGTTCTACACACTCGGGTCAATTTACAGAAGCCAATCGACCAACAAACCTGCACGTCTTTGGAGTTTGGTAGGAAACCAGAGCACCTGGAGAAAACCCATAGTCACCAGGAACATGGATAAACTCCGTAGACATCACCTGTAGTCAGGGTCAAACCCAGGTCATTGGTGCTGTGAGGCAGCAACTCTACCACTGCCACCCAAGTGTTGGTCTTGGCATCATGTTTAGCGCAGACATTGTGGGCTGAAGGGCCTGTTTGTTTGCTGCACTGTTCCATGTTCTATGTTCATGCATGTAGCACATATTTGCTGTTATTATTTGTCCTTGCGGAGATTAGCAGCTTCAGTAACCTGCCATCTCTTTAAAGGTTTAAAAAAACCCAGTGCACAAAGATCTTTAAGCTGCTTTTATTTATTTCTCAACAGGTTAATGGAGAATCTCCCGCATCCATCAACCATGGCTACTACAGCCCCAATGAGGGGACAGAGGTAAACTTTTGATCTTCCCTCCTGTGATCTAGGGAATTGACCATTTTGCTAAAAGAAATGTGTTATTATGATTCTTCCTACTGTTTGGCACAGATATGTTAGTGTCACATTCTTAATTGGAGAGAGGCAGGGTCAAATGCCGTCATTATCAAAGATTTTCTATTTAGTCAAATGGTGTGGAAACAGGCCCTTCGGCCCACCAAGTCCATGCCGACCATTGATTGCCCCTTCATACTAGTTCTACGTTATCCCACTTGCTCATCCACACTCTTGCATTGTTTGTGCCGAATAAGATGCCAAGTTATACTAATCCCTTCCGCTTGCATGTGATCCAAGGTTAAGGGGAGAAGGCAGGAGAATGGGGTTGTGAGGGAAAAATATATCAGTTTAGTTTATTAGTGTCGCGAGGGAGAGTGAAAGCTTTTTTTTGTTGTTGCGTACTATCCAGTTAGTGAATAGATTATACGCGACTTAAAATCAAGCTGCCCACTGTGTACAGAGCAGACCCGATGGGCTGAATGGCCTATTTCTTCTGTGTCTTATGATACCCCTCCACCCCAGCACATCCATGTGCCTATCGTATCTGCAACCCTGGTTTGTTACCTACCACCACCACCCCCAGCAACTCCCAGCTTTTCAGTCTGAAGAAGGGTTCCGACCCGTTATGTCGCCCACTTTTTTTCTCCAGAGATGCCTCCTGACCCATTGAGTTACTACAGCGACTTATCTTCAATATCTGCAATACAATTGCATCTTTGGTTTGAAGGAAGTTTTGTTGCAGCGAGAAGCCATCTTGGTCTAATTCACATTAATACCATGAGCATGGCTCGAATGGCCTCCTCCTGCACCTATTTTCTATGTATCTATTTGATCAGGAGTTTTACATAACAATTCCTTCCAGTGTTTCACAAAAAAAATCTGAAATGCTGAAACGGTGGCAGTTTTGCGATACTTTTCCCAATTTAACGTTTAGCCTGAGGGTGGATAATCTCACGTTGTCTTGTAAATTGAGGTGCATATTTGCAGTAACAAGTGTGTCACTAAAAGCCCAGTTATTTTAGAATCGGAGCAAATATAATTGTAGCCCTTGGCAGTCTCAGCTCTCTGTAGGCGTTTCATACTGTATGGGGAGGAGTGATTATTTCTGAGCGTGTTTTTCATATTCTTCTTATAGCTAAATTATAGCAATTATAACCTAAAGATACACTAATAATATGAATTGGGTTGTCGAAGGGTCTTAATTAAAAATGTAACACATTTGCGATATGTATGTTAATGGAACAGCACCCTAATTAAAGCTGTAAAACCAGCTTGTGTGTTCAGGCAGTTTGCTTCTATGAATAGCGTCACAATTGGAAACTTTGATCTCTTGGAACATTATCAAATTCTACTTTGCAAGTTTGTTTAGAATGGGCCCTTTTCTCAGCTGCATAGCACAGCATTTCCAACACTCAAAGTGGACGGTTAGGATGAGTGCAAAGATGGTAGGAAGGATTCCTCTTGGTAGAGAGGTCTAAAAGACAGGTTAGGTGTAGAAGGATTAGATTAGTGGTTCCCAACTCCTCCCCAGTGCCCCCCGAAGCATTTCAGAATGGCTTTTTTTTTAATAAGAGATCAGCAGCTCATCAGAATTGATACATTCATTTGATTGATAGGACGGCACAGCTGGTAAAGCTGCTGCATCACCACGCCGGAGACTCGGGTTCGATCCTGACCTCGGGTGCTGTCCATGTGGAGTTTGCACGTTCTCCCTATTACCGTGTGGGCTTTTTCCAGGTGCACCGGTTTCCTCCCATATCCCTGGTTTGTAGATTAATTCCCCCCTGTAAATTCCCTCCGAGTTTGTTGGGAGTGGATGTAAAAGTGGGATAACACAGAACTGGTGAGAATGGGGAATTGATGGTCTTTAGAGTTTGGACATCCGAGATACAGCGCGGAAACGGGTCCTTTGGCCCATCTAGTCCATGCCGACCGGTGATCTTCCCATATACTAGCAATATCCTCCACACTAAGGGCAATTTTCAACTTTCAAAATGCAGGCAAATGGGATTCACTTAGATGGGGCATCTTGTTCGGCATAGATGAGTTGGACTGAAGGGCCTGATTCTGAGTTGTATGACTCCATGATTCTATATCTACCCTCCTCAACCTTGTCACCAGTTTTAAAGACCCCCTCATGTTAGTCCCCTCTCCACCTTTTATCCTATACAATGTTTATCTCTGTTTATTTACCTGTTCTCCCCATCCACCCCACCTTGTTCTCCTTGATCTTGTAGGTGAAAAGAGAAGGGAACAGCGACCCATTCGTAGAGAGTGGATTGAATTTGAGCCCCACAGCAGCTGAGACCAGGGAGAAAGTCCAAGCGAAGCGCAGGAACAAGCGGGCACCTCCGATGGATTGGAGCAAGAAGCATGAAATCTTCAGCAACTTTTAACGGACTATCCCATGGAACTCTTCAGTGACCCTGATCTTCAGTTAATTAATCTTCACTCATCCACTTGCTGTCACGGCAGAGTAAACGTTGCCTGTTAACGTGATTGATAGAACACTGTGACCAAAGCTTTACTCTTTATTTTCAAGCTAGCTACTTGCTTTGTGCATAGAATACGACTAGCAACAGATCTGCTGTAGTATGGGTTTAAGATACATACCGTATACACGCCAGAGATCTGGTCTGTCTTCCATCCATTATTTTTCTTCTTTTTGTGTTCCTGACCCAGATTTTGATACACTAAGTGGCCAGGATAATGGGATAGAATTATTCTGTTATTATATGGTATGGGGGGGGGGGGGGGGGGGGGGGGGGGGGGGGGGGGGGGGGGTGTCATTTTGTAAAGTATTTTATGAATTTAGAGCATTTAAAACCCTCGTTTGATCCTATTGACCTGCAGGCTATGAAACCATTTGCAGAGGCAGTGTATGACTTTATCTTTTAAGTGTCTGACGAGATGCTTGGTTTGCAACATCTTGGCTTACCTACTGTTTGTCTTTCATCTTGTCACAAGTTCATTTCACCAGACAGTGGTTTAATTGCAAAGTCTTATTAAATTTAATGACAACTTAGATATTGTGAGGTGGGTAAGAAAAGAGTTGGTTATCCCTCAGCATTACAGCCTTAATGTAAGGCACTATATAGATGATCAGTTTACTGCACATAAGACATGTATTAACTTTTTCTTTGTATGCTAACTGCTGTTTTAAGCAGCACCGAAAATATTTTTTTACACTCTTTCCCTTTGAATGTTTTCATTCGGTTTTTATTGATAGTTATGAAGTGAACTATTTCGAGAGGGAGCACATTTGAGCGTTCATTGAGATTAAATGTTGGCCTATTGGTAGACACTGTCACAAGTTGGCAAAATGCGTTTGATTCTTTTACTGGTTATCAATAAATAAACGCTCAATCACCCAATGTATTTAGAGTAATAGAAAATCCAGAAGTAAGCTTAATTTGACCACTTTTTTTTCAATCTGGTAGCTCAAAGAGGAAAGATCTTGGCATTAACCCAAATTTGATAACATTCAGTCAATACTCAAGTTGTTACCCATTGAATGGAATGGTGACATTTATTGACACTTTGTGTGATCCCTGCGAGTCTGTGACCATTTGAGATGGGGAGAACTGAGGGGAGAAAAAACAAGCGATTGGGATTGTTGTTGATGGATTTGTTGGAATTGTTGCAAATTGTAAAGAGGATGGATTTCCACATTTAAGAGGATATTGTTGGTCTAATCAGTCCCTTGTCACTGCTAATTTCTCCGAATTTTACAGCTGCAATATTATGCTGTAAGAAATCATTCATTTCACTTCTGTTCCCGCTGAAAAGAGGTTTCTTGTGCAGTAATCGGCACTTTGTGGATTAACGATTTTTTCCAGGGGACTGTGCTTCATTCTTTCTGCCTCTTGCATCTCGCAATCTCTGAACCACTTATTTTGTTTTAACCCAAGGCCAAATCTAGGTGCCACATGTAGGAGTCGCTGTTATTGATCAACTAGGACCATCACACAGGAGGGGTGAGTTGAGGATTATATGTCCAGTTTAGACAAGACCTTTTTAGCATTTAGTGCTGAAAAAGTGGACGAACTGTGAAAATTGTTTGATTAAATTGGTGGAAATACACAGCAGAAACTTTGAGGGCAGAATGAGGGCTAACATTTCAGGTAAATTGTCTTGCATTCCAACCTCTCCGTCCAACTTTAATTTTATGTCGTAGACCTGAAATGTTAATTTGGTTTCCTCCTCCATAGCCAACAGCGGGTAAAGTATTTCTAGCATTTTCTTTTCCTTTGCTTGTCTCCGATTTTGTGAATCTGCAATTTCCCCTCCTCTTCTTTTTGACACTTGTATGAAATGCTGGAAGTGTACTCCTGAAAACAAAACAAAAAAGCTAGGAAAAAAGTTTTTTTTTTAAGTGGAAGGTATACAATTATGGACTCTGCGCTGAAATGTTTAAAGTGACGTCTCAACCATCTCTGCGGACAGGAATTATTTTTGCTTTCTTGCTGAATACTTTGCAGTTAATAACGTAAGATGGTTAGCCATTTAAAGGAAAGCATATAAACATTGATATAAACCTGCAGATTTCTGATTCCAGTGCCGTTATTATGCCTTACACTTAATTTAGTTTCAGTCTCAAATAAACACATTTCAGTAACTTGTATTATAGATTGTGCTTTGTGCATACTGTATATTGTTAATAAATGTACTTCGGCATGATGGACGTCTGTTTTGGATTTATTTAACTTTTATTTTAGGTATTTTTAATTATCCGTGGTCGGGTGTGATCCAGACCGCATTGCATTTGGCTCTCATCTTAAATGTGGTCAAATATTCAATGACACTGATGTGCAAGAGAAGAATTGGGTTGGCGGGTATACGGATGCTGGAGTAACTCAGCGGGTCAGGCAGCATCTCTGGAGAAAAGGAATAGGTCGAATACCTTCAACCTGAAACGTGGACTGTTCCTATTCCCCACAGATGCTGACTGACCTGCTGATCCAGCATTTTATGTCAGTATATGGTGTAAGCCAGCATCTGCAGTGCGTTCCTACAGAAAGTAGAGGTAGGTACAATAACTGAATAAATGAATGAATGATTGAATGAATGAATGATTGAATGAATGAATGAATGAATGGATGAATAAATGAATGAATGGATGGATGAATGAATGAATGAATGGATGAATGGATGGATGGATGCATGAATGAATGAATGAATGAATGGATGAATGGATGAATGAAAACTTTATTGTCATTCAGATATACACCTAGACACAGTGCACCTTGAACGAAATTTCGTTGCATTTGACTCTCCAAAATCAGGTAATAGTAAAAAGTGCTAGGTGCGTCCATAAAAATGCCTCATGTGCATGGTTCTGTAAAATAAATATATATAAAAAGTTTTTAAAAAGTGTCGATATTTAAAAAGTTCTAGCCTCGGTTTTTTTGATTGTTCAGTAATCTTATGGCCTGGGGGATGAAGCTGTTGCAGAACCTGGTTGTCCCGCTCTTCATGCTGCAGTACCTCCTCCCAGAGTTAAGCAGTATAAACAGTCCAAATTGTGGGTGATGGGGGCTCTGGTAATGCCTTAATCAGACAGCGCTTGTACCCCATGTCCATGATGGAAGGAAGAGAAGTCCCAATGATTTTTTCCGCTGTCCTCACCACTCTCTGAAGGCACTTCCAGTCCGCAGCTGTACAGCTGCCGCACTACGTAGAGATGCAGCTGGTCATGACCGACTCAATTGTGCTTCTGTAGAAAGTGGCGAGGATGGGAGGGTGGAGGTGTAAACTTCTCAACCTGCGGAGGAAGTACAACCGCTGCTGTGCCCGTTTTGCCAGAGATGTAATGTTTGTGGACCAGTTTAAGGTGTCCGTTATATGCACCCCCAGGAACTTGATGCTTTTCACCTGCTCCACTGCTGAGTTGTTGATGCAAAGTGGAGTGTGACTGGGCTAAATTTTCCTTCTGAAATCGACGACAATCTCCTTGGTTTTGTTCACATTTAGGAGAAGGTTGTTCCTGCTGCACCAGCTCACCAGCTGTTCCACCTCCTCTCTATATGCCTGGTCGTCGTTATAACAGCACACATGGATAGGTAAGGTTAAGAGGGTTATGAGACAAAGTGTGCAAATGGGATTAACTTGGATGGGACACAAAATGCTGGAGTAACTCGGTGGATCAGGCAGCATCTGTGGAGACCAAGGATACATGACGCTTTGGGTCAGGACCCCTCTTCAGACTGCATGGATAGGAGATGTTTTGGGTCAGACTGACGAAGGGTCTCAACCTGACACATCACCTATCCATTTTCTCCAGAGATGCCGTCTGGCCTGTTGTGTTATTCCAGCACTTTTTTCCACACAAGATTCCAGCATCTGCAGTTCTTTGTGTATGAAATCACTATGAAATCATTTCATCTGCATTCCATACTGCCCTGTTAATATTTAATTTGTTTTTAATTAGCCAATTTTGCATTGCAGTCGTTCTATGTAACAGCTCTATTAAGCACTGTCAAATAAACTATTTCTAGATATCCAGCCCAAAGAAAATGCCTGCTAACTGTCTGTTTACAGTGCCCTCCATAATGTTTTGGACAAAGACCCATCATTTATTTATTTGCCTCTGTACTCCACAATTTGAGATTTGTAATAGAACAAAAATCACATGTGGTTAAAGTGCACATTGTCAGATTTTAATAAAGGCCATTTTTATACATTTGGGTTTCACCATGTAGAAATTACAGCTGTCTTTATACATAGTGTCCCCCCCCCCCCCCCCCCCCCCCCCCCCCCCCCCCCCATTTCAGGGCACCATAATGTTTGGGACACAGCAATGTCATGTGAATGAAAGGAGTCGTGTTTAGTATTTTGTTGCATATCCTTTGCATGCAATGACTGCTTGACGTCTGTGATTCATGAACATCACCAGTTGCTGGGTGTCTTCTGTTGATGCTCTGCCAGGCCTGTACTGCAGCCATCTTTAGCCTATGCTTGTTTTTGTGGCTAGTCCCCTTCAGTTTTCTCTTCAACATATAAAAGACATGCTCAATTCGGTTCAGATAGGGTGATTAACCTGGCCACTCAAGAATTAGCCATTTTTTAGCTTTGAAAAACACCTTTGTTGCTTTAGCAGTATGTTTGGGATCATTGTCTTGCTGCAGAATGAACTGCCAACCAATCAGTTTTGAGGCATTTGTTTGAACTTGAGCAAATAGGATGTGTCTATACACTTCAGAAGTAATTATGCTACTACCATCAGCAGTTGTATCATCAATGAAGATAAGTGAGCCAGTACCTTCAGCATCCATACATGCCCAGGCCATAACACCCCCACCACTGTGTTTCACAGATGAAGTGGTATTCTCTGGATCTTGGGCAGTTCTTTCTCTCCTCCATACTTTGCTTTTGCCATCACTCTGATATGTTAATCTTCATCTCATCTGTCCACAAGACCTTTTTCCAGAACAGTGGTTGATCTTTTAAGTACTTCTTGGCAAACTGTAACCTGGCCATCCTATTTGTGCGGCTAACCAGTGGTTTGCATCTTGCAGTGTAGCCTCTGTATTTCTGTTCATGAAGTCTTCTGCGGACAGTGGTCATTGACAAATCCACACCCGACTCCTGAAGAGTGTTTCTGATATGTCGGACAAGTGCTTAGGGATTTTTCTTTATTATAGAGAGTTAATTCCTCTGTCACAAGCTATGGAGGTCTTCCTTGGCCTGCCAGTCCATTTGCGATTAGTAAGCTCACCAGTGCTCTCTTTCTTCTTAATGATGTTCCAAACAGTTGATTTTGGTAAGCCTAAGGTTTGGCTGATGTCTCCAACAGTTTTATTCTTGTTTCTCAGTCACAAAATTGCTTGGTTGACTTTCATTGGCACAACTTTGGCCCTCGTGTTGATAAACAGCAATAAAAGTTTCCAAATGTGATGGAAAGACTGGCGGAAAGATTAGGTGCTGAGAACTCTGTTATACCTGCATTAAGGACGCAATTAAACACACCTGAGCAATTACAAACACCTGTGAAACCATGTGTCCCAAACATTATGGTGCCCTGAAATGGGGGGGAACTATGTATAAACGCAGCTGTAATTTCAACATGGTGAAACTATAATGTATAAAAATACCCTTTAATAAAATCTGACAATGTGCACTTCAACCACGTGTGATTTTAAATTACAAATCTCAAATTGTGGAGTACAGAGGCAAATAAATAAATGATGGGTCTTTGTCCCAAACATTATGGAGGGCACTGTATGTTGTGCTCTCAATCTTTAGCTGTGTGAAAGTGCTGTGGGATACATGGCTTTGATTTTTATTGGCATGGAGATTGTCACCAGCTGACTCTGTTAAGGTCTTTTCCATATTATGATAGGTCAGGAATGTTGGCTTATTGCCAGCTTCGGTTTAACAGCCAGAATCTTTTAGTTTGGAGTACGCACTGTCCAATTTAACATTCTTTTCACAGTCTTTTATTGTGATACGTCAGCCGTGGCTCAGCTGGCAACCCAACCTCGGTTCTTGAGTCAGAATATTGAGAGTTCAAATCCCGTCAGCATATTCCAGAGCAAAATCGAGGAAGTACTGCAAAATTGGGGGTGTTCCCTTTCAAAGGAGACCTCAATACACGTCTCTTGCAGTTTAGAGCTACAGAGTGAAAACAGGCCCTTTGGCCCACTAAGTCCTTCCCGATCGACAATCACCCCTAAGTTCTATCCTACACACTGGAGGGCAATTGGAAAAGCCAATTAACCTACAAACCTGCACGTGGTTGAAATGTAGGAGGCAACCGAAACACCTGGGGAAAACCGACGCAATCACGGAGAACGTGCAAAATCTGTAAACAGCACGTGTAGTCGGGATCGAACCCGGGTCTCTGGCTCTGTAAAGTATTAATGCAACCACTGTGTTACTGTGCTTCAATAGTTTATTGTCACATACAGGGGCGGAAAACCCGGGGGGGCCAGAGGGGACACGTCTCCCCCATGTTTTGAGAAGTGGGGGACATCCCCGCCAGGTTAACCTGCCTGGGCTTGCGGGAAATATGGCCAGCGCAGAGAAGCAACGCTGGTATCCCGTCAGTCCAGACAGGGCTGTTGGTTAACCCGGTGAGACAGGCACAGTTGAGCTGCATTTAGCACTGCATTGAGCCTCCGAAGCCTCGCGCGCGTGTGTGTGTGAGTGTGCGCATGCGCGTGCGGCCGCCAAAAAATTGTGTCCCCCGTCCCCTCCATGTTTTGATAGTGAGTTCCGCCCTTGGTCACATATACACTGCGCGGTGAAATTATTTTTGCACAGCTCACACATGCACAGCAGCCATACTTTGGCACCATTTACAAAAATAAAAAGTCCAAAGTCTACAGTCTGGCAGTATTGGAGTGCCCTGATCCAGGTAAACCCAGACTCCTGCAGGGCATCCTCTGTCACCCTTGACCGGCTTGGTCTGCAAACCCACGTCCCTCTCCTCGCCTGACTGCCTCTGCGCACTGAGACACCTCTCTGGCCTCAGAGTTGGGGGAAACTTTTAATATTCTGAAGAACTGGGGGCATTTTTCCCTGGTGTTCTGGACTATACCTAATCTCCCCATTAACAAGTGTAAAAAAGATTATCTTACCACAGTTACGGGAGCTGGCAGTGTTGAGACCAACAATCAACGATCACATGGAAAGCATTACATATATTGTAAAACTACTCCAGCATTTGTCTTTTATTTTGTAAACTAGGATGGCACAGTGGCACAGCGATAGCTGTAGCTTTACAGTGCCAGAGAGCCAGGTTCAATCCTGACGGAAGGTGCTGTCTGTGCAGAGTTTGTACATTCTCCCTGTGAACACAAATTTTCTTTGGGCACTGTTTCCTCCCACAGCCCATTGAAACTTACTGATAGTGAAAGGCCCAGATAGATTGGATGAGGAGAGTATGTTTCCATGAGTGGGAGAGTCTAGGACCAGAGGCCACAGCCTCAGAATAAAAGGACGTACCTTTAGGAAGGAGAGATGAGGAGGAATTTTTTTAGTCAGAGGGTGGTGAATCTGTGGAATTAATTGCCACAGAAGGCTGTGGAGACTGTCGATGGATATTGTTAAGGCAGAGATAGGTTCTTGAGTGGTACGGATGTCGGGGGTTATGGGGAGAAGGCAGGAGAATGGGTTTGAGAGGGAAAGATAGATTACCATGGTTGAATGGCGGAGTAGATTTGATGGGTCAAATGGCCTAATTCTGCTGTTACAACTCTCTGTAATTTATTTGCAGTCTGTTTGGGCAGAACTGTTCCCAAACCAAGTTGTGATGCTACCCGACAGTATATTTTCTATGAAATGGTAGTTGTACGACAGAAAATCTCACATGTTGATTCTTGACAATTAATTTCTAATCCGTCTAACCGAATGTGAGAGCTGAGCAAACTAGACCATTTGGCAAATTTGAGTGATCTAAATGGACTTATTGTTCCTCTGGTTTACATTCCCCTTCAACAGCCTCTGGCTATTGCCAGTGTCAGAACAACACTTGGAAGCAACAAAGCCGAAAATAGACCCTTGTGAGTCTTTGAGAACATTTCAGTATCATGTCAGGCTGTACTTTATTTTATCTAATTAACAGACTTCAATGTTACATCTTTGCACTAAATGTTGTCCCACTTATCATAATTATAGAGTAATTCAGCGTGAAAACAGGTCCTTTGGCCAAACTTGCCCACTCCGACCAACATGCCCCATCTACACTAGTCCTACCCGCCTGCATTTGGCCCATTTCCCTCTAAATCTATCTATTTGTCTACCTGTCTAAATGTTTTTTTACACATTGTGATGGTTCCTGCCTCAACTACCTCCTCTGGCATTTCATTCCATATACCTACCATTCTTTTATTTAAAAAAATAACTTGCCCCTCGGGTGCATAATCCTTTATCTTTGCACTGTGGATATCTTTGCTTCATTGTATTTATGTACAGTGTTTCTCTCAATTGTCTAGCATGCGAACAAATGCTTTTCACTGTGTCTCGGTGCATGTGACATTAATAATTTTGTCCAATTTTGAAAGGTACGAGGTTTTGGCAACTGATATCATTTACAAGAGATGTAGTGCATTTTTCTTTCATTTGGTAAATCTTTCTTAATCAGCCTTTAAAGGCATAACTTAATTACCCCTGTACCAAACCTTGGGACATATGCCATGTTATAGATGCTACAATCAATAGACTTTGGAATTCTAGTGGGTCCCATAGAATAACGTGGGCTTGGAGCTCAGGAACAATGATGACATTGAATGGCGATGCAGGTTTGAGGGGTGGATTAGATCCCACTTTCCACTTCCTGTATGAAAGCCGGTTGTTGCTGCAGTTCACTGAACTGTCACTGTCTCCAGAAGCTGCAAATATATCAGAGAGACTGGCAAGGAACTGCAAATGCTGGTTTACAAATAAAGACACAAAGTGCTGGTGTAACTCAGCGGGTCAGGCAGCATTTCTCGAGAACACGGATAGGTGACCATAAAGACATAGGAATAGATTTAGGCCATTCAGCCCATTATGTCTGCTCCACCATTCAATCATGGCTGATCTATTTTTTCCTCTCAAACTCATTTGCCTGCCTTCTCCCTGTATCCTTCGATGCCCTCATAATCAAGAACCTATCAATCTCTGCTTTAAAAATACCCAATGGCTTGTCCTCCACAGCCGTCTGTGGCAATGAATTCCACAGATTCACCACCCTCTGGCTAAAGAAATCCTGAGTCAAGAGTGTTTTATTGTCATGTCCTAAACAGGACAATGAAACACTTAATCATTCCTCTTCATCTCCATTCTAAAGGTACGTCCTTTTATTCTGTACCCTTTGGTCCTAGATGCTACCATTAGTGCCTTTCAATTACAGGGTCGAGATCTTCCATTCGACCTGGTCAAAGAGCAGCAGAAATTAGTGGGAGCAGTGAGCGAGGATCCTTGGAGACAGGAGGAAGACTTTAAAGTAGGCATAGCTTGAGAATATTTTGCAGAGGAGCAATACAACGGAGGCACAAGGAACTGCAAATGCATATTTACAAAAAAAACACACAAGTAACTCAGTGGGTCGGGCAACATCTCTGGAGAACATGGATAGGTGACGTTTCAGGGGCCCCTCTTCAAACTGGGTTTTGGGTTGGAATCCTTCTAAAAGACCCTTCCACCATATTGTCCAGGGATGCTGGAGAATATGTTTGTTTTTGTAAACCAGCATCTGCAATTCCTTAGAAAAACACAAAATGCTGGATTAACTCAATATGTCAGGCACCATCTCTAGAGAACATGCATTGGTAACGTTTCATGTTGGAATCCTCCTTCAGACATCACCTTCCTTGTCCGTTCCTTTCAATGTTGTAGAAATCAAGAGTACTGGACATTGTTAGATCATAAGGGTGTTGCCAGAAATGAAGGTTATAAACGCTCAGGAAGAACTGATCAGGATGTGACACTTTGCTCTGGAGAAAAAGGGAGATCTTTAAAATTAGTACAGAACTGAACAGCTGTTTCTATTCGTAAATATAATAGAGCCATCAACATGCAGCAATTCAACTATTCTCTGCTGCAGAAGGCAGTGGAGGCCAATTCACTGTTTTCAAGAGAGTCTTAGACATATCTCTTGGGGCTAATGGAATCAAGGGATATGGGGAGAAAGCAGGAACGGGGTAATGATGTTGGATGATCAGTCATGATCATAGTGAATGGTGGTGCTTGTTCAAAGGGTTGAATGGCCTACTCCTGCACCTATTTTTTATGTTTCTAATAGATGTTGCAGAGGAACAATCTACCGATAGTTCTGAGGCTATGCAACTGGCCACAATAGGTAGTGGTTGCGGAAAATGGCAAGAGAGTTTCTGAAACGGAACAATTAAATTCTTCCCGGCAGCAGCACAACAAAATTGTAAGCATAGTACTCTGTAAAATCCATGATAAACAACAATGTTTAGGATATAATATATATATATTTTTTCATATATATATATATTTTCATATATATATATATATTTAAAAAAAACAGATACATAGACAATAATAGTGCAAATTAGTTCAATAAAGTTCAGAGCCTATTTTAATAGCCTGATGGTTGTTGGGGAAGAAACTGTTGCTGAACCTGGATGTTAGTTTTCAGGCTCTGATACACTTTTCCCGATGTCAGGAGTGAAATTAGAGTGTGGCCGGTGGTGTGATGCTGGCTGCCTTTTTGAGGCAGTGACTCCTGTCGATCACGCGATGTTGGAGAGGTCAGAATCCGTGATGGACTAGGCAGTCTTAACCACTTTTTGGAATCTTCTTCTCAGCCCCTGGAGTTGCCGAATTAGGCTGTGATAGTTTGAGGGGAAGCAACTGATGGAAAAGTGAATGCTGACTGGGAGTGAAGCAAGTGAGAAGCTTGTGGACAAAGGTAATAGTAGAGTCCATTACATTGAATACTTGAAATAGCCGTATATTAGATTCTCATACCATTAAGCATTCATTTAGACAAAACCCATTGTATTTCCCCTCAATTCCCCCCTTGCCTGCACATCAGAGGTGATTTGCAGTGGCCAATTAATTTCTCAAGGTTTAGTCATGTGTACCAAGGAACAGAGAAAAGCTTTTTGTTACTTTCGACTCCCCTCACCCCTGCTCTGTCATTTTATCTATCCAGCCTTCATGCCTTATCACAGACTTTTTATTTTGATCTTTCTTAAAACATGTTTATTTGGAAATGTTCTCACTTACAAATAGCCTAGAGCTGTCGTCTTATGGCTCCTGTGGGCTTCCCCTGGGAACTGCAGGTTGATACAAAGTGTTGGAGTAACTTACTGGGCCAGCTGCTATCTCTGGAGGACATGGAGGGGTGGCGTTTTGGGTCGGGTCCCTCCTACCTTTGGTCCCTCCTACAGACGAACTGGGTGCGGACCCGGCAGGGTGGAGCTGGGGCCGACCTGATAGGGGGAAGGGTCGTCGGAACAAAGCACAGATAGAGGTCTTAGGCAGGGGAGCGGACCGAGTAGGGTGGACTGGCCACTGGAAAAGCGGACCTGAAAGGAATATGATGGTCAAGCGGACCTGAAGGAGAAAGGGCCTAACCGACCACGTGGTATGAGTAGCAGACTGGATGGACGTGCGAGGACACCACTACCGAGGGGTGCGCTACAGTAAAGGGTCTATACGTGTGGTTCATACCCTAGTTATCCCCCCCCCCCCCCCATAAACAACTTCTCCCCTTTCTACTTCCCCGGTGTCGAAGGGCCTGTTTCCACACTGTATTACTGTATTACCATGACACACGGGACACGGTGACGACAGTGTAGAGGCGGCGAGATGATCGCAGTGGAGTTGGAAGACAGGGTGCGGACCCGGCAGAGTGGAGCTGGAGCCGACCTGAAAGAGAGAAGGGCGAGCGGACCGAGTAGGGCGGACAGAGCGGAGGCGTCGGAGCAAAGTGATGCGCTACAGACCAAAGATTATAGAGCAGAGCTTTTGCTACAGACATTATGAGGCAGAAAGAATGAGGGTAATAGGCATTCGTCTCATCCCAACAGGCCGAACCCAGTCATTTTTCACATGCTACGATTCTATTAGATAAACGCGATGCGTTAGAGAATGATAACTACGAAATCCATCCCGACCCATTTATTTGTGATAGTTTACTCCAGTGATGCTGCGTGGCCCGCTCCAACACTAGTGTCTTCTCAAAATTGAAGTAGCTCCCCCCCACCCATAGTAAAATGTGAAAGTGAACAGAGACCAGCACAACAGCAATGTAGGAAATAACTGCAGATGCTGGTTTAAATCGAAGGTAGACACAAAATGCTGGAGTAACTCAGCGGGACAGGCTGCGTCTCTAGAGAGAAGAAATGGGAGACGTTTCGGGTCGAGACCCTTCAGACTGGAACGAGAGAAGGCGGAGCGGACTGAGTGATGTCCAACCAAGGAGTGCGCCACTCAACGCGAAGCACGACCGAAGAAGCGTCTCGACCCGAAAGGTCGCCAATTCCTTCTCTCCGTAGATGCTGCCTCACCCGCGTAGTTTCTCCAGCATTTGTTTGTCTACTGCCTGTGAAGCAAGACGAGGTGGCCAGCGGACCTGGGAGGAATATGGCGGCATGCGGATGAAGTGGAGTTGAATGGGAGAGAGGGTCCAGCGGACCACGTGGTGTGAACATGCGTCTGGAACAAAGTGATCTTTGATCTGGACGGGAAGAGAGGACACAGGTCCATACGTCTATAGGGTGATTTCACCAAAGGTCAAATGAGCGTAGATCCCCCCTCACGTGACCGAAAATTTTAACTGGAGGACATATCTCAGTTTGGTACATGTTAGTGAATGGGGAAACACGCACTTTCCCACCCGTTAAAAACATGGAAAACGGCCGATTGTAAGTTCCTTACTTTTGATGAAATTCAGCGAGCAAACGCGATAATTCCCGATATTTTGGACCTGTAAATCATCACGGCAAATGTCGGCTGTTCACTTCCGCTGTTTTCTACCTTCAGTTCCCTCTTGTAATTACCTCACTTTCTATCTTTTTTTTTGCCTGACAATTTAGGTCGTTGTGCTTCACGGTCACCCCGACTAGCACAGAAAATTTCAGCTCCAAAATCGGCCGTTTTCCATGTTTTTAACGGGTGGGAAAGTGCATGTTTCCCCATTCACTAACATGTACCAAACTGAGATATGTCCTCCAGTTAAAATTTTCGGTCACGTGAGGGGGGATCTACGCTCATTTGACATTTGGTGAAATCACCCTATTCCTATGGTTACATCATTACAAAGAGTTAAAACGGTCAAAGTGGTGAAAGTACAGTACAACTAGAATCAAAGTAACATCAATTCATATTGGCCACAAAGTATGGAACTTTAAAAGTATGATACATAGAAAGCCCAAAGGCCCATCAAGCCTGCCCCGTCATTCAATATGACCTTTGCTGATCTAACCCAGGCCTTCTTTTACCTTTTTCCCTTTGATGACTCAATTGACTGCTTCTCTTCCCACAGATGTGCCTGACCAGCATTTTCTGTTTTGATTTTAGATTTACTACAATTGCAGAATTGGTTTTTTACAATATTTATTCTACGACGATCCAGCCTCCACAATCCTCTGAGACCTGTTCGATCCTAACCTCAGATGCTGTCTGTACGGAGTTTGTACGTTCTCCCTTTGACCGTGCGGGATTTCCCCCGGGTGCTCCGGTTTCCTCCCGCATCCCAGACGTGCAGGTTGGTCGATTAATTGGCTTCTGTAAAATGCCCCTAGATGTGGGATAGATCTAGTGTAGGGTATGGGTGATCGTTGGTCGGTGGGCTGACGGGCCTGGGTCCACGCTGCATCTCTGAACTAAACCTACATTCCTTCCTCTAGCTTCACAATTTGCAACTCTTCAAATTGTTTGTCTCGCACCTTCTATCTTTTCAACTCTGGCCTTTGTGCCATTCAAAAAAACTCTCCTCACAGGTAAAAAAAACAAACATTGCAGGTCAGGCAGCATCTGTGGGGGGAAATGGGCTGAAGAATTGTCCTAACCCGAAATATCATCTGTCCATCTTCCTCCACAGACACTGCCTGACACTACAAGTTCCTCCAGCTGATTTGCTTTGCCCATCTACAGCAATGGATACACTTTAAAAAAAAAACCCTCTGCATTTAACTTAACTAGTCACATAGTCAAACAGCGTGGAAACAGACTCCTTGGCCCAACTTATTCTTCTGCTAGTCATGTTTGCCCTCGTTTACCCTATATTCCTCTAAACCTTTCCAATGCATGCCCCTCTCCAAGTATTTTTTCAATGCTGTTATAGTACCTGCCTCAACTACCTCCTCGGGCAGCTTGTTCCGTATACCCACCACCTTTGGGGTGGTGAAGTTGCCCCTCGGATTCCTGTTAAATCTTACTTCCAGAATATAGACAATCCACCAGTTAATCAAATGATGGACTAGAAATCAGTCGCAATGATACCGGCAAAAGAAAGTCAAATGTGACTAAAATATTCATCCTGTTAATGAATTGTTAATGAATAAAGGTTTGGCCAAATGCATTAAAAAAATAGCTAAGGAAAAATATCCGAACACTGGCCGGTATTATCCAAGACATTTTTAGCTTATATTTTCTCTTGAGAGGGATAAAGGAACCATTGAATGCAGAGCAACTTCCACCAGTAGATGGATATTTGTAGCTCTGCTTTCCAGACAGCTTCTGTCCCTTCTGTAACCCTCCGCTTAAATTTCCCCACCTCCAGCCTCTCTGCACCTGCTTCCTACAGGAGAAGAAGTCTCACTTGCTTCACCAACTCCGAGGTAAGTGCACTCATCGTGGGAAGGGGTGGAAAGAAAGAGCGGGCGGCTTTAGCGGAGAGGGGCGGACGCTCAATGTTTCGGATCAGGAACCTTCTTCGACACTGGAGTAGAGGGTGCTGGTGAGGAAAATGGGGGGAGGGGGTGGGAAGTATGCAAGAGCTGCCAAGTTTTAGGTGGATCCACGTCGGTCGGGAGGCAATTGTGGGAGAGAAGGGTGGATGTCGTAACCGAGGCTGGAGGTGATGAGTGAAGACAGGAGATGTTTGTCATATCATCAAATGATAGGAGCAAAATTAGGCCATTTGGCCATTCAAGACTACTCCGCCATTCAATCATGGCTGATCTATCTCTCCTTCCTAACCCCATTCTCCTGCCTTCTCTCCGTAACCTCTGACACCCGTACTAATCAAGAATTTATCAATCTCTGCCTTAAAAATATCCACTTATTTGGCCTCCACAGCCTTCTGTGGCAAAGAATTCCACAGATCCACCACCCTTGACTAAATAAATTCCTCCTCATCTTCTTCCTAAAAGAACATCCTTTAATTCTGAGGCTTGACTCTCCAACTAGTAGAAACATCCTTTCCACATCCACTCTATCCAAGTCTTTCACTGTTCTGTACGTTTTAATTAGGTCCCCCTCCCCTCATTCTTCTAAACTCCTCACCTTGGGTCAACTCAAACAATCCATGGGCTGACGGGCCTGTTCCTGTAATGTACATTTCACTCCTGTACAGTTATATGTACTGTGAAACAAGAAAAGTACAGCACGTGAGAAGGAGAGCTCCAGAAATAAAGGCAAACTTGGCAGCCTACAGCAAGTTGCTCACATTCTCCTGCCATTGGACTGAGCTGGGATGGCACAGTGGTGTAGCTGGTAGAGCTGCTGCCTCACAGGGCCAGGCCCAGGTTCTATCTTTACATCAAATGCTGTGTGTGGAGTTTGCACGTTCACCATGTGTCCTCCCATCCTAGAGATGTGCGGGTTTGTAGGTCAGTTGGCCTCTGTAAAACTGCCCCGTGTGTAAGGAGTGGAGACTAAAGTGGGATAACATAGAACTAGCGTGAACGGATGACCGATGGTCGGCGTGGACTCAGTGGGCCGAAAGGCCTGTCTCCATGCCGTAACTCTAAACTAAACTAAAAGATACGCAGAGGCCTGAAGTCAGGTCTTAAGCTCTTCCCAGATGGAACATTGAGAACGGGAGACGTAACAATGAAAGAATGATGTGATGAGGGAGATGGAAGAAACTGCTAAATGTTTTATTCACAACTCAAAAGACATCTCTATCAAAAGTCATTACATTTATACTTCTGCATACTTAAACAAAAATGTATTCCAAACAAGCTTAATAGGTGCATTGAATAATAAAACTGCAGATACCGGTTTACACCAAACATAGACACAAAATGCTGGAGTAACTCAGTGGGTCCAACAGCGTTTCTGGAGAAAATGGATAGGTGACATTTCAGGCCGGGACCCTTCTTCGGACTGAAACCTAACCATGTTCTCCAGAGGTGCTGCCTGACCCGCTGAGTTACTCCAACACTTTGTATCTATTTTTGGTGCATGGAGCAATGGTTGAAATTCTCCTTTGCAAAGCACTGGTTAATATACGTGGGTAAATCACTAGAAACATTAGTTAATGCAACGAATCACAAAAGTTACAAGGATTTATCCCATTAACTGTGAAGCAGAGAGTTGGCTCAGCAGTATTTCATTGGTCGGTTTCCTCGTAAGGGATTGTGCAGTGACTGATAAGTGTGAGAAACAAGTCTGGCTGTGTCAGTGTGAGACTCTTTCTACCAGGCTGTGAAACCCAGTCAGTCTAAGGATGCCTCTTTAAGTCCTGCATGCTGCTCTCATTGTGAACGTCATTATTCTATTGTCTTCAATGTTCTGGCAGCGACTGGAATCCATCAGCAACATCAGGCACAGTTTTGTTTGAGTTGACTATGGGACAAACATCTCCCATCCTCTGAATAATTTATACCGGGCCGAACATTTTAAACACAAGGATTTAATTATTGCTGCTATTGGCACGGCTGTTGCGGAGAGTTGGGAGAGAGCCTGCGATTTGTTTTCCCGAGGTTGTTCTTGGCTGCGGGACAGATATCTCTGTTGAGGCATCCAGAGCAGCGAGGATTCACTGGCAGGCAGATCTGCTGACCAAATCCCACCAGCAGCCAGTTTGTCTCACTCCACAGTTCCCTGGAAGAGAAATAGGAGGGGGCAACATATGTACCTCATGGAGGGGCATCATTGGCTGCCTCACCATCAATCCGTCTCGTCCTTTTTTCCTATTATTGTTTTTTTAGTATGTGTTAAATGTGTGTTTTAGTGCTCTTTAGCTTTGTTTTATGTGTGGGGAGGGATTGGCGTAAACTTTTTAAAATCTCTTACCTCGACGGAGATGCAATTTTTTCCGTATCGTATCTCCGTCTGCGCTGCGGCATAACATCGAGGAGTTGCGGCCTCTCGCTGGGGATCGAGCTACAATCATGGGAGCCTGCGGACTTAACATCATGGAGCTCGCGGTCCCTGGTTAGAGATCAACTTCGGGAGCTCCAGGCCGCAGGAGCTTCGATCGCCCCGACTGCAGATGGTTCGAAGGAGTGAAGAAGATAAGACTTTATTGCCTTCCATCACAGTGAGGAATGTGGGGAATCCACTGTGGTGGATGTTTATGTTAACTTTTATGCAGTTGTGCGACTTGTTGCTTTTTCTTTTAGTATGGCTGTATGGTAATTCGAGTCTCACTGTATCTTAATTGGTACACGTGACAATAAAATACCCTTTGAACCTTTGAATACAGGGTCTGAAGAAGGGTCCAGACCCAAAACGTCACCCATCCTCTCTCTCCAGAGATGCTACCTGACCTGCTGACTTACTCCAGCACTTTGTGTCTATCATTAATACAGGTGGGGATTTGGTTTAGTTTATTATTGTGACAGTGAAAAGCTTTTTGTGGCGTGCTATCCAGTTAGCGGAAAGACTATACATGATTACTATCAGGCCGTCCAGAGTGTTCAGATAAAGCGAATAGCATATAGTGCAAGATAAATGCCAGTCTGATTAAAGATGGTTAGTCTGAGGGTCTCCAATGCGGTATATGGGAGGTCAGGACCGTTTCTTAGTTGGTGAGAGGATGGTTCAGCTGTTATCCGGAAACTGAACCATCCAATCAAGCCGTCCAGTGTCT
This sequence comes from Leucoraja erinaceus, assembly GCF_028641065.1. NCBI lineage: Eukaryota > Metazoa > Chordata > Chondrichthyes > Rajiformes > Rajidae > Leucoraja > Leucoraja erinaceus. Next base: position 23,166,477 of record NC_073396.1, read on the forward strand.
GATTAAGGGTATAATGTTTAAAGCAAGATAAAGTCGTACTTTAGAGATTGTACTGATTTACTGTTTTGAGATCATACGAGGGTCTCCAATTAGGAGGATGGTAGCTCTGGATGGCTCTCTAGTTGGCAATAGGACGGTTCAGTTCCGTTGCTTGATGGCTGATATAGAGGGCTTGGACAATTATCATCAAGGCGTTGGTTTACACGGGGTGCTCTAGTTTCCTCCCACACTCTAGACACAGGCTTGTAGATTAATTGGCTTTGGTACAAAGTGTAAATTGTCCCTGGTGTGTAGAATAGTGTTAGTGTATGTGGTGATTGCTGGTCGGCGTGGACGAGGTGGGCCGAAGGGCCTGCTTCCACACTGCATCTCTAAAATCTAAAGTAAAGTCTCTACCTAGTCTGATACTGAATCAATGGCTACTGTATATGGATGATATTGCTGCTAACTCCTGTACCCCCTGCTTACAATGTTGTTTGCGTTATATGTGGCTGCATTCCGGGCACCATCCACCCTATTGCGTTTGGATGTGGGCTCCCCGAACCCTACTTACCGTGGCATCCATTCTTCCAGTGCCAGTCTGGTTTTCTCAGGAGTTTTGGTCTCCTTTCCGAGCCACTGCAGCCGATTTGCGATCCTGTGTACATGGGTGTCAACACCTGTAAAGGAGAAGGGTCGAGGATTAAAGTCAGCTGGACGAAGGCGTGCAAGGGCCAAAGGTGAACGTCAAGCCTAAATTTCACAAGCGTATTTCCAGGACTCGAGGGACTGAGGTTTGGGCTGCAGAGAGTTTATTGGCACTGTGAGGCAGCTGTGGCACTCTGCTGTGTTGATGTGGTCAGGTCTTAAACGTGTTCTCGATTTGGGATAGACTATAAGTGTCAACATCACCCGCGATACATGTCCTGAGGGGAACTTTAAAACAAAAACTTCAAGCAAAACAAGTTCATCGTGACAGACTGCACAACCCAGCCTTGCAAATGGAATAGAAACTTTCCCAATGGTGGACGTGAGTTGGAATTCTTCCACGAAGGACAATAGGTTTGTCATGTTGATAACCACTTATTTCCTGCTGGCAAAAACAATTTGTTCCCAGCCCTTTGATTGTGTGCAGATCCGCACCAGCCATTGTTCTGCTGCAATCAAAATGCTCGGCTACAAACCGAGGCACCTCACCCAAAGTAACTCCACTGCAAAAGCCCACTGGACTATCGGGCCGATGCGAAAGGTGCGACGTAAATGCACGTTTGCTTGCTTCATTGATTTTTCTCTCCCCCCTTGTTCGCCTCTGAGGTGTCAGGGTTATGGGGAGAAGGTCAGAGAATTGGGTTGAGAGGGAAAGATAGATCAGCCTAGATTGAATGGCGGAGTACACCCAATGGGCCGAATGGCCTAATTCTGCTCCTATAAACTTATGAAATGAGCTTTTTTGTCTTGTGTGCCGAGGTATAGCGAACATATTAGCGGAAAGACTATACGCGATTACAATTGAGACGTCCACAGTGTACAGATACAATACAAACAGAATAACTTTGAGTGCAAGATAAAGTCCAGTAAAGTCCGATTTAAAATAATCAGGTGACAATTAAATATTGTTGATTGAGAATTGACACACCTAATGTCTCGCATCCTGATTAAAGAAAGGACCAATTCATAATGTTATAAATATATTTACTAAGAACATTCTAGACAATTGACCAGAGGAGGTTTACGAGAATGATGGTGGGAATGATTGTGTTTGACGGCACTGGGCCTGCACTTGCTGAAGTTTACAAAGATGAGGGGGCCGGGTCCATGTTGATGCTTACCAAGTAATGAAAGGCCTGGATAGAGTGGATGTGGAGAGGATGTTTCCACCAGTGGGAGAGTCTAAGATCAGACGCCATGGCCTCAGAATAAAAGAACATAACTTAAAAAGGAGAATAGGTGGGGATTCTTAAGTCAGAGGGTGTTGAATCTGTGGAATTCATTGCCACAGACATCTGTTGAGGCCACGTTTCGGGTCGAGACCCTTCTTCAGACTAGTCAGGCAAAAGGGAAGGGAGAGATATTGACAGTGAAGTAGGGAGATATAGCACAAATGAATTGAAGTATGCCACTTGGATTAAATAAAGATTTGATGGCTGTTCACAACACATTCGCTATTTTTCAAAATAATTTTACTAGTCATAATTGGAACAGTGCGAGGTTAGAAATAATGCGATACAAATACACCCTTCTTTCTCCTTTTTAGACTCAGAACAAGGTTACAAAATTAAGCTCAATTTCTCTTGTCAAGGTCATACTACAGCTAGCCAGTCTGGAAGATTAAACCGTCACAAACAACTTATGTGATTGATGGTGTGTTTAGTGATCATTGTTTTGAGATAAAATGCAGAGCCAGCAGTTTGCAGGGTTGCCATAGAGTCCTAGATGTCGTGCAGCATGGAAACAGGCCCTTCAGCCCAACTTGTCCATACCAATCAAGATGCCTCAACTAAGCAATTCCTAGTAGCCCACATTTGATCAACATCCCTTGAAAACTTCCCCATTCATGTACCTGCCTTTTAAATGTTTTTATAGTACCTGCCTCACCTACCTCCCCTGGCTGCTCGCTCCATGTGCCCACCACTCTCTGAGTGAAAAAGTTGTCTCTCAGGTTTCTATTATATCTTTTCCCCCTCACCTTAAACCTATGTCATCTGGTTATTAATTCCCCTGGCCAGGATATCAATTCCCCTCATGATTTTATACACCTATAAGATCATCCCCTAGACTCCTGCGCTCCAAGGAATAAAGTCCTAGTCTGAACAACTTCTCCCTGTAGCTCAGGCCCACGAGTGCTGGCAACATCCTCATGAATTGTAAATAAAGGCATGCGTTATCAGTGCTTGTTTTTGTGACGTTACGTACTGGTACAGCATATCGGCACTTCTAAAAAGTTAAACATCCCTATTATATTTACCAGCCATTTGGCACACATGGAGATTAATTGTGCATACCGGCTACCAGAAAAGCACTGTGTATTATACAGTATCATTCACATTGCTAATCTCTGGGAGTGGAGCATTCTCTCAATACTGCTTTTGAAGTGAAACACAAAATGGTGGAGTCACTCAGGCAAGCATCTGCGGAGGGAATGCCTATCAACCTCCACAGATGTTGCCTGATCTGCATAGTTACTGTAGCCCTCTGTGTTTAGTTTAGAGATACAGCGTGGAAACTGGCCCTTCGGCCCACTGAGTCCACAGCCGAACAGCGTACACTAGTTCCATCCGACACACTCGGGACAATTTACTGAAACCAACTAATCTACAAACCCGCACGTCTTTGGAATGTGGGAGGAAACTGGAGCACCCAGAGGAAACCCACGCGGTCACAGGGAGAATGTGCAAACTCCATACAGACAGCACCCGTAGTCAGGATCAAATCTGGATCTCTGGTAGCTCTACTGCTGCGCCACCGTGCTGCCCTGAAATTCTGGATGGACACAAAATGCTGCAGTAACTCAGCGGGTCAGGCAGCATCTCGGGAGAAAAGGAGTGGGTGGCGTTTTGGGTCAAGACCCTTCTTCCCGCTGAGTTACACTAGTCTATCGTCAGGGTTTGACAGCATCCACAGTTCCTTCCTACATCCCCTATCTGGATTGTCTTCTGCAAAATTACCAATCACCTAATGTATCAAAGGTTGCATTTAGTCAAAACATAATAGGCAACTAGGGTGGAGATGATTAAGTAATTACCCAATCAAACGCATGGACGTTACTCTCATTAATTTTATGCTCATTAATTGACATGCAGTTGTTCTCTCATGAAATTGCTGCACTTTTATTGGGAGACTGCCACAGTTTGTATTTTTTTCACTGAGATTACTTAATTAGTTTACTTAGTAATCTTAGTTTACATTCACTAGTCCCAGTGTACCAATAAATGGCAGCACTTATCATTAAAGAGCCAGCAGACTTTTTGATGAAGTGAAATAGTTAACTCCAGGTTCGCTGACTGGATAGCACGCCACAAAGAAGCTTTTCCCTGTACCTCGGTGACAAGAAGAAACAGAACTCTAAATCTCCAAACTCCAATTTTTGACGATTCTAAATATTTCTTTCCAAATTTTTGAAACATTTATTGCCAAATAATTCTAAATATTTTGAAGGGACCCTGGTTTATGCCTTCAACGTCTGTGTGAAATTACTAAGGATTCACCTCACTTAGTTTAGTTTAAAGATACAGCATGAAACAGGCCATTCGGCCCACTGAGTCCATGCTGACCATTGATCAGCCATCCACTCCCTACACTTTAGGGGCAATGCACAGAGGGCCAATTAACCTACAGACTTGCACGTTTTTTGGGATGTGGGAGGAAACTGGATCTTGGTCAGCATGGTTGAGTTGGGCCAAAGGGCCTGTTTTTATGCAGGATGGCTCAATACATGGTTAGTTTAGATATACAGCGTGGAAACAGGCTCTTCGGCCCACTGAGTCCGCACCTACCAACGATCACCCGTGCACTATCCGACACACTAGGGGCAATTTACAGAGGTTGATTGACCTACAAACCGGACGTTCTTTTGGATGTCGGAGGAAACCCATGCGGTCACAGAGAGAATGTGCAAACTCCACACACATACAGCACCCGAGGTACGGATTGAACCCGGGTGGCGGGCACCGTGAGGCAGCGGCTAACAGCTGCGGCTCTGTGCCAACCTTCCAATTAGTATCCAGAGAGAAGCCGGTGCAAAATTTGGACAGAGTACGTGATCGTTTTGAATCATGGTGTTGTTTTACAGACTATTTATTGTGATAGAATTAATCAGCCTCCAGGCAGATTGGAGAAAATGTTCTAAGCTTTTGATCTCAGGCAGCAGAGGAACTTCCTGAAGTCTACACCCCTTTGTGCCTTCAAATAGACATTGTAGGCTGTTTGTTTACTGATGTGTTTCTGCATTTCACTGGGTTAGCAAAAGTTCGCTGGATCAATCCCCTTATCTCTGTAGTCAGTCTGCACTGCAGCTCCACCCAATGGTATAGTTTACACACACAGCACATTAGATATCAGTGACATTTGATCCCATCGAAAGACACAGCAGCCTGAAGGGGCTCGACACAATAGATGCAGAATTTATATCTCGCATCACCTGGGACTTTAGAATCTGGGGTAACAGTCTCAAAATAAAGGGGTCAGTCGCTCAGAGAAGAAATGAGAATAAGTTGCGTCATCCAGATGACAGTGGTGGTTTTGAATTCTCCACTAGTGGGATGGGAAGTCAGAGTCATACAGTGTGGAAACAAGCCCTGGGCTCACCTTACCCACACCGACCAATATGTCCATACTAGTCTCAGCTGCCTATGTTTAGCCCGTATCCCTCTAAACCTGTCCTACCTGTCTAAATGTTTCTGAAACGTTGCAATAGTATCTGCCTTAACTACCTCCTCCAGCAGCTCATTCCATGCACACACTACCCTTTGTGTGAAAAGGTTACCCCTCAGATTCCTATTAAATTCCGCCCCCTTTCATTCTCAAAATATATAAAAGACATTAGGATATGTACATGGATAGGAAAGGTTTAGAGGCGTGCAACGGGGACTAATGAGGGAGGGGCATCTTAGCCAGCATGGACAAGTTGGGCTGAAGGTCCTGATTCCATGCTGTGTAACTCTGTCTCTGGGATTGGGGCGTCACAGTAGAGCTCATGCCTTACAATGCCGGAGACCTGGCTCGAATCCTGACTACAGGTGCTGTCTGTATGGAGTTTGTGCGTTCTCCCTGTGACCACATGGGTTTTCTCCGGGCGCTCCGGTTTCCCCCCCACACTCCAGAGATGTGGAGGTTTGTAAGGTAATTGGTTTTGGTAAAATTGTAAATTGTCCCCAGTGTGTAGGATAGTGTTAGTGTACGAGGAGATTGCTGTTCGGCGTGGACTCGGTGGGACGAAGGGCCTCTGTGTCTCTGAAGTCTAAAGACTCTAATACACCCGAGGGGAGATACAGAGGTGTATAATATCATTGTTTAGACCCTCCAAGTTAGAGTGAAACTACCTTTTTTGCCTTTCTGATGGCCTTATCAAGGTTGTACCTAGACTTCCTATATGAATCGACATTGCCCGACTTGGATGGCTGAGACCTGGTCCTAAGTAGATTTCAGACCTCCTGGTTCGTATAAAGTATGCAGTTAGCAGCCCGAGTCCTTGGTTTTGCATTGCTGCTGTTGGCAAAAGTACTTACAGATGCCAGACACATGGTCCCAGGCTAACTTCATGATGAGATGTGCCATCTTTGGTCCCACTCCTGGCAGGTGAAGCAATTCACTGACGGTGTTGGGAATGTCGCCGCCATATCGTTCCTTCAGGATCGCCGTGGTCTGCTTGATGTATCTTACTTTGCTCTGCGCAAGTAAATCACACCAGGGAGTTAGATAAGAGAGTTGGCCGGTACAGTGGTGAAGCTGGAAGAGCTGTTGCCTCACAGCGCCAGATTCCCGTATTCCATCTTGACCTCGGGCACAGTCTGCGTGGAGTTTGTATGTTCCTAGGACCGCGTGGGTTTCCTCTGGGTACTTCGGTTTCCTCCCACATCGCAAAGATGTGCGGGTTTGTCGGACAATATGCCTCTGTAAATTGCCCCTAATGTATAAGTAGATAAGAAAGTTGGATAATGTCGATGAAGATAGAACTAGCGTGAAGGAGTAATCAATGGTCGGCATGGACTCGGGTGGGCTGAAGGGCCTGTTTCCACGCTGTATCGCTGTATAGGATCCTCACCGACCATTGATCTGTTTCCTTGCTTTAGACTTTAGAGAAACAGCATGGAATCAGGATCTTCAGCCCACTGAGTCCGCGCCGCCCAGCCATCACCCCGTACACTAGCACTTTCCGACACACTAGGGACAATTCACAATTTTTATCTAAGCCAATTAACCTACAAACCTGTACGTCTTTGGAGTGTGGGTGGAAACCGCAGCACCCGGAGAAAACCCACGCTGTGACAGGTAGAAAATACAAACTACATACAGATGGCACCATAGTCAGGATCGAACCTGGGTATCTGGTGCTGTAAGGCAGCAACTCCACAGCTGCGTCACTGTATCTCTAAATTAAAACATGATTGAACCATTCAGTTGCAATATGCACAAAAGAAGTTTCACAGGGGTGGGTAGAGGGAAAATGTTGATTCCCAGGCAAATGGCTTTCCAAGATACCAGGCTTTCTTAAATGCTGGTCCATCCACTGCCCAGAGCAGGAGTCAGATACAGCGATTTAATTTGTACATCTAACTAGTAAATCCCGTATATTCAAAGTCAGCAGATGTCGCCTGTCTAAATATTCAAGAGTCAAAAATGGTCTATTGTCATAGGTTCCAAACAGGGCAATGAAATATTTACTTGAAGCAGCACAACAGAATATGTAAACATAGTACTCTGTAAATATAATAATAAATGAAAAATTCACAATATATATATATATATATATACAGACATACACACACAAACATGTGTTTGTGTATATTACATGATACAGATATACATACAACAAACAAACAAACAAAATTAGCAACAAAAGCAATGCTCCCAAGTCTACGTAGTTCAGACCTTATTTGGAGGTTGTAGTGTTTAAAAGCCTGATGACTGTAGGGAAGAAGCTGCTCCTGAACCTGGAAGTTACATGATGGACTGGGCATGTATCTTCCATGTATCCCAGGCCACAAGATGTTATTTGATAGTTTGTGTTCTCCAGAAATGCTGCTTGACCCACTGAATTACTCAAGCAGTTGTGAAGCAGCATCTGCAGTTCCTTGTTTTTACATCTCCTTGATAATCTCTTTGTTGTTGTGCCTGGCGACATTTTGAACGACAATATATTGTGGAGAAGGACATTCGTAATTCTGCTGTTCATCTGTGTTTTAATTATGTTATCTAAAGACCACACTTACTGCCTGGAACACCTCTGCCTCTGAGGCAATTTATTGACCAAGTTCTTTTGCCTTGCTGGGAACATTGTCAAGGAATCCATTGATGAATGGCTGAAAATAGCCGACAATGATTAAAAAACAAAAAGAGACACAAAGTGCTGGAGTAACAGCAGGTCATGTAGCATCCCTGGAGAACATGGAAAGGTGATATTTTGGGTCAGGACCCTTCTTCAGACTGATTGTAATTTGGAAGGGGAGTGGGTGAGAAAAGCTGGAAGAGAGGTGGGGTGGGACAAACCCTGGCAAGTGATAGGTGGATACAGGTGATGAGATAGATAGATGGGTGGATGGAGGCCACAGAGGGGAAGGCAAATGGCTAGGAGATAAGGAGGGAAGAGGCACAAAATGTGAAGTCAGAGGAAGGATATAGATGGAAGGGGATGGGAAAAGAGGAAAGGGCTATTGCTGTAATAAAAAAAGGTACTGCAGATGCTTGTTTATACAAAAGATGGACACAAGATGCTCAGCGGGTCAGGCAGCATCTCTGGAGAAAATGGATAGGTGACATTTCAGGTTGGAATCTTTCTTCAGACTAAATTCAGACCCAAAATGTCACCTATCCATTTTCTCCAGAGATGCTGCCTGACCCGCTGAGTTACCTTCTTCAAAAGGGTTATTGATGGTTAGACACTTAAAATTGGAGAATTCAATGTTCATACTATTGGGGTTGTGAGCTGTCCAAACATAAAATAAGGTGCTTGTGTATGGCCTCACTCTGGCAATGGTGGAGGCCAAGGACAGAAAGGTCATTATGGGCAAGGGAGTTAAAATGGGTAGCAAAGTTTATGGAGATGTGCAGGACAAGTTTTTCTTACACGGAAAGTGATGGGTGCCTGGAACGTGGTGCCAGTGGTTGTGGCTGTGGCAAATAAAATAGTGGCATGTAAGAAGCATTTAGATGGGCACATGGATATGCAGGGAATGGAGTGTTATGGATATGGAATAAGTGCAGGCAGAGGGGATTAGTCGAGTTAGGATTAAGGTCACGTGTATCGAGGTACAATGAATAGCTTTTATTGCATGCTAACCAGTCAGCGGAAAGACAATACATTAACTTGGGATCACGTTCGGCACGGATATTGTGAGTTGAAGGGCCTGTTCCTATACTGTTTATGAAGGGAAGTAGTGAGGGATATTGGGAGGGAATTCCACAGCTGACGGTCTGGACAGCTAAACTACAGCTGCCATGATGAAGCCATGAAGATTGTGTCACTGTACTGAGGAGGTTTAATTTATAATACTGTAATTAAGCAGCTGTAACTGGTGAACTCACCCTCCAGAATCCCACTGGATGGATAAGTTGTCCCAGTGTCTTGTCGTCCATCTTGAGAATATTTTCTACAGTCAAGCCATGTTCCCTCAGTTGTTTCATCGCGGCAAAAGTCACTTGGTCTTTGGTCTGACTGGACAACATGAGCGACAGAAGGACCTGATATCTCATCACCTGCAGAATTCCAAAAAAGACAGATCAGATGGCGCAGCGGTAGAGCTGCTGCCTTACAGCACCAGAGATCAGAGTTTGATCCTGACTATGGGTGCTGTCTGCACATAGATTGTACGTTCTCCCTATGACCTGCATGGGTTTTCTCCGGGTGCTCCGTTATCCTCCCACATTCCAACGTTGTACAGGTTTGTAGGCTAATTGACATGGTGAAATTGTAAATTGTCCCCAGTGTGTGTAGGATAGTGTTAGTGTGTGGGAATCGCTTGTCAGTACAGATTCAGTGGGCCGAGGGGCTTGTTTCCACGCTGTATCTCTAAACTAAACTAAAAAAACGAATAGTCAGTGTCAACTTAATATAGAAACATAGAAATTAGATGCAGGAGTAGGCCATTCAGCCCTTCGAGCCTGCACCGCCATTCAATATGATCATGGCTGGTCATCCAACTCAGTATCCCGTACCCGCCTTCTCTCCATACTCTCTGATCCCCTTAGCCACAAGGGCCACATCTAATTCCTTCTTAAATATAGCCAATGAACTGGCCTCAACTACCCTCTGTGGCAGAGAGTTCCAGAGATTCACCACTCTCTGTGTGAAAAAAGTTCTTCTCATCTCGGTTTTAAAGGATTTCCCCCCTTATCCTTAAGCTGTGACCCCTTTTCCTGGACTTCCCCAACATCAGGAACAATCTTCCTGCATCTAGCCTGTCCAACCCCTTAAGAATTTTGTAAGTTTCTATAAGATCCCCTCTCAATCTCCTAAATATGAAGCAGAGTGTTCCATTTTAACCATCGACTTTTACCTGTGGAGGAAGGAAATGCAGATGCTGGTTTAGACACAAAAAGCTGGAGTAACTCAGCGGGACAGGCAGCATCTCTGGAGAGAAGGAATGGGTGATGTTTCGGGTTGAGACCCTTCTTCAGACTGACGAAGGGTCTCCACCCGAAACCTGCCTCTCCCGCTGAGATACTCCAGCTTTTTGTGTCGATCTTCAACTTTTACCGTATATCAGAATTGATCTTTGATAAACATCTGAAGTTAATGACCCACAAGCGATATTCCTCCCATCCCCAATCTCCTGAAGGCAATGTGTGCAGACTCCATACAGACAGCACCCGTAGTCAGGATCGAACCCAGAACTCTGGCACTGTAAGGCAGTAACTCTAGGGGCGCGCCACTCTCAGACAAGCTAACATCTTCCCAATGGGTCCCACTATCTCTCAAGCCAACAGCCAAGATTTGGGAAAAGCATCAAAAATACCATGAGGAGGTTGTGCCTCAGTGACTGGTAGAGAGAATTTAAATGTCTTCACTGGGATGACCTAAACAAACCAGCGATTGTGTTTAAAAAATGCAGCACAGTGGAAGTGAGACACAAGGAACTGCAGATGCTGGAATCTTCAGCAAAATGCAAAGTGCTGGAGGAACTCAGCATGTCTGACAGCAACTGTGGAGGGAATGGACAGGTTTGACCCAGACATTGTTTGTCCTTTCCTTCCACAGATGCTGGCTGACGTGCTACATTCCTGCAACACTTTGTGTTTTGCACAGTTGGAAATAGGATCTTTTGGTTGATCCATCGAACCAATGCTCCCCAAGGTGCATCCTGCGATGCAATATTTTAAGAGCAGCAGTAGTACAACTGGGTGGCACAGTACAGTTGTTGCCTTACAGCCCAGTGACCCGGGTTCAATCCTACTGTCTGTACGGAGTTTATACGTTCTCCCCGTTACTTTGTGGGTTTTCTCCGGGTGCTCCACTTTCCCCCCACACTCCAAAAGATGTACAGGTTTGTAGGTTCATTGGCTTTGGTAAAATTGTAAGTTTTCCACAATGTGTAGGATAGTGCCTTTCACCTGCACCTCTAAAGTCGAAAGGTCTTTCTGACGATACAAGGGTCCTGACCTGAAATGCCACCTATCCAAGTCCTCCAGAGATGCTACCTGATCCGCTGAGTAACTCCAGCAATTCCTGGTCTATGAGCTCTTTCTGAAGTTCTGGACTAATACCTGAAATTGGCTCATTAAAAAAAGGAAATTGCCTTGTGATGAAAGAACAGGCAGGTTTGTATAGCTGAAGTTCGGAGGAGTGAGGAAGGACTTGATTGAAGCAGGTAACATTCCAAAGAAACGGCACATTACACTTTACGCTGCCTCGGCAGGGCCAGCAGCATAATCAAGGACGAGTCTCACTCCGGCCACTCCGTCTTCTCCCCTCTCCCATTAGCAAAGAGGTACAGAATTGTCAAAACGCATACTTCCAGATTCAGACACAATTTTCTCCCTGCAAATATCAGACACCTGAACCATCATATCACCAACTAAGTTGTCCTGAACTACCATCTACCTCAGAGACCTTCAGACTGTCTTTAATTGAACTTCACTGGTCTTTGTCTTGCATTAAATGTTATTCCTTTTATCGTGTGTGTACCTTATTGAACGGCTTGAATGTAATCATGTATAGTCTTTCCTGACTGGATAGCACGCTCCAAAAAAAGCTTTTCACTGTACATGTGACAATAATAAACTAAACAAAGTACTGAAGTAACTCAGCAGGTCGGGCAGCATTTCTGCAAAACATGGACAGGTGACGTTTCAGATTGGGACCCTTCTTCCTGAAGAAGAGTCAAAACCCTAAATGTCACCCAACCATGTTCTCCAGAGATGCTGCCTGACCCCCACCGAGTTACTCCAGCACTTTGTGTCCTAGGGGTGGGAGATTGCAACCTTCACATGGTCCGTCCTGTTTCGACGAATGCAATCAACCTGATGTGCACAATCAAATAAGATCGTATAGAACAAGCCTGTGCACGCCATACGCAAGAAGAAGAAGACTTTGTGTCCTTTTGTATAAACCAGCATTTGCAGTTCCTTGTCTCTACAGGATTCCAAATAATTTGACAAGTTGGACGAGGAGAGGATATTGAAGCAATGTTGGAAGCTGTAGAAGGGTGGGTATAATTACAATGTTTAAAAGATATTTGGACAGTTTCATCGATAGAAATGATTTTGAGGGATATGGGCCAAATGCAGTCAAATGAGACCAGCTCAGATTGACATCTTGTTGGGAATGGATGTGTCGGGCTGATTTCCCTGCTGTATGACTCCAGGGCTCTATAATTTTTTTCTACTGAGACGAGTTAAAACTGTGGGTCACTGTAAATAAATAAAGGGTCACCCATTTAAGACAGAAACGAAGCAACTGTTATTCTTCTCATGCAGTCGTGAGTCTTCGGAACTCTTTCGTCAAGGGCTGTGGACGAAGGATGAATTTTGTATTTTTAAGGCAGACGTAGAGACTGGATAATAAGGGAGTGAATGATTACTGGAGGTAATGGGTATTTCAGAATCTATGATCGGCATGAATGACAAATAGCCTTCTCCTGCTCCTAAGTTATATTTATGTTTGTGTGAAACTAATCATCTCTTCATTTACTACTGTCTGGAAGTTTGTACTGTAGTATTCTGGTGCCATTACACCTTATCATTAATCTCTCAGTTACATTTGAGTTGGGGAGACCCAAGCTGATGAAAATAGCTGCATAGAACATACAACAATGCAGCATAGGAAGAGGCCCTTTGGTCCATAATGTCCATGCTGAACAGGCCATGATGCCAGGTTAAACGAATCTCCACTGTCTGCATTTGATCCACATGTTCCCGGCACATTCATGTGCCTCTTCAAAAGCCTTTTAAATGCCACTATGGTATCTGCCTCCACCACCACCAGGAATCCACCACTCTCTGTGTAAAAATGTGTCCGACACATCTCCCCTGATTTTTGCCTTTTCATCTTAAAATTATGCCTGATCAGGCAGTGTCTCTGGAGGACATGGATAGGTGACATTTTGACCCTTCTGAAACGTCGTCTACCCACTTCCTCTACAGGGGCGGCATAGCGGCGCAGCGGCAGAGTTGCTGCGCTTACAGCGCCAGAGACTTGGGTTCAATCCTGACCACGGGTGCTGTCTATATGGAGTTTGTACGTTCTCCCTGTGACCACGTGGGTTTTCTCTGGGTGCTCCCATTTCCTTCCACACTCCAAAGACATACAGGTTTGTAGGTTAATTGCTTTGGAAAAATTGTAAATTTTCCCTAGTGTGTAGGATAGTGGTACCGTATGGGGTGATCGCTGGTCGGAGTGGGCCAACTTTCTCACTCCCAAATAAGGGACTAATTCCCGACGGCAATTCGTTGACTGACTTGGCCATGGCTGGGTGAATGATGAGTTGGCCCGGGTGCTGGACTCTACACAAAGCCCAGCCGGCGGGCCAGCTGAAACGTTTTGGCCCTGGCTGCGTGATGTCGCTCGCAAAGTCCGGCACCCCATCCAACTCATGAACCGATGATCAAGCATGAGGAGGGGTGGTGGTGTCGGCGGTAAGCAAAGGTCCGAAGGACAAACAGCTGGCCGGGCTGCCGACCGACGTGGCCACGGGCGAGGCGCTGCTGCTGCACTCCATAGGCTGCACTACGTCGGGACAGCTGAGGCAGGGCCGGATGTGGTGCTCCGACTCGACAGTCCCCTCGACCCGAGTAGTAGCAGTCAAATACGGGACAAGGGTGGTCCTGTACGGGACAAACCAATTTAGTCCAAAATACGGGATGTCCGGCTAATACAGGACAGTTGGAAACCCTAATGCTGTCTAACCCGCTGAGTTACTCCAACACTCTGTATCTTTTTTGTGAAACAGCATCTGCAATTCCTGATGTTTATAAAGCTGCAATTCAGTTTGTTAACTCTTATACTCAATGTACCAACCAATGAAGGTGAACATACCATACATTATCTTTACCACTCGATTTGTGTTGCCATTTTCAGTGAGTTATGGACTTAGATGTTTTATAATCAATACATTACCTCGGGGGCAGCCGTTTTATCAAAGCAGTGTTCTGCTCCCATGTGATCCACGGGCGCATTCCTGTCCTTCCTCATCTCCCTGATATTATTCAACTGTTCGCTCCAGCGTTCCGGTTCCCATTCGGCCTTCGCCTCCAGGCTAACTTGTTGGGAATTGCTCACGCTCTTCCTCTTGTTCTTCCGCGTACATTTGGGGACAGACTGCGTCACCTGGCTCTCTGCGGCGGTCCCCTCTGTCTCATAGTCCCGGGAATTGTCTGGTCCCGATTGAGCTAACCTGTTGAGGTTCCTTCCCAACCTGAAGCCGCGGTCCTTACCTCTGCCGGGCCAGCAGGGCCCCCGGCTCATGCTCCGAGTCAATACCCCCGGTGCAAAGTAAGGAGACACCGCCATGGTGGGTTTCCCTTTGAGGTGAATGAGGCAAAAGTTCGCGGTCGCGGCCCCTTTAATTCCCGCGCTGGTGAAATGTATCGACTCGGTGAAATGTTACAACATTCAGAAATGTTGCAACGTTCGATTCAGTGTCGGAGATTCCCCTCCCGGGCGCTGACTGGCTAGCAGTGTCTCCTGCCAAGCAAGGAGTAGGAGAGGGACAACACGGAGAAGAAGCATCTATCGCTACCGAATGGTCTCTTCCCGTCCAAGATGTTTGGCTGTGAACGGAATCTGATTTCTTCCAGTCTAAGCCGGTGCAAAGACTCTTTGCTCCCCCTGCTGCGCTATCCCTGTACACACAGCCCATGCTTCTTTTATCCACACTATCTATTAGAATATATTCACTGTTACTATAATAATAGCTCGGGGGAAGTTTAATGAAATGCCTGGTTTAGTTTAGTTTACAGAAACAGCATAGAAACAAGCCAGAGGAGTTGTGGCAGTTTTTAGAGCAACATCAAAACATATTTGGACAAGTAATGGGGGTTATATGGGCTAAACATAGGCAGGTGGGACTAGGGTAGATGGGTCGTCTTGGGCAAGTTTAGCTGTATGGCTTGTTTCCGTGCATCCTGAGTCCATAAGACTGTTCAAGCATAACACTCTTGATTGATTGATTGATTGAAAGATACAGCATGGAAACATGCCCTCTGGCTTACCGATTTCACACTGAACAGCGATCACCTGTTCGCACTAGTTCTATGTTATTCCACTTTTAAATCCCACCATAAAGTTATACTCTAGTCTTTGACATTTTGACACTCAATGTCTAAACAATCCAAGTTCGACCAACCTCTGCATGGAGCTAATTCCCCCTAATCAGGGCAGCATTCCGCTAAACTTTTTCGGCGCCCTCTCCAAAGCCTCTACACCCTTCTTGTAATGGGAAAATCACAATTTCCATCACAACCCTCTATCTTCTATCAATAGGCCAGTTCTGAATCCATTCAACCAATTCTGGATTGGAAGATTAAGATGCATTAGTAGAGGAGTAATGCATCACAGCATGGTTTGGGGATCCAAGACCGTAAGAAATTGCAGAGAGTTGTGGATGCAGCTCAGACCATCACACAAACCACCTCCTTTCCATTGACTTGATCTACACTTCACGTCCCCTCTGTAAGTCCACCAGCATAATCAAGGACAAGTCTCACCCCGGTCACTTCCTCTTCTCCCCTCTCCCTTCAGGCAAGAGGTACAGAAGTGTGAAAACGCAGAGCTCCAGATTCAAGGACCTGATTTACTCTCATTAGACACCCTCAGAATATCTTTAATCGGACTTTGTTGGACTTTATCTTGCACTAAACATTATTCCCATTATCCTGTATCTGTACACTATGGATGGTTCGATCGTTATCATGTACAGTCTTTCCTCTGACTGGATAGCACGCAACAAAAAAACTTTTCACTATACCCTGGTACACGTGACAATAAACAAAACTAAATGTTAGTAAGGATGACTTTGTGTAATTAAATCAAGTCAAGGTGAGTTTAATGTCGTGCCCAAATATGGTGAGGAATAGGTACAAAGAAAATCTTGCTTGCACCTGCATCACAGGCAAATGGACTCGGACAACACAAAAAAAAGTATAGGTAAATTCAACCTAAATGACATGTAAATTCCACAAGACAAAATAAATAAATAGTGTGCGAAAAATAAAAAAAACAAAAATCTCATGTCATCTGGAAGGTACAGACGATAAACATGTCATTTGGTTGGCACATTTGCACAGCTGTTAGAACTACTACCTCACCGCACCAGAGAGCCAGGTTTGATCCTGACTTTAGATGCTATGTTTGCGGAGATTGTATTTTCTCGCTGTGCCCGTGTGGGTTTCCTCTGTGTTTTCTAGTTTCCTCCTGCATCTCACGAATGTGCAGGTTTGTAGGCCTAGGTAAAAACAAAATTGCCCTTAATGTGTGTGAAGTAGATGAGAAAGTGGGATAACATAGTGGGATAATATAGAACTAGTGTGAATGGGTGATCGATGGTTGACATGGAAAAAAGGACCCATTTCTACACTGCTTTTCCAAACTAAACTAAACTAATTTCTCAAATTCCCAGTCTCTGCTGCATCCTCACAATTTTGCCACATCTGTTCCCAAGAATCTGAAGAAGGCTCCCGACCCGAAACATCGCATATCCGTTTCCTCCAGAGATGATGCCTGACCTGTTGCGTAACTCCAACACTTTGTATTCAAAAGTAAACTGTATATGATCTTAAAAGGCTGAATATTCTTTCTCATCGAATTAATATTCACTTTCTTCCCATTCATTTGATTTTATTGTATTCTTGAGAAATATATACTCTAAAGCATCAGTTATCTGAGTGTGTCTTCCTGATCTAGCTGCAGCCAACATCCATTTGATCAGCTGGAACAGCTTGTGTACAAGGATAGATCACATGGACTATTGTAAATTGTATGCTCACACAGCATGACATTGAATCCTCTAATTTAAATGGATTGAAATTATGTGACGCATGAACGGATTTATGCACTGTCTGCCATGACCTTAGGATGACCTAAACTCCTTTACCACAAATTAAATACTTCTGAGGCATTTTCAATGTTATATGTAAGAGAGACACAGATATCCATTTGCATTAAGCAGAAGCTTAATAATATTTATTACTGTGAGTTTCAAGCAAGCTTGGAATCGTTATGAAATATAAACAGAAAAGCATTTAATTCAATTTTTCAAGCATCTGCAGTTTTATTTTTTTATTTTCAACTAGCTTCCAATGATTGCGCTTTTGCTTCTCACCTGAATGCAACTCTGTATTTTGCTCCTACTGCTGACATCTTTTTTAAAGGCCTTTGTTAGTGCTTTGAAGGAACTTGTGTTGACAAAAAGGCAGCAACCAAAAAATGACTCCCATTGAAACTCTGTCCATTTGATCAGTTGGAACAGCTTGTGTACAAGGATAGATCACATGGACTATTGTTGAAAAATCCTTTCTATAATTTAACTTTGATGAACCTAGCTGTCTCTTTTGAATCAACATTGCAATCCGTTCTGACAACCGTTAAACATGACCTTTTGAGTGTAGTATTGTATGATATTCCAGTAAGTTCAGGATAATAATTCCATTTCAGTTTTATTGAAAATTTATAGGTTCAATTGAACTGTCTGATGATGAGCCTCGACCTGAAACATCACCTATCCATGTTCTCCAGAAGGGTCTCGACCCTAAATGCCACCCATTCCTTCTGCTGCCAGTTACAGAAGCTTGAGTTACGTGTCTTTCTCCAGAGAACTGCTGTTATTCCAGCACTTTGTGACATTTTTTCTACATACTCCTATTTTGGGTTTAGGCTTATTGTTATCTTATGTATTGAGGTGCAGTCACAGGGTTTCGTTTGTGTGCTAAGTAATCAAATAAGATAATATTATACAAACTCGCTATCAAAACATGGAGGGGACGGGGGACACAATTTTTTGGCGGCCACGCATGCATGCACACACTCACACACACACGCGAGGCTTCGGAGGCTCAATCCAGTGCTAAATGCAGCTCAACTCTGCCTGTCTCACCGGGTTAACCTATAGCCCTGTCTGGACTCACCCCCACTGTCTTGCGGAAAGCGGAGATTTTAAAATCCGGATCACAAAAACTTGGTGGGGATGTACCCCACCTCTCAAAACATGGGGGGGACGTGTCCCCTCTGCCCCCCACCCCCCCCCCGGGTTTTTCGGCCCTTGACTATCAAGTCATACACATGTAAAAGGTAGTGAAGGAAATGATACCAGAGTAAAGAATATAGTTCTCATTATTGTAGTGTAACAGTTCGAGAGAAAACATCAATTGTCAGCAATGAGGTAGGTTGGACAATACTCCGGCGTGTGGAATATTGTTCAGACGTCTGACAACAGAGGGGAAGAAGCTGTTTCTAAGTCTGTTGGCACGCACCTCAGGATGCTGTACCTTCTTCTGGATTGGAGAAAGGAGAAGAAGGAATGATCATGGTACGTTAGATCCTTGATTATGTTAGCCCCAAGAAAGCAGCTAACATGATCAAACACTTGTCCCACCCCAGTCATTTCTTTGTCGCCCTGGTCCCATTGGGCAGTAGATTCTGAAGGTTGAAAACTCGTCCACTAGACTCAGGAAAAGCTTCTTCCCCTCTGTTATATTTAAAGAGGACAATGATTTAGCAGAAATAAATCTTCCCAAAATGATTTTGCAATCAATACTTTTATGGCCGATTCTCAACCACAATGTTGTTATTTGTAGATGGTAAAATAGGTGGGAAGGCAAGCAGTTTTCAGAGAAATATTCATAGATCAGTTGAAACTCAGTCTCACAATGAAACATGTCTCTCCTTCTCCCCATTGCAAATAATCCCTCTTTTAAACCTTCTACCCTAGATGTGTTTTTTGTTCATTGGAAGAATCAGGGAACCAATACTGTGGGAGACCTTTATCAGAAGGGGACTCTTTCCTCCTTTCAAGAATTGCAGGAGAAATACGAGCTGAACACCAATAACATTTTCAGATACCTCCAAGTTAGGGATTACGTGAGAACATATAGACAAGACTGCTCCTCTGTAGCTCCAGACATACTCGATGAATGTTTGAATAGACATACAGATACAGAGAAGATATCCCACATTTACAATGCCCTCCAAAACATCGACACTCCATCATCTGAGATTTATAGGCGTTCATAGGATGAGATGGGTCAACACATCTCCAAGGATATATGGGACGAAAGCCGACAATACATACATCATTGCTCTTTAAATGCCAGACACTGCCTGACACAGTTTAAAGTACAGCACAGGCTATATTACTCAAAGACCAAATTGAGCAAGATTTTCCCCAGTGTTTCCCCCCTTTGTGACAAATGTCATTCTCAAGAAGCCACCTTAACCCATACTTTTGTACTATGTACAAATATAGAACATTTTTGGACGGAAGACTTTAATGTTACCTCTAAAACACTGAAAATTCCTCTAGAACCAGACCCCAAACTGATAATACTGGGAATATCAGAGGCATGTGTCAAACTAACGGTATTTCAAAGACGCTTTCTCGATTACGGCCTAATATCAGCAAAAAAACTTATACTTAAATTTTGGCAAAAGTCAACAGTCCCCTCAGTGAAGATGTGGATTACAGAAATGACAGAGACACGACATCGAGAAAGAATTAAGTTTGGCTTGACTAACAAACCAGATTGATTTTTAAATATATGGTCCCCTTTTATTGAATTTCTTGAACAATACAATGGTTGAACACAAACTCAAAACCGATTGTAAGGCTGGGTGAGCGGGCGCATGGGTGGGTCGACGGACATATCTCCTCTTCCTTCTTTTTCCTTCTTTTTCTCTTTCTCTTTCCTTTCTTCTCTCTTTTTTCTTATTTCAATTTAATATTCTGTTTGTAAAATGTTAAAATTGAAGTTTTGCTAAAGTTGTAGAAGTGTTATGTCATTCTTTTTTGTACAATTGCTTCCAATAAAATTATAATTAAAGCAATGTTTTTAAAGATATTCATAGATGAAGAAAATAGACAAAGTTGGCAAATTATGTTTAATGAGGGAAAAATGGGAAGAAAGAATAATCAAACAGCTTATAGTTTTATGGATAATAAATGCTGACCCATACACCATAATTGGTTACTGTAATGTTTAATATAATAAAAGCAAATAAAATAATATAATACCAATATATTAAAATCAGTCTGAAGAGGGGCCAGGAAACATCACCTATCTATTTTTCTCCAGGGATACTGCCTGAATCGCTGTTACTCCAGCATTTTTTGACTTTGCACTTTTATTGTTTGTCTATTTGTCTGTTTGATTTACATAAATCAGACAGACAAATGTACGAACAATAATATGTGTATATACATATATACACACATACATATATGCACACACATACACACACATATATATATATACACAAATAGATATATATTATGTGTGCGCGTATGTGTGCATATATACAAATATAGAGGTTTAGTATAAATATGTGTAGGAATGAACTGCAGATGCTGGTTTAAATCGAAGGTAGACACAAAATGCTGGAATAACTCAGCGGAATAGGCAGCATCTCATACACTAAATTTATTTTGAGTATTCATACAACTATGTGTTGTTTATTAAGGGTTTTACAGAGTGCTATATTTACATAGTTCTTGTGCTGCTGCAGATAAGAATTTCTGAACATAAGACAATGAAACACTTGACTTTTAAGTTGAATGCAACATTTCTGTGTTTAAACTACAATCGGACTACAACCCCCAGGAGGCTCCTCGGGCGCGCAGGCGGAAGTAGGGAGCCGCGGTGAGGTCGGTTCCGGGAGGGTCGGGCCTGCAGCCGGTGCAATGGCAGAGTGAGGCGGCGGCTCCGGGGAGCGGGGGAGCGGGCGACGGGGTGAGTGACAGCCGCCTGCCGGGCACCACCGGGCGCGGCGCGGTCCAGGGTCAGGGTCAGAGGCCGGGCGGCGGGACGGCCGAGGGGTGGGCGCTGGGTGCAGGGAGCACACGGGAGGGGGCGGGGCAGGCGATGGGACCCCTCCCCCCACCCTGAGGTGGGGGAGTGTAGATCACCCTGGGGTGGGTGCATTGATCACCCTGGGGTGGGTGCATTGATCACTCTGGGGTGGTGCATTGATTTCTCCTTGGGATGGGCTGCAGATCTCCCTGGGATGGGGGGCTGATCTTGGGGTGGGGTGCAATTGTCTCCCTGGGGTTGTGGGGTCATTGTATCTTAATTGGCTTCTGTAAATTGTCCCTAGTGTGCAGGATAATAACCATATAACCATATAACCATATAACAATTACAGCACGGAAACAGGCCATCTCGGCCCTACAAGTCCATGCCGAACAATTATTTTCCCCCTTAGTCCCACCTGCCTGCACTCGTACCATACCCCTCCATTCCCTTCTCATCCATATGCCTATCCAATTTATTTTTAAATGATACCAATGAACCTGCCTCCACCACTTCCACTGGGAGCTCATTCCACACCGCCACCACTCTCTGCGTAAAGAAGTTCCCCCTCATATTACCCCTAAACTTCTGTCCCTTAATTCTGAAGTCATGTCCTCTTGTTTGAATCTTCCCTATTCTCAAAGGGAAAAGCTTGTCCACATCAACTCTGTCTATCCCTCTCATCATTTTAAAGACCTCTATCAGGTCCCCCCTTAACCTTCTGCGCTCCAGAGAATAAATACCTAACTTATTCAACCTATCTCTGTAACTTAGTTGTCGAAACCCAGGCAACATTCTAGTAAATCTCCTCTGTACTCTCTCTATTTTGTTGACATCCTTCCTATAATTGGGCGACCAAAATTGTACACCATACTCCAGATTTGGTCTCACCAATGCCTTGTACAATTTTAACATTACATCCCAGCTTCTATACTCAATGCTCTGATTTATAAAGGCTAGCATACCAAAAGCTTTCTTTACCACCCTATCTATATGAGATTCCACCTTCAAGGAACTATGCACGGTTATACCCAGATCCCTCTGTTCAACTGTATTCTTCAATTCCCTACCATTTACCATGTACGTCCTATTTTGATTTGTCCTGCCAAGGTGTAGCACCTCACATTTATCAGCATTAAACTCCATCTGCCATCTTTCAGCCCATTTTTCCAAATGGCCTAAATCACTCTGTAGACTTCGGAAATCCTCTTCATTATCCACAACACCCCCTATCTTGGTATCATCTGCATACTTACTAATCCAATTTACCACACCTTCATCCAGATCATTGATGTACATGACAAACAACAAAGGACCCAACACAGATCCCTGAGGCACCCCACTAGTCACCTGCCTCCAACCCGATAAACAGCCATCCACCATTACCCTCTGGCTTCTCCCATTCAGCCACTGATGCTAGCATCCGGGGTGATCGCTGGTCGGCATGGTCTCAGTGGGCTGAAGGGACTGTTTCTACGCTGTATCTCTAAAGTCTAAATGATTGACTGATGGTCAGCTTGGACTTGGTGGGTTAATTAGCTTGTTTCCATGCTGTGTATCTCTCTATGTATCAAACTGCATGCAGGTTAGACTGTTATGCAAATTGGAATCACCCGTGTGATGTCTATTTCAATTACTGCATTGCCGTCTAATTTTTCCTCATGATCTGTTGCTGACACTCCGTGATCAGAAATGCTATAGGAGAGGAGAAGCTAGAACAAGTAACTCATTACTGGAGATAAATGTTGCTGTTTTTTACTTGATTAACTGCCAAGGAATTGCTGCTTCCTAAAAACGTACAACCAAGGTCAATGTGGAAGAGGTAGCTAAAGTCTCTCAAATCCAAGAGATTATAGCGGAACCTATGAACACTGTATTTTTCTGATGTTTGGGATTGCAAGATGGTGATAGAACCTGTTACATAATTATCTGTTTAGACTTGAGACTTTCAGAGATTTAGCATGGAAACAGGCCCTTCGGCCCACTGAGTCCACACTGACCAGCGATTATCCCGTACACTAGCATTATCCTACACACTAGGGACAGTTTACAATTTTACCGAAGCCAATTAACCTACAAACCTGTACATCTTTAGAGTGTGGGAGGGAACTGGAGCACCCGGAGAAAACGCACGCAGTCACAGGGAGAACGTACAATCTCCGTACAGGCAACACCCGTAGTCAGGATTGAACCCGGCTCTGTAAGGCAGCAACTCTACCGCTGCGCCACCGTGCCGCCCTCAAATCCTTTTGGAGATGTGGTTCGCAGACAGCATGTATTGGATTAAAGGAATTTCCAAAGTGGAACAGTGCCTCGCTATCCTTGTATAAAACATTCAGTTTGAGCTCCAAGTGAGTAGTAATTTGCAAACAGCACATGGCCATTTTGGGAGGTTTCAAATAACCTTGTGTTGTAGAAAATCTCATTCAAAAAATAATTTTGTCAACGGGGAAAAGGGGTGAGAGGGTGCCAGTAGCTTGTGAGATTCAGACAATATGATTTATTTTTCCTGCAGGATTTTCAAAAACAAAGGTTTGTTTTTTAAACAAGCTTGTTTTTGCAAGCTAAAATGGTTAATGGATAAAAATGCCAAAGGCTGTATGTTACATTGTTTCATACAGTATCTTTGCACGTGTCAACAGAACAATTGCTTGTCAATTTCGATGGCCATTGGCAATAAAACCTACTGCTTTGCTCTTAAGAAACAGTTGTTAATTGGAAGCAGGTTTACTTTTCTCCAGGACTGTTTTTTTTCCAAATCAGCTTTTTTTCTGCTGTCAATTTCTAAAGTACTTTTTCAGTGTCTCTCTCGTTCCCAGGCAGTTCCTTCTCTCCTCCATACTCTGCTCTTGCCATCACTCTGATATGATAATCTTCGTCTCATCTGCCCTCAGAACTTTTTCCAGAATTGTGGTTGCTCTTTAAGTATTTCTTGGCAAATTGTAACCTGGCCATCCTATTTTTGAGGCTAATCAATGGTTTGCATCTTGCAGTGTAGCCTCTGTATTTCTGTTCATGAAGTCTTCTGCAGACAGTGATCATTGACAAATCTATATCTAACCCCTGAAGAGTGTTTCTGATTTGTCGGACAGGCGTTTGGAGATTTTTCTTTATTATAGAGAGAATTCTTCTGTCATCAGCTGTTGAGATCTTCCTTGGCCTGCCGGTTTTAGTAAGCTCACCAGTGCTCACTTTCTTCTTAATGATGTTCCAAACAGTTGATTTTGGTAGATGTCTCTAACAGTTTTATTCTTGTTTCTCGGTCTCAATGGCTTCTTTGACTATCATTGGCACAACTTTGGTCCTCATGTTGATAAGCAGCAATAAACATTTCCAAAGGCAATGGAAAGACTAGAGGAAAGACTAGGTGCTGAGAGCTCTCTTATACCTGCATTAAGGAGGCAATTAAACACACCCAAGCAATTACAAACACCTGTGAAGCCATGTGTCCCAAACATTATGGTGCCCTGAAATGGGGGGACTATGTATGCAGCTGTAATTTCTACATGGTGAAACCATAATGTGTAAAAATAGCCTTTAATAAAATCTGACAATGTGCACTTTAACCACATGTGATTATTTTCTATTACAAATTTCAAATTGTGGAGGACAGAGGCAAATAAATAAATGTTTGGCCCAAACATTATGGAGGGCACTATATATATATATTCTATGAAGTGAAGGGTAGAAAAGGAAATGAATACAAAAAAAAGTTAATCATGCTGTATGTCATCTTTTTGGTCTGTATAAATATTTAAAGAACCATTAGGTCAAACGAACCAATTTTTGTCTTGGCCCTTGCTCATGCCACTCTCTGGTAAACACTTTTCACTGCCAAACAGGCAGACTTGGTCTGCTCTAAACAAAAGCCTACTTGTAAATAACCCAGTTTGTGTTCACAAGGGTGGTCAAAATGAGTGGAGCAAGCATGAAAACATTTCAAGATGTAACATCTTCAATAAAGGGGTGACTTGAAATTACTCTGGAGTTGATCAATCTGAACCTGCTGGCTGTTGGTATAGAATTGTTGCAGCATAGAATGAGATAATTTGGATCCCATCCAGGTTCAGGAGCAGCTTCTCCCCTACAACCAGTTTACTAAATACTCCAACCTCAAATAGGCTCTGAACTGCAGAGACTTGGGAGCATTGCTTTTGTCCTTGCATGTTTGTATTTGTGTGTGTGTATATATATATATATAGATATATATATACATGCAGGGATCGAAATTAACAGTTGCCCGGGTGCCAATGGCCACCTAAAGTCCTGCCGGGCAACCTGAAAGCCATGTAGTTTTGCCTGGCTTGGCAAACGAAGGAAAGCTTGGCTGATGTGGACAGTGGACGGCCTGATGCAAACAGTGCCGGCATTTCTCGGAGAGTTCCTGCCTTGCCCTGTGGAGTTGCTGCCTGTTTGTGAACCAGCGGTTCAGGTAGCGGATTGGCGCTTGACACTGCTGCAAATTGTTCTGTTGCTGTTGTTCCCTTAAAGGGCCACTTTGCGATTTTTTTCAGCGACTGCGGAGTGTCAGTGACGGTTTTACGGGCGTCAGTGAGACGCTCCTCAGTCGCCGAAATAAATCGGCAAGTAGGTATAGGCAATGTTGTCAATGTACCCGTGCCACCCACCACTTTTAGATGTATTTGAACAGCTCTGTCTTTACTTTGCTTTTCAAGAGATGGTTTAAATATCAAGCAGAAAAGTTACACAAGTTCTCACAAATATAATGTTTCTGTTCATTTAAAGTTGATATCCCCCCCAAACAAAAATAAAATAAATAACCACTTCAGCCATTTTTATTGCCCTTCTGGGCAATCTCACTTGCCAAGTTCCATGATTGATTCAATATAGTCACCTACTTCCATGACTCATCTTCTTATTGGGCACAGAGAAAAAGAGGTACTATGTACATTCAAAAGTATGGTATAGTCTGGTCTGGTAATAATAATAATAATAATACAGTAACAAGTATGTTACAAGAAAAATAAAATCAAAGTACACTTCCATTCTCTTTATTTCTTTTAAATTACAAAATCCTAGAGCAGAAGAGATATATTATGTATCTATTTTTCCCCTCTTGTTGTTACTGTGTCTTCAAAGGTGTCAAACAGATCGATTCAATTCTTTATCAACTTACCTTGCTGTGACTGGGCACAACAGAGATTGATGATTGAAGATTCAAGAGGAAAAGACCCATGCTATGGCCATGTCATGATAATTTTCGGTCCTTCACAGAAAACATGCTTGCATCAATCTGTAGTGTGTATGGTTAAGCATATATGTTACCATGATCCAGGATTTATTGACACAGGTTGATCATACGCTGAATAATCCAACCACATTTTTGTTTGGAAGTGGAAAGAAATAATAGAAATTGCATTCATTGCAACGTGTAAAAAGAGTTGAGATACTGTATTACAATTTTGCTGCATGTCATTGTGGTATAAATCGTGTCTTGATTGGTAAATATGTTTAGTTTGAAGCAGAAATAATATGTGAATGCTTCATTGAGCATAATTCCGACTGGTAACTACGCACTTCGTCCGAGCACATTATCACACGCGTCATGCAAGCCGTCTTAAATGACAACCTAAACTGTCATTCGGCAACCTAAAAATCCGCCTAGGTTGCCCGGATGGCAACAGCGAAAAAAAGTTAAGTGAGAGCCCTGACATATATATATATATAGATATATGTGCATGCACACACATACATACACTAAATATAGTGTATGTGTGTGTGTATATATGCACTGAACTTTTTTTGCTGTTTATTATGGTGTTAACAGTTGTGCTGCTGCAAGTAATTGTTCCGTTTCAGGACATATGACAATAAAACACTCTTGACTCTTATAAATGATATTCCTCCTCCCTTCACCACTTTTGTGCTTGTCTACTCACATTGGTTTTCAGTTCAGCAGTATCCTTATTTTAAAACGCAGATTGGATTTTTTTTGGTGTCTCGCTTTCCAATAAACCACTTACTCTTTAGGGGCGGCATAGTGGGCACATAGGGATGGCACAATGGAACAACTGGTGGAGTTGCTGCCTCACAGCACCAGAGTCCTGGTTCGATTCCGACCTTTGGTGCTGTCTGTGTGGAGTTTGTATGTTCTCTCTGTGACTGAGTGAGTATCTTGTGAGTTTGCAGTGGAAAGCTGCAGTTTGGAGAATGTACAAGGCGCTTCTACGAAGCACTGCAATTAAAAGATGTGGTATTTTAATTTAATTTTATCTACTGGTACGAACTGGAGGGTATTAGTTGCATGGCCTTGCTCAATCAATGTGGACTGCAACATCCAAAGTGCGTCTTTGTGTTGCTAGTTGTATGTGATTACAATTTGGAGGTCCTGAGAATTACTTTAGACTTTAGAGATGCAGTGGAAACGGGCTCTTTGGCCTACCGAGTCCATGTCGACCAGCGATCACCCCGCACACTGGCACTATCCTACATACTGGGGACAATTTGCAACCATACAGAAACCGATTATCCTTCAAACATCTTACGTCTTTGCAGTGTGGGAGAAAACTTGAGCACACGGGGAAAACCCACACCGTCACAGGAAAATGTACAAACTCCAGACAGACAGCGTCCATGGTCAGGATCAAACCCGGGTCACTGGCACTGTAAGGAGCAACCCTACTGCTGTGTCTCTGTGCCGCTCTTTTCAATTTGCTCATAACTTGGAGTTTGGAATAAGATAGCGAATGGATGGATAAACACGTTCCATCATTGATCTGTACAACAGGCTAATGCACTAATGGGCAGTTTTTTCCAGTTTAGGGAAGACTGGCCTCGGCGATCATGTCCAAGCTTCCGAGCAAAGACTCGTCCTTTCGTGAACGAGTCAAAAGTATTCTGGGCATTGGTCCCCGCATTAACACCAAGCAAACGGAATCCAAGCCCACAGAGTTCATCATCACATTCGAAATATTAAAGGTATTGTATTCAATTTAAGTGTTAGTTTTATTATTGTCATGTGCACTGAGCTACTGAATCAGTGTAAAGCCAATACATGATTACAATCAAGGCGTCCATAGTGTACAGGATAAATGTTTAGTGGAAGATAAAGTCCGATTGGACATTACAATCGAGCCATCCAAATTATACAGATATATGATAAATGGAATAACGTTTAGTGCAAGATTATATCCAGTAAAGTCCTATTAAAGATAGCATGAAAAGTCTCCAATGAGATAGATGGGAGGTCAGGACTGCTCTCTAGTTGGTGATAGGACAGCTCAGTTGCCTGATATCACCTGGGAAGAAACTGTCCCTGAATTTGGAGGTATGTGTTTGCAAACCTCTATTTACCTTGCCTGATGGGAGAGGGTAGAAAAGGGAGTGACCGGGAGAAGATTTTGAACTGGAGACCTTATCCTGTTTCATTTTTCAGAGCTCTTGTTGTTCTGCCTGGAATGCTTTTATAGAGAATGTGCTTTTCTTGCTTGTTTGCCTCAGGAACTGAATATAGAGAGCGGACTCTACAATAGAATAAAAACCATTGGACATGTTTGTGAGCTCGCCAGGACCAGGAAGTTTGAAGAGGTAAGAACTGTTTGTCCATGTCCTCCATATGTACCTTCATAATGATGATGAGGAGCAATTTCTTCAGCCAAAGGGTGATGAATCTGTGAAATTCATTGCCACATTCGTCTGTGAATGCCGACTAATACGTATTTTTATGGCAGGTCTGATTGATAGGTGCTTGATTAGGATCGGGCATCAAAGGTTATGGTGAGAAAGCAGAAGAATGCGGTGGAGAGGAAAAAATAGATCAGCCATAGACTCGATGGGCTTAATGACCTAATTCTGCACCTTATGGTCTTATGCAGCTCATCCAAGTTTTCATAGTTCAGCAATACATAATGTTAGTGTTTATCTTCAAAGATGAGCTATTAAGATTTGCTATTTAGATGATTCAAAGTAGTGTTACTAAAAGAATGATCTCTCCCAGAACAGGAAATAGTCATACAACACGGAACTTTTTCATGTCGACCAAGATGCCTCATCTATGCAAGTCCAACCTGCCTGGCCCACACCCCTCTAAACATTTCCTATCCATATGTCCAAATGTATTTTGTGATAGTACTTGCCTCAACTATCTCCTCTGGCAGCTCGTTCCATATACCCACTATCCTTTGAGTGGAAAAAGATGCCCCTCAGGTTCCTATTAAATCTTGTCCCTCTCACTTTAAACCTATGTCATCTGGTTCTTGATTCCCCTATTCTGGGCAACAAAAACTACCTAATTCAGCCTATCTATTCCCCATGTGATTTTATACATACATACATAGGCAATGATTTATGACTTGGGTTGCATTGTCTTCAGATGGCTGTTGTGAGTTTTTAGAGTCAAACCATGGAAACAGGCCACTTGGCCCACCGAATCCATGCTGACCATCAGTCACCCGTTCACACTAGCTCTATGTTATCACACTTCCTTATCCACTCCCGACACTCTTGGATCAATTTACAGAGGCCAATTAACCTACAAGCCCACGCGACCGTGCGACTTGGGAGGACACCTGAACACCCAGAGGAAACCCACGAGATCACAAGGAAAACGTGCAAACTCCACACAGGCAGTACTGAGGTCAGGATCGAACCCCGGTCCCTGGCGCTGCGAGGCAGCAGCTTCACCAGCAGCGCCACCGTGCTGTCTGTACTATTGTGTCCTTTCAGAAGGAACTGAATATACAGTATGAAGGGGAAACATTTGCAGGACTTTGAGGCTAGGCCGTGGTACAGAAACCTTTTGGATAGCTTAGTCAAAGAGTTGGCACTAACTCAATGGACTGAATTGCCTCCTGTATTCATGATTCTTTGCTTCTATTTATGCCCCTTTCTTTTCTGTTGACACTATAGTATTCAGTCTTCTCATTCAAAAGATTTCTGCTGATCGTTTACTTACTGCACTGGAATAGTTTCTGTTCTGTCTCATGTGCCAGTGATACCCTTTTGTTTATTGTGTGGTTTTTAGCATGCGGTGGAGGCTGTGTGGCAGGCAGTGGCTGACTTGATGTCGGATGATCAGCCCTCGGAGGCCAGACTCACAGTACTGCAGTTAATGAAAGCTATTATTCAGGGACAGGTAAGGTGGAGCTATTTGGATCAAGACCAAATCATTGCCTGCATTTTGAATTGCTTAGAATTGCTTGGAATTGAAATTGCTCCTTGAGACTTCTTTGCTTAGTTTAGTTTAGTTTAATTTAGTTTAGTTTAGAGAGATACAGTGTGGAACCAGGCTCTTTGGCCCACTGAGTCTGCCCTGATCAGCTATCACCCGTACACTAGCACTATCTTATACACTAGGGCCAATTTATAATATCTAACTAACCTTCAAACTCGTATATCTTTGGAGTGTGGTAGGAAACCGGGGCACCCAGGGAATAAGTTTCTACCAATATGCTATATCCGTAATGTCATTGGGCGCTGCCCCCTAGTGCCAGAGACCCGGGTTCGATTCTAACCTCGGGTACTGTCTGCGTAGAGTTTGCATGTTCTCCCTGTGATCGAGTGAGTTTCCTCTGGGTGTTCTGGTTTCCTCCCACATCCCAAAGACGAGCAGGTTTGTAGGCTACTTGTTCTCTGTAAATTTTTCTTTAGCGTGCAGGAAGCGATTAAGAAAATGGGATAACATAGAACTAGTGTGAACGGATGATCAATGGTTGACATGGACGATGTGGACTGAAGGGCCTGTTTACATGCTATATTGTTCAATCAATCAATTTGAAACCTCCAAGCCGCCATTTTTTGCCACAGTCTGTAACAAAATTGGTTTTACTTGTCTGAAGAAGAAGGGTCCCGACACACAACGTTCCCTATCCATGTTCTCCAAAGATGCTGCCTGAACGCTGTTTTTGTGTTTTTTGCTCAAGATTGCAGCATCGCCAGTTCCTTGTGCCTAGGTCTTACCTGAATTGTGCACATGTACTATCTAATTTATAATATGAACAGTTTATCCCTATATGTGACCCATTATTGAATAGTTTTTGTGCTGTCGGGCTGACCTATTACAGTTAATTACCGGTAAAAAAACACTTCATAAAAAACAAAGTATCCATCAAAATAAGAAAATATTATTTTAGTTTGAAACAGCCCATGATGTTGTTCAATTCAGATGCAACAATTCTGACATTGACTCAAACCTGTTCTCTGTTTTTTGCATGTCTGAGTAAGTAAGAGCAAATATTGTATTTAATTTATATAATCTCTTTTACTTGTATAACCAGGGGGAAAGACTTGGACCAATGCGAGCACACTTTTTCCGTGTTATCAAGGATTACCCTATGAACAGTGATCTGCATGAGAGACTTGACGTTTTCAAAGCACTAACGGAAAATGGAAAAGACATCACCTATCTGGAAGAAGACCTGTGTATGTGTGGCTTGTTGTCAAGTCCTAGAGCTAGACAGCACAAAAACAGATCCTTCAACCAAACTTGTCCAGGGTGACCAAGTTGCTTAACTGAGCTAGACTCACTTTCTTACGCTTGGCCCATATCCCTTCAAACTATTCCTTTCCTATCCATTTTTCTGTCCAAGTAATTTTACCCACCTTTGGAATGTGGGAGGAAACTGGAGCACTCGGAGAAAACCTATGCAGTCACAGGAAAAACTGTGGCAGCTTATTCCATGTACAGTCCATGTCTGGGGT
This sequence comes from Leucoraja erinaceus, assembly GCF_028641065.1. NCBI lineage: Eukaryota > Metazoa > Chordata > Chondrichthyes > Rajiformes > Rajidae > Leucoraja > Leucoraja erinaceus. The sequence continues at coordinate 23,198,265 of NC_073396.1, forward strand.
GGCACAGTGGCGCAGTGGTAGAGTTGCTGCTTTAAGCACTAGAGACCCGGGATTGATCTTGACTATGGGTGCTGTCTGTATAGAGTTTGTTAGTTTTTCCTGTGACTGCATAGGTTTTCTCCGAGTGCTCCAGTTTCCTCCCACGTTCCAAAGATGTACAGGTTTGTAGGTTAAATGGCTTCTGTAAATTGTCCCGAGTGTGTCGGATAGAACTAGCGTATTAGTGAACGCTGGTCAGTGTGGACTCAGTGGGCCGTAGGGCCTGTTTCCACGCTGTATCTCTGAATCAAACTAAGCTAAACATCAGTGTGAAATAGTTGTCGCTTGGGTCCCTTTGAAATCTTTCTCCTTTCACCTTAAAGCTATGCCCTCTAGTTTTAGGCCCCCTATCCAAGGGTAAAGGCTATGGCCGCACACTTTATCTGTGCCCCGCATGGTCTTATGTACCTCAAAGGTTACCTCTCACTCTCCTAAGCCCCAAGGAAGAAAGAACAACTTATTTAGCATCTCCTTTTAACTCAAACTCTTCAGTCCCAGAATTGTAAATCTTCTTTGCACCGTCTCCAATTTACTGACTGTTAGAAAGCATTCAGAAAAATCTTTAGAATAGCATGGGTGATGTTGAAATATTTTAAAGGGTTTAAAGGCGTAGTTATTGATGCAAATTCATAATTTTATGGCATTAGATCAACAGAGAATAGACATTTTGATTAGTATTGGTTTTTGCATTAATAATGTTTAAATATTTGTTTTGTGCTCTCATAAATTGTAGAATGCTATCTGTTATTTGCAAATTGCTTGACATATTTGTGAATCATCTGTTTTAAAAAAAAATTATGGTAAAGGAAAATTGTTCATTACTTAAGAAAATTATATAGACCTCCTAAAAATTATTCTGACACACTATGTCTGATTAAAATCATTCAAAGGCAGTTATGGTGAATTGACAAACATAATCGCAATTATGTAAGCATATTTACAGCAACATCTTGCGTAGAGGCTTATTACCTGACCTGATCCCAAGGGTACCTGACTATATATCAGGATTGGGCAACAAAAAAATCCTGTCGTAATAATTGTAATAAAAAGGAACTGCAGATGTTGATCTAATTTTGTCTTTGTGTTTGTTAAAGCCTCGTTTGTTCTCAAATGGATGGAAATTGGTCTGACGGTGGACTTTCTGGAGGTGCTTGTCAACCTGGTCAAATTCAACAGTTGCTACTTGGACCAGATTGTGGCCCAAATAGTACAGTAAGCGAGAAGGTTATTTCTTGAAACATTTGGTTGCGCTGCATTGAGGGCAGTTGAAGCTGCAGGAATTCTGTATTGTTGCTTCAATTCTTCTCATCTGTGTATGATTACAGGCTCTGATTACATAGTCTGTGGCCCATTGCCTAAGGGAGGTTAACATCCTCCCCCCCCCCCCCCCCCCCTCTAGTGGAGTGGACCCCCATTATTTCCACTATCATGTCCCCTTCCCTCCTACCTATACCCTTCCCTCTGGCTTTACATTTCAGAGATAGAGCGTAGGAATAGGCCCCTTGGTCGACCGAGTCTATGCCGACCAGCGACCATCCGGTACACCATGTCGCCCTCATGATTTTATACACCTGAATTCAATCTTCCTCATCCTCATTTATTTCAAATAAAACATCTCCAGTCTCATTGATCACCCTCACACCAAAGCTCTGGTGCCATCCTTGTATATTTTCGCTGCACCCTCTCTCGTCTTCAATGTAATTTGGTCTAACTGGTGTTGTCGACTGTTCTAGGATAACCTTGCTCATGCTTTGTTATTACATGAGAACTCCTGACATTGGTAAAGTTATTATTGATTAAAGGACAAATAAAACCTTTTAATTCTGGACTGTTGTACTAATGATCAAATTGCTGCATAAATTCATCTTGCTCCTAAATGATAATTTTTTGTGTCCCTCTTCTGAAAATAGGAGCATGTCGTCCCAATGTTCCATGTTTTTTTTTTAAATGCAACAATTAACGATTTCCCAACTGTTATCAGGCAACTGAACCATCCTATCACCATCTAGTGAGCAGTCCTGACTTACCATCTACATCATTGTAGACCTTCAGACTATCTTTAATCAGACTTTACTAAACCTTCACCTCACACTAAACGGCATTCCCTTTATCCTGTATCTGTACATTGGTGATGGCATGAATGTAATCACTAATCACGTACAGTCTTTTTGCTGACTGGTTAGCATGCAATAAAAAAACGTTTTACTGTACCTCAGTATACGTGACAATGATGAACTAAACTATACTAAAATAAACTACAATTATAAACATTTCTATAGTTAACAATTATGCAATTTTATTTTATTTTTCTGGTTTGTTTATCTGCGCAGTGTCCCGTGGTAATGGATGCTTCTGTTTTCTTACAGTAAGATCTGTGTTCTCTGTAATCTGACCACAGTGGCAACAGATATAGAGGTTGGTATCGGATATTCAGCCCACAAGCAGACCTTGCATAGTAATATAAAGATTGCTTTGTGCTTTAAAATCTCTTGGAAGGTCTGTAACATTGGGGAAAATAATAATCTTGTAAGTCTTTGTGACATATTGCTTGTATGGATATTTGTTTGCATGTGAAACTTGTGGATAGGTGGTAAGCGAAGCACATTTATAAACCAAGTCTATTAGGTGAGCCATTTATATTACTTTGGCATTTGCGTGTAAACACTTGATGTTTCAGTCCTGGGCCTCTTCCACCGAGAGTGGGGCCACATGCAAATTGGAGGAACAGCACCTCATATTTCCTTGGGCAGCTTACAATCCAGCAGTATGAATATCGATTTCTCTAAATTCAAGTAACCCTTGCATTTCCTCTCTCTCCATCCTTCCCCCACCCTAGTCGTCCTGCTAGTTTCACTGTTTGTATCCCTTCGTTATCACCTCTTCCAAGCCAACATTAGATCGTTGTGGGCTCCACCTTTCCTGGGTTACCAGTGCTGGCTCTGATTTGTTCTGTACCATTTTCATACCTCTGGTTTTGCGCTCCCCTGACTCAGTTTAAAGAAGGGTCTCGACCCGAAACGCCACCTATTCCGTTTCTCCAGAGATGCTGCCTGACCAGCTGAGTTACTCCAGCATTTTGTATCTATCTTTGGTGTTAACGTGATGTTGATACTCCTGAATTTGTTTACTAATTCAAGCATTCAGTCTGGAGGTCAAATCATGTGTCTTGTGTACATGCTAAAACTGTTTTTGCAACCTACTTTTAGAAAGCTAAAACGCAGGGAGGTTAAAAATAATTTTATTGCTTAGGAAGTGGGATGGCAATTTTTAACACAAATTGCAGTAGCAAATTTGAGAGTAGGAATTTTGTTGCATTGCATAATCAAAAATATATAAAATTATAAGTAGTATATCACAATCAGAACCTTTTCCTCAAGGGTTAGAGGGCATAGTTTTAAGGTAAGAGGAGCAAAATTTAACAGATATGTGCAGAGCAAGTTTTTTTACACAGAAAGTGTGGGTGTATGGAATGTGCTGTCAGGGGTGGAGGCAGATGCGATAGTGGTATTTAAGAGGCTTTTAGATAGGCAAATGGATATGGATCTCGTGCATACAGAGGAGGAGACAAAGATGGGATGTTACAAAATTTTGAGATTTAAAAAATCAAACCTGTAATTTATCCCATCATATAAAGCATAAAATGAACTTTAATTTGATACCTAATTCTCTTTCATATCTTCAGTATTAAAAAGGTTATGGTCATTTTCATACTCGAAAATTAGCATCTTGTTCCCTATTGCTTTTCCATTAACTTAACACAAAAGCTGTGATCGAGGACAGTCAATTGACATAAAAGCCCATAACTTTCTTAAAAATTAAAAGAACTGAATGAAAATTTCAGTTATTATAGAAGCATTCTGAAACAAATATGATACATCTTACTTGGATGACCTGAAATTAAAGTATATAATTAGTTAATTACCTAATTAAGTAGCCTATTACAAAATTAACCTTCGTGACGGAAATAGTAATAAACACCCAGACTACCTTGAAAATTCAAAATGTGATATTCTCTAGATAAGAACTTTAATATTATTGTGACGTGAAAACAAATAGTAAATATCCAACAAAAAAATCAAATTCATCAGTGTCATCAAATCAATTCAATTACTAGATCTAAACATCTATCCCATTCTTAAGAAAAGGCTAAAAAAAATTCCGGAAGTCGCAGCGCTGTTGAACGGTTGCGGCTGGCCTGCAGTCCGTCTGTTTTTACTTTTTTTGTTGTTGTTTTTTTGTCTTGTTTAGTTAAATTTTTGGTTATTAGGTTGTGTTATGTGTGTGGGGGGGGGGGGCTGAAACATGGTTTTCTGTCTCTCCCTTCAGGGGAATGCAACTCTTTCTGTCGTATCCCCCCGTCTCTACCTCCGTCTGCGCTGAGGCCTAATGGCGGAGCTGGCGGCCTCCAACCTGCGATCGACCTCGAGGCTCCGGAGGCAGAGCCAGCCAGGACTCACCAACGCGAGGCTGGCCGTCTTCGAGCTGTGGCGGCTTTCAGGCGCTCCAGTGGCAGCGGCACGACTCAGGGCTGGGACGGCGCTCCGGTGAGGGCGGACCGGTGCGGGGCTGAGACGCTCCGGTGACAGCGTCACAACTCGGGGCTGGAACGGCGCTCAGGCGAGGGCGGCCCGGCGCGGGGCTGAGGCGGTGCCCCGATGGCTGAGACGGCCCGGCGTGGGGCTGAAACAGTGCTCCGGTGAGGGCGGCCCAGCGCGGGGCTGAGACGACGCTCCGGTGGCTGAGGCGGCCCGGCGCGGGGCTTAGACGGTGCTCCGGTTGCTGAGGTGGCGTTCTGGCGGCGGCGACCTGAATCCGGGGCTCGGCCGCGGGCCAGTGGACGACATCGTCGGGAGCTCGCAGGTCACAGGCTGGTGCCTGTTTTCTGGAGCTCCCGCAGCAACAGCTGCGTCCGCTGGACTGGAGGGCTGCAGCTTCGACCACCCTGGGCCGCGGAGCTTGAACCGGCCCGTTAGCGGAGCTCGGTGAGCCGCGAGACTGACTCACCATCGCCCGGTGGGGTATCACCTCAGCACAGAGGGAGAAGAGGAGGGAAGAGACAGCAACCCTAAGATTTTTGCCTCCATCACAGTGAGGAGGTGCCTGGTGAACTCACTGTGGTGGATGTTAATTTGTGTTTATTGTGTGTTTTGTTGTTTATTATTATATGTATGGCTGCAGGCAACGACATTTCGTTCAGACCGAAAGGTCTGAATGACAAATAAAGGATCTAAGTCTAAGTCTAAATATTTTTTTAAATAGCCAAAGTATCCAAATAACAAACTGATCCCATTCATACAAGAATTCACGAAATAACATGATTTTAAAATCTCATTTTGTCATGAATTTCTATGCCAAATCAAAGGAGTTGAATGTTTAATTCCCATAAATTTTACTCGGTTGGTTTATAACACTGCAGCAGGCAAGGGCCATTTTGCACTGACATGTGTTCAAAATCCACAAATATCCACTCTCAAGATAATTAAAATCATTATTTTTGCACAATCATGTCATAAGAACATCTAAATTATCTATCTTTTTTGTCATTGTCTATCCATGATCAAGATTTTCATACTAAATATCTGACTAAAATTATGTACTGTGGAAGTTTATAGTCAGATATTTTGTATGAACATTTGCTTATTTGTTAATCCTGATGTATTTCACGATCTATTTATTCATTACAATGTGAAGCTTTTTACTGTATCTCGGTACAAGCGGCAATAATAAACTACACTATACCGATAGCAATGTTTAAGAGGCATTTAGACACGGACACGGACAATGTGTAAGAGGCATTTAGACATGGCATTTAGACATGGACAGGCAGGGAATGGAGGAATAAAGACCATGTTTAGGCAGATGTGTTTAGTTTAAATTGGCATCACAGTCAGCACTGGCATTGTGGGCCGAAGGGCCTGTTCCTTTGGCATGTTATTTTACGATTCATTGGTCAATCAGCTATTAGAAGTATTGCAATGGTCTCAACTGACAACATTTCTTTCATGAAGCTTGACTGAAAAGACATAAATGGTAGACACAAAATGCTGGCGTAACTCAACGGGACAGGCAGCATCTCTGGAGAGAAGGAATTGGTGATGTTTTGGGTCGAGACCCTTCTTCAGACTGATGTCAAGGGAATGGGCAGGACAGAGATAGAATATGGTCGGTGACAGTAAGACTGAAAATAAATATATGCAGTTTGAGGATGGGAATTTCCAATCCAATCAGTGCAGTCAGGATATATTCGCTTTTAAATAGACCAAAACAAATTCTCAAGGTGTGCAGTGTGTAAAGAGGGATGCAGCGCCCAAGGAAGGAGATGGCTGGAGGCCCCACAACAGCCTGGGACTTGCCTGGAACAGGTGCCGCTCATAAGAACCGGAGCATGAACTTTGAAAATGGTGCCAAAACATGGCGCCTCTTACATGAGGATTATTTCGAGGATCGAGGATCGGGGGTATGGCAATACTCTACTGGACTGCTTGTATGAAAAATAATCTTCCTGTGACAGCAATGTGACAATAAATGCATCATTGAACCATTGAAAGGCTTGAATTGTTTTGGCTGAGGGCATGATATGGATGTATTAGGATTTATAAGTTAAGTAAATGATTCTTCAGTGAGCCCACTTATCCGTGCAAGAAATGGTTTGAACTTTGCTTCCTTCTGTTCTCAATTGATGGCGAATGTGGTAACTGAAATTAATTGTTTGGATAATCACTGTTGCTTCAAAGTCATGTGGTTCTTGCCATGCTTTTTGTTTAGACTGGTGTTCTGGTCTGAAGTGAAAATTTAGTAATTGTTTTAACATCTCTTCGATTCTCGCAGGTCTCCTTGCAAGTCCTCGATGCAGTTGTCTGCTACAACTCTTTGCCTTCTGAGTCTCTCCCGGGATTTATTATTACACTCTGTCGTACAGTTAATGTCAAGGAATTCTGTGAATCTTGTTGGAAGGTAAGATTTGTAACAACCAAAATGCGTAAGTATAAAGAAAAGACAAATGGCTGGAGGAACATGGCAGATCAGGCAGCGTTTTTAGAGGTGCAGCATGGAAACTGGTCTTTCAGCCCACTGAGTCTATGATCAGTGATCACCCTGTACACCAATTTTATCCTACATCTTAGGGACAATTTACAAAAGTCAATTAACCTACAAACCTGCACGTCCTTAACCTGTTCACTGCCAAGCTTTTTTAAAAACTATACTCGACCCAAAACATCTCCCATTCATTCTATCCAGAGATGCTGCCTGTCCCGCTGAGTTACTCCAGCATTTTGTGTCTATCTTCGGTATAATCCAGCATTCTTACACGTCTTCAGATCCCACAGACGACAATTTGTGTCGGGAAACATCTTCGGACTGACTGATGATATTTTGGGTCAGAACCGTTCTGCAGGCTCAGTCTGGAGAAGGTTCCCAACACAAAACATCGATTATCCATCTCCCTCGACATACGCTGCCTGACTGCTGAGTTCCTCCAGCACTGACATTTTAAAATGCTTTGTTGTACAAAAATGCAGGAACTGAATGTTGGTGTTTAGAAATTTGACACCAAATTGAAGTAATAGCGAAATCGGCTGAAAAGACTTAGTAATGATCGCCACTCTGAATTATCAAGAGTTAAAAGCATAAGGAATTTAAGAACCTTTTTGGTTTCACCACTATTCCCTGCTTATGGATGGCAACACAACTGATTTTCTATTCTCACGTGGATGCCTTTCCATTAAAGAATAGCTATTATGCTTTACCATTCTTGCCACCAGGTGATCTGTCATAGTTTTTGTTATGATGAGCCAATGAAACTAAAATATGTTTAGAACATATAACAGTACAGAGGATAGACACAAAATGCTGAGTAACTCAGCGGGTAAGGCAGCATCTCTGGAGAAGATGGATAGGTGACGTTTCTGGTCGAGACCCTTCTTCACATTGAGCCTGAAACATTACCTACCATTTTCTCCAGCGATGCGGCCAAATGAGCCAACTTGATGAGCCGAATGGCCTAAGTCAGCTCCTATTACTTATGAATTGTCAACCTTGCTTGAAGGCCATGTCACTATAAATAATTGAAGGAAAAAATGGGTAAATGCAATCCTCAACTGACTGATAATTGATGAATTCACTGTTGTCACCTCGGTGTTTCAATGCAAGGACTATTGCTATGACAAATTAAGGGTGTAACAGGATGTTCTTTTTCCAGCTAATGCGCAAAGTCTTGGGAACTCACCTGGGACACAGTGCAATTTATACAATGTGTCGTATAATGGAGGACAGGTATGAACATATTTTCACTCTCTACCTTTTATTTAAAAGCATTGAATAATAAATGAAACATACAGATAACCCTCGTTATTATGGACCGGGGTGGGGGATGTTGTCCGTTATTGCCGATTGTCTGCTATAACCAAGTAAGGGATTCACTGCAACTACCTGGTGGTGAAACACCTCCATGAAACAAGGAGTTGTTTTCAAATCCACAAAGTTCTTTTTAACAGCAGGTAATGTATTTTTGTTACTGCAAGTTAAAAATACTAAAGGCTGTTTGTTGCATTGGCTAATAGAGCACAGTTTAATAGGGTTAGCATAGTGGGGCAGCGGTAGAGTTGCTCCTTTACAGCGCCAGAGACCCGGTTCGATCCTGAGCATGGGTGCTGTCTGTATGGAGTTTGAAGGGTCTCGACCCGAATCATCACCCGTTCCTTCTCGCAAGAGATGCTGCCTGTCCTGCTCAGTTAGTCCAGCAGTTCATGTCAATCTTCGGTGTAAACCAGCATCTGCATTCTTCCGACATATTGTACGTTCTCCCTGTGACCACGTGGGTCTTCTCCAGGTGCTCCGGTTTCCTCCCATGCTCCAAAAATGTGCAGGTTTGTAGATTAATTAGCTTTGGTAAAATTGTAAGTTGGTCCTAGTGTGTAGGATAGTTTTAGTGTATGGGGTGATAGTTGGTCAGCGCGGACTGGGTGGGCCAAAGGGTCTGCTTTTGCGTTGTATCTCTAATGTATCTCTAAAGTATCATCGTAAAGGTGCAGATTAAAGCAACTGCTTGTCAAAGTCTGTGGCCTCCTACAGTGTAACTAGCAGCCCGCGTCCTTAAAGAGACTGATCTATAATCAAAATCCGTTATAAATAGGTCCGTAATAACGAGGGTAGACTATTTTAAATATTTGCATAGTATCTACTGCAATCTTTCTTCAGACGATGATTTGATTTAACTTTGTTGTTTTGATGTTAGAATGCACATGGATGATGCTGCTTTGCTGAGAGGTGCCGTATTCTTTGTTGGAATGGCTCTCTGGGGTGCACATCGTCTCGCTACCCTGAAGAGTACCCCAACATCTGTTTTGCCTTCTTTTTACAAGGTAAGACAAGGTAACCTTTCCAGACCAAAGCAACTTCTGGGTCCAAATCTGGAGTTTGTGTTCGCAGCTTTGTTTTGGTGGAGTTACTATAACAATATTTAAAGGATATTTGGATAGGTACAAATTCGCTGGAAAGGTTGAGAGGGGTTTGGGCCAAACGCGCGGGCAGGTGGGATTCGTGTCGATGGGGCATCTCGGTTGGCACGGGCAATTTCGGCTGAAGGGCCTGTTTTGATGCTCTCTGACTGACTCTATCACTAACTCTATCACTAACTCTCTGACTCTATCACTAACTCTATCATTAACTTTCTGACTATTTTATGTGCAATCACCGCTTTTGAAGTTTATGCAATGACCATTCCATGAAGGGGAGATTGGACATGCTCAGTA